>NW_006159547.1:1764609-1827237 GCF_000334495.1 Tupaia belangeri chinensis | reverse complement strand
AAAAAATAACAAGATCCTGGCATTTGATAGAAAGTGGTCAGATATGGAAGATCTATTGCTGAGTGAAGTAAGCCAGGCTATGAAAGAAAAATATTGTATGTATCCACTTAATATATACCGACGATCCGCACTTTATGGTAGAGAACGAAATATTGGAGGACATAAAAGCAGTGAAAATACTTACGGAGAATAAGACAGTGTGGAATGGAATGGGGGGAGAAGAGGATAGAGAAAGACAGCAAGAGAACAAATAGAGAGGCATGACATTAGCGGGATGATGATGACGTGTATAGTATTCTCAACTGGATTGGTCTGAGAAGTATTTCATGATGGGCAAAGTCTTTTTACAAGCAAAATGAGAAATAATGACTAACTGGTTAAAAAAATAATTGGAATAATCATAATAATGATTGGGAAAACAATGAAAAGACACTGAATGATGAAGTGAGGATTTTAATGTCTCTGTGTTGACTGACAGGCATGGCATTCCCTTTTGAAAAATTAATGTGATACACTGTAAAGTTATATGCAATTCAATGTAATGTAAACAAGATTATGATGATAAAAAATAAATTTTTAAAAAGAAAAAAAGAAGTAATGATAATAAAAGGTATAACAATGCTAAAAAAATTACTGATGACAGAGTTGAGTGTTGTAACTCATTTTTACAAAGACATAAACTGTTCCACAAAAGCCCCACGAAATATGTGTATGATCTTTACCATTTAATATATGCTTTGTACAGATCATTACATTTGAGCCTAATAACACTGTGAAGTACATTTTAATTTTATTCTCAGTTTACAGATGAGGAAATTGAGGATTATCTGTAAAAGGATACTGGGCCAGTTGTTAACCTTCTTGAGCCTTAAATTAGTCACAGGGCAGGGTTTTCAGTCCCGTAAATCCTGAATCTGAAGTCTTCCCATGCTCATACACATATTTAGACCACTAGACATCTTCATTTCACTGACAAATTTAATGAAGCTATGTCAAGCTTGTCTGGATGTCTGGACTGGTCCAAACAGCCGTGTTCTCTCACACCCTTGTGATGCTAGTGATCTGGGTTCATAACATGTTTTCTCATTTCTCTGGGCTTATATCTTCGGAAGGGGCCATTTCTCACCCTAGGGTTTCACCAGGTGGCCTTGTGGCATATTGATTGATGGGCCCTTTAGGGGAGGGTGAAGGGGTCCTGTGACATGTCGAGAAGCAGAGGTTGGGCTTCCCTATTCCTGACCTCTTCCTTCAATTATGCTAAGCTCTGGCTTTGAAATGAGGCATCCGTTAGTGAAAATAGTCAGTGAGGCCAAGCTCCTAGTGGACGCCTGGGCCCCAGCTGGTTTTCTAGCCACATCTATAAACTCTTGTTTTCCTTCCACTCTCATCCTCTTCCTCCTTTTGTCACACACTCTTAAGTGTCCACAGATGTCAAGTGCAGAAAGAGACATGTGGTGTTAATACTTTCGTGCTGGCACAAAAGTACTTCCTGAAGGAGATATGGCCCCTCACAGGGCTGTTCTGCAGGCCCCTCGTCTATATTTATCACTACCCGGTGCCGATTCTCGATTTGAGTAGCTCGATGACTTTTGAGCTGGCATGATTCCATTCAGGATATCAGTCAACTAGGGCCATCTAGTCATATCAAATGCGGCTGTTCAGGGCAGGAATCCCAGCCAGGAATTTCTAAACTGCTGTTTGTGAAGAGGTTCTATGCATTTTGGCTGGGGAAAACTTCCCAAAATAAAAACTAGATACCATGACCATTTGTTGGGACTTTGCAGAAGAGTTATTAGTCATTGGAGGAAGGGGAACAACAGCAAAGAAGACAGAAGGAAATTCAATCTAATTAATCACTCTGACAAGCAGAGGGAGAACCTAGGCCACTCTTCCCAGAATAATTGCTGGAAATCTAAGAAGTGGTGAAAGAAGCCATTTAGACTTACCAAGTTGAATTTATTCCTTCAGAAATTGGAAAGCCCAGACAAAAATAAGTGGATGGAAATTAAACAATGTAGTAATCTGAGGAGTGTAGACACACTTTCTTGGAATTTAGATAGAAGAGGGTCAAAAGGAGGACATTTGTTTCAATCTTTGTAATTTACTTATTCTGTATGCTGTTTAACAATTTAGACCTTCTTGATGGAGGATGAGAACTATGAGTGACTTTCAAGGTTGTAAGGTCTCTCCTTGCAGGAGAGGGGGCTTGGGCAGGAGTGGTTTTCTACATTTTTTAAGAACATGGGCTACTGAGTAGACAAAACTGGACTTAGTTCCTACTCTCCCACTGGAAAAGTTGTTTTCCTTCTCTATGCCTGTTTTCTTCATCTATTAATAAAGGATACTAGTAATAAAACTTCATAAGATTATTGTAAAGAATGAATAAGTTAGATGAAGAGTTTCCTGGTACTAATAAGTTCTCAATAAATATTAATCAATAACTAACGGATCTACTATATACAAGACTTACAAAGGCAGAATTGTTTGTATTTGCCTAAATATTATTGTGGGTTTCAGTGCTGTTTTTCTTTTTCCTGGTTTGGTAGTGATGAGCTAAAGTCAGCTTGTACTGACTTGGAAGAGCTAATTGTTAGAGTTTTTAGGAATTTAGAGATTTAATTGTTAAATACTGCCAATATTAAAAAAAAAAAAAAAAGAAACAGGTAAATAAATTCAGTTTCAAACAAAGTTGATAAATACCTTCAAATGCACCACATCTTTAGTTATTTTATGGTATTTTGGTATTTTCTTTGCTCTTGAGGTTTTTTTTTTTTTTTTGAGAGATTTTCGCTATAGGGCATGTGTGCTCGCCAGACAGACAGAGAGAGACATAGAGACAGAAAGCGAGAAATCACCCCCCAGGGGGAATGGCCACGCCACAATCCCTTCTCCTCCATTCTCCTCTCAGGATCTTGGGCACGCACGCACACGCGTCCGGTGTGAGTTTTAAGCCACCGGGTCCGGGACACAAACCGCAGTCGACTACGTGGGAGTCCAGCGACATAGCCATTACGCTAACTGCTGGTCCCCTCTTGAGGTAATTTAATGTCTATTTTATCTGTTTGGCAAAAATACTATGTAATGATGGGTAAGTGTGCATTTCTTCCCAAACTGTATTCAGTGACACCCCTTTAAATGACTTGAAAACAGCTTCGTGGCTGGAAAATGGATATCCCTCTAATGGCTTTGGTAGACCCTTACCGAACAGAAATTGGCAAATGCTACAATTCAAGATTTTTTGGCCAAAAGAGCTAATTATTGAACATTTGTCAGCACAAAGCTGTCTATCTAAATATACAAACTAGTTTGCTTGTTTCTTATTGCCAGAGGGCAGTTGTGATTACCAGAGAAATAAAGCACCTCCCGATGGGTGTGGTTTGCTGCATTTCTTTCTCCTTCATCCTTATTTCCCTTCTGGATTTTAGGCATGCATGCAAATGTGACTGGTTTGTTTTTCAAGGCACTAGGGCTGTGATTTTAACCATGGTGGACCACACAGGATTCCACTCCATATGCACAGTGATTAACCACTGGCTACAACCAACCTGCAAATTAGTTTATACAAATAAGTAACCACTGACCTCAATGGTTGCTTTGAATTTCACTTATTTTCAAAATGAAGAGGTGTTTACATATGTACAGTCAGAAATGAACCACTCATTATTGCCAGGTATCAAGTTTATTTCGTTCATTTAGATTACCTGAGTCCTGTATACAGACTTGTGTACCTTTTTGTTGTTCTCTGTGAGACCATCTCTGAATTCATGAAGTCTGTCTTTCCTCAAGGAGTAGCGTCACATTTGTCTTTTACATAGTAAGCATTGAATAAATATTCCTTGAAAGAACGAAATATATTCTGGGTACAATTTTATTTTTATTAATCCCACAAATAGTAGAATGGGATTCATTTTGTGTGAGATATTTTTTTATTATGCTATATTGGACCGTCCTCTTAAGAATAAGTCATATGTACTACATTTGCTAATGTAATTTATACATTTTAAATCTATTAAACAGTAAACTTTTCCTTTATAGTGAACATATCATTTCCATAAAACATGCTGGCCCCATGGATGGCTGTTAGGCACTGTGTGTTGGGAGCCAGGTTCCACATGACTGACCACGTTTCAAATCTCAGCCCTGGCAGCTTGATAAAACACACTGGGCATGTGGATGTGCATGCTCCAAATCCTGACAGGATGACGGAGAAATGCAGGAAAGGGGATTGCAGTGTGGCCATGCTCTATTGATAGGTACTTTTCTTTTTCTCTCTGTCTCTCTCTCTATGGAGCACACACATCCTCTGGCAATGAAAAAAAAAATATATATATATATGCATATATATATATTTAATCTAGGCTGGCACGATTGGAAATGGAGTGAAATATTGAAAGGAGAATAGGATTTACATTTGGAAGGAATACTGCTTCTCATTTAAGTGCTGTGACTGTGAGGCAATAATTACGGTTACCCATCTGTAAATTCAGCATAACATGGATATGCTAATGAAGGGGGTCAGAATATGCCACCTCAAAATACGCCACTTTAACATAAGGATTATTTTGAGCTGAAGGCAACTGAGAATGAGCAGATGCAGGAAGAGTTCCCTGTCCTCCGCTTATCTGCCCAAAAGCAGGGCATAAATTTCCCTTGAAAAGGCACTCTCCTTGTACATACCTGAAAGCCACTCTTATCACCTAAGATGGGGGTCCACAGTAAGATGAGCTTGAATAAATAGAATTTATTGAAATAACTTTCATATTCCATTAATGTTTCCTACTCACTCCCCAGGATTTATCATCTCCTGAAAACCAAACCCCTCCCTTTTTTTTTTTATTCAAATGGTATATAAGCCCTGAATTGAAAGAAGTCTCACTTCTTTTCTGTGTATCACAAAGCATATAAAATAAAAATCAATTATCATGGGCCAGTAGGTGGTGTAGCAGTTAACACACTGGACTCCCATGTGGCCAATCACATTTTGAGTACTGGACCTCAGACCTTGAAAACCACACTGGGTCTGTGTGAATGCATGCCCAAAATCCCAGAATAGAGAAGGCATCCCCACAGAAGGATAATTTCTCACTTTCCCTCTCTTTGTCTACACTGAACACGCATGCCCTATGGCAAAAACCTAAAAAAAATAAAAAATACCTTTTCTCAAGTTAATCTGCCTTGTTTTTGATTTATAGGACCCTAAACACTAAACTAAGAGTAGAGGAGGGGCTGGGAGGTGGCATGGAGGTTGAGGCTGAACTCCCACAGGGTCGACCAAGGTTTAAGTCCTGGGCCTGTTGACTTGCTTTCTCACTTTCTCTCACTCTCTGTCTCTGTCTCTCTTTGGTAAAATTGAAAAGTGTTAATAATAAATAAAATCAAATAAACAATTATTTTTTAAAAAGAATTATTTGTTTACTATTATTATTTCTTAATTTGACCACAGAATAAGAGAGAGAGGAAGAGGTTTTCTCTATAGGGCATGTGCGCTCGCCAGAAAGACAGAGACAGAGAGACAGAAAGTGAGAAATCACCCCCCAGGGGGATGGCCATGCTTCAATCCCTTCTCCTCCATTCTCCTCTCAGGATCTTGGGCACGCACACACATACACCCGGTGTGAGTTTAAGCCACCGGGTCGAGGACTCAAACCGCTGTCGACTAACATGGGAGTCCAGCAACATAGCTATTACGCTAACTGCTAGTCCCAAATAAATAATTCTTAAAAGAGAGAGAGAGTAGAGGACATTTTTTCCTCCCAGATACTGATACACCATGAATAGTGAGTATATGAGAGAGTCTGAGATTTTCAGTGTGTGCTGATTTATTTTGATGTCCATTAGCATTTACTGACTAAGTGAAATCAGGTAAATTAATTATTAAAGAGACTCAGTATTTACAAGGGAAGAAATCCAGAAGACTGAAGCTCTTTGGAGTAATTCACTCCCTTCACATGTTTGTCTAAACACATACCTCTTTTCCTAATTCAATGATGGGATTTCCAGAACTTTTTTCTCCCTTCTCAGCAACTACTTATATCCAAAACTAAGTAAATAAATTTTTAATGCATTTTTTAATTTCAAGAAAAACAGTTTTAGTTAATAGATCAAAATCAAAAAACTTTAAGAGAAATTAGGGACCAGCAGTTGGCATAATGGGTGTGTCGCTGGACTCCCCTATAGTCAATTGCAATTGTAGTCGTGGACCTGGTGGCTTAAACTCACACTGGGTGCATGTGCGTGTGTGCCCAAGATCCCGAAGGAGAATGGAGGAGAAGGGTTTGTGGCGTGGCTATCCACCCTTGGGGGGTGATTTCTTGCTTTCCATGTGTTTGTCTCCTCTGTCTTTCTGGCAAGTGCACATGCCCTATACTAAAAACCTCTCAAAAAAAAAAAAAAAAAAGACAGAGAGAGAGAGAGAGAGAAAGAAAGTGAAATTAGTTTAAAACTTAAAGCCAGGAAAAAGGATTGAGTGCAAATAGTAGGTAGATAAGCCTATCAATAGTTCAAGAGAAGACAAAAATCCTTAAATATGGAAATCAAAGCATAGAAGAAAATCAATAATGTTTTAGTCTAAAGTTTAAAAAAAAATCTATTTCACTAGCTCAGACTCACATAATCTCTCTTCTTTAGAATTTGCAGTGTTACTGTGATCTGATCTTTCCATTTAAACTCTGGACATTCACATTCAACTCCAGACTTGTCCTTACCACTAGGCTGGCCATTCTCTTGGTTGTTTTTTGTATTCTTATTTCTGTGTGTCCAACTTTAGTTTTCCTGGTATAGCACTCCCTTCAGCACTTCTTGGAGAGCTGGTCTGGTGTTGGTGAATTCTTTCAGGATTTGTTTATCTGAGAATGTTTTTGTCTTTTTCCCATATGAAAGATAATCTTGCTGAGTATAGTATTCTTGGTTGAAATTGGTTTTCACTTTGAATATATTTTCCCATTCTTTCCTGGCTTGCATTGTTTCTGATGACATGTCCAACATTAGCCTTATGGGATATCATTTGAAAGTAACTTTATGTTTCTCTCTTGCCAGATTTAGTATCTAGTCTCTGTCTGTGGTTTTGGTCAATCTGGCTATGATGTGCCTTGGGGAAGATCTTCTTGGGTTGATTCTATGTGGGTCCTTTGTATTTCTTGAGTCTAGATATTTGAGTGTCTCACTAGGTTTGAAAACTTTTTTTCCAGGATTTCATGAAATAGATGATCAATGCCCTGATTAGTTTTTTCACCTTCTGGGATACCAATGATCTGGATGTCTGGACATTTAATGATATCTAGTATTACTTGTATGCTATTCTCATTTTATGTATGTATGTATGTATGTATGTATGTATGTATGTATTTATTTATTTATTTATTTATTTGGAGAAGTTTTTGCTGTAGGGTGTGTGCACTCACCAGAAAGACAGAGAGAGACAGAGAGACAGAAAGCGAGAAATCACCCCCCAAGAGGGATGGCCCCACAGCAATCCCTTCTCCTCCATTCTCCTCTCAGGATCCCGGGCATGCATGCACACATGCCCGGCATGAGTTTAAGTCGCCAGGTCCAGGACTCGAACGGCAGTCGACTACATGGGAATCCAGCGACATAGCCATTACGCCAACTGCTGATCCCTGTTATTCTCATTTATTAGGTTATTTTCTCAGTCTTTTGGTGATTTTTTTTTTAGGTCAGATGTTCTGTCTTCTGTCTTTCACATGACCTAATCTGCTTTTGATATTTTCAATGGAAGTTTTGATTTCCTTTATTACAGCCTTCATCTCTAACAATTCTGTTTGATTCTTTTTTATGATGTGTGTCTCCTCTTTCAGATTGTGCAAAAACTCTCATCTCCTGGAAGTTGGTGTTTCCTTTCTCCAGCATCTTCTGAAGTTTATTATCTCTCTTCTCTTGCATCTCTGTTAGCTTTGTCACTATGAATATTTTAAATTTGTTATCTGACATTTCCATGAGTTCCCTTGTATTCTCTGTGGCAGAAGAGGAGTTATTCTTTTCCTTTAGAGGAGGGATATTTTCTTGGTTTCTCATATTTCGTGTACCTCTGTGATGGTTTCTGGTCATCTGATGGATTATACATTTTTTTCCTAGTTTTTGGAGTTAAATGGAGCATCCAGAGGAATACAGGAGGAGGTGACCTACAATCTATAAACAGTATCATTTTTCAGGAACCAGCAGTTAGTGTAATGGCTATGTTGCTGGACTCCCACCTAGTCGACCACGGTTCGCATCCCGGACCCGGTGGCTTAAAACTCATGCCGGGTGCATGTGCATGCGTGCCCAAGATCCTGAGAGAGAATGGAGGAGAAGGGATTGCAGCATGACCATCTCCCCTGGGGGGTGATTTCTCTCTTTCTGTCTCTATGACTCTCTCTGTCTGGCGAGCACACGCGCCCTATAGCGAAAATCTCTCAAAAAAAAAAAAAAAAAACCAGTATCATTTTTCTCCCTTTGCACAGCTGATTCAGTGAAAATTGAGGATTAATCTGATCCTAAATGTATTCAGATATTTGGCTACTGAGCATCTAGACCTGTCTAGAAAATCAGTGTGTGGAGGCTGAACAGAAAAGTGAGAAAGGTAAAAAGAAATGGAAAAGAAATAGGAAAAAAAAATTAAAAAAAAAAATTTTGTAAAAAAATTAGAACCTCCTCGCAAGGTCTGGGTAGCAGGAGGGTGGAGTCTGGGCAGAGGGTCTTCAGTGGTCAAAATCCTAAGTGTTTCACTTTATTCCTCCTAGACCCCTGCACTTGTTCTTTGTTGTCTTTCCAAGTCCCTCTGCACCCTGCTTTCCCTTATCTATTCTCCTTAGCTGGCCCAAGGAGTGTCCCACTCCAGCCAAACCAGGTCCTTACTATTTTTTCATTTAACCTTGCTCTTGCTGTAGTTTTCCTTACCTAAAATATCATCTTTCCCACTGCTCTTTACCCAAAATGTCATCTTATCCACTCTTTCATATAGGAAAGTAGTGATAATCTTTTTTTTTTTTTGAGAGGTTTTTGCTATAGGGCGCATGCGCTCACCAGAAAGACAGAAAGAGACAGAGAGATAGAAAGTGAGAAATCACCCCCCCCCCCGGGAGGATGGCCACACCGCAATCCCTTCTCCTCCATTCTCCTTTTGGGATCGGGCATGCATGCCTGGCATGAGTTTAAGCCACCGGGTCTGGGACTCAAACCACAGTCGACTACTTGAGAGTCCAGTGACATAGTCATTAAGTCAACTACTGGTCCCTGTAATGATAATCTTTTCAGTCATAATCATTCCTCTTTTTTCTCCAAGACTTCTTGGTAGTCTTATTCCTTGATTTCCTCAACTTTGAATTTCCAAAGTCCTTATCAATGACACTTCTCATTGGTACAGTTTGTTTTTCTGCCCATGGATGTGAGTATATTTATCTTACCACATAGATGTGAACTCCTTGACAATTTAGTTTTCTTTTTTTTAGAGAAATTTTTGCTATAGGGCATGTGTGCTCAACAGAGAGATAGAAAGCAAGAAATCACCCACCAGGGAGGATGACCACACCACAATCCCTTCTCCTCATTCTCCTCTCAGGATCTTGGGATGCATGCTCATGTGCCCAGCATGAATTTTAAGCCACTGGTTCCAGGACTCAAACCATGGTTACCTGTGTGGAAATCCAGCGACATAACCATTACACCAGTTGCTGGTTCTCAATTTCAGTTTTCTATAACTCTTTCTTTACCACCCAGAGCTTAGCACTGTGCTAAGCCAATGATCCACTCAATAAACATTGCAATCTGTACATGTCTGGTGTCTAAAATAGTGAAGAGTTTTCTACTCCAACTTTTTTTTTTTTTAATTTTCTGTCCTCTACCTTTTAAAATTATTTGGTGGGAAAATTCTAGTCTAGAAGCTCCATATTCCAGAAATATCTACTTTTCATTTATTATAAAGCAGTGGAACTTCTAGCTGTTCACCAAATAAAAGTAACATAAACCCAACAAGTACTTCATGAAAGTATATAAAACAAGATATTTTTCCTGCTTATGAGTAAAAGACACTTTGTGCTTATACTAAGGTCTGTAAAGAATGAGTTATATGAGAAATTTAAAAATCTAAGCCAGAATTGATAAATGTAATTATAATTTTATACCTATTCAACTGACTCTCTTTATAAATAGATATATCTAATTTACTCAGAAAATTTCGAAACTGAAGTTTCTTTCTATTTTAGTTTGAATGAGTAAAGGAGCAAACATAAGAAAATTAAAATGTTAGATTACAATTTTTTAAGATTTGCCAGAGGGCCTGTACATTCACCAGAGAGAGAGAGAGAGAGAGAGAGAGAGAACATTCCCAATAGGTCATAGTCATGCTACAGTCCTTTCTCTTCAGTTTCTCCCTCCAGTGATTCTGGCCATGCTCGCCCAGAATTCCATGATTAGCCATGTGGAGTCTGGTTCCCTTAACAGCTAAGCTACAGAGTTGGCCTTAAAATTTCAGATTATTTTTCTACTCCATTCCTCATCATAAATTGGAGTACTGGGTGGAAGTGAGAGAGCTAATTCATTCTCATCAACCTATGTTTGATAAAAATCTATGCTTCCTTTCTAGCTGACTTATTTTGGAAGCGTGAGCATCTCCATTTTAAATCCATTTCCCTTTCCCCATGACCTGACCTATATGTGCCTCCTAAAAATTTCTCACTGTCTGCCTATCACCAGCAGATGTACACTGCCGTCCTTAGTTGTCCTTTTGATAACTCGCTTTATCGACCTTTGTAAACTGCTCTCACATGACTCAAGGCTTACAGTTTTTTAGGTTTATGTTTTTCTTTGCCTTTGTGGTTTTTGCCTTTATAAGCCTTCCTCCCCTCTGCTTAGGGGCTGCAGGGTTTTGGAGTGACTTGAGTCCTCCCTCAGCCTCTGGCTTAATAAAGCCTCCTTTAATTTGGCTAAACCTGGATGTCCTTTTATTCTCGTGCAGATTTGAATACACCATTTTTAAGGCTCCAAAGATTCCTTTTAATTTAGGCTACTTAGGATTCTCTCTCCTTATAGCCCATCCTCTCTCCACCAATCCAGAAAAAGCAGGGAGGAGATAGATGGATAAAGGAAAACAAAAGAATGATTTGTCATTTTTTTCGTTAACTAATCTCTATTTTTTTCCCTCTCTACTAGTCCATTAGGAAAATCCTTACAGTGGTACTGTCAAATGACTATCCCATAACACAGTGGTTAAGCAGCTTAGTCGACTGAGACTTGAAAAACATGCTAGGCATATGGGCATGCATGTTCAAAATCCTGAAAGGATGGGAAAACAGAGGGAAAAAATGCGGCATGACCATGTCCCACTAGGGGGCTCTCTCTCTCTCTCTCTCTCTTTCTCTCCCTCTGGCAAGCATATGTGCCCTCTGGCAATTTTTAAAAAAGGAAATGAAATACATGTTTAAAAGTATGACTTGCATTTTCTAAAACAACTCATTTAAAAGATAAACACAATAGAATTAAAATAGACACAAAGCGGTCAGTACAGATCCAAGTTAATTTAAAAGAAAATATATGGAGACAGAAAAAACGGTTCTTTAATATCATGCAACTCTGAAGTGATAAGAGATATATAGCCTATGTTTCAACCAAATTCCTCTTCGTTTCATGTACTATTGTTTACATGCAACTTCATGAATCAAGATGCATAGCACGTTCATAAAAGTTTATCCAAGCATGAAAAACAGTGAGAAACAGAATTTGATATCATCAAAATTCAACTGGCTTCCAACATATAAACTTCTTTCTTAGCAGATTGAGAGGAGATCTTTAATTGATAATCCCCCTGGTGTTTATGGAATTAGACCAGGGATAACCACTTGTACTTGTATTTTAATTATTCTGTCCTGATCTGATTAGAAAATCACGAGTGTGTCCTTTTATAAACACGAGGATTATGCAGCAGCTGGTAAGTAGTCGCAGTAGGATGTCCAGGGAACGGTAATAGAAGGAAAGATTTTGTTGTTATCACTTCTGCTTGTTAAGTTGCCATCTCAAAAACCCAAATCTGTGTTTTTTACTTTGCACTTAAAAAAAGAAAAAAAAAATTAAGTCAATTGTTTCATACAAGTCAGTTTTTAAAAAGTCATTTATTTATTTATTCATTCATTTATTTAATTTACCAGAGAGAGAGAGAGAGAGAAAGTGAAAAAGCAAGTTACCAGGTCTGGGACTTAAACCATGGTCAGCCATGTGAGTGTGTCCAGCACCTTAACCACCACACCACCTGATGATCCTGACAAGTCAGTTATTTTAAACACTTAAGTGAAATAACAAAATAACAAAAGCATCCCGTTGTTGTTAATTCTCCCTCTATCATGTTATCTTTAATGCTGTTTTTCAACGTTTACCCTTTCCAAAATACATTATCCAATGCTCCCATCTTTTGTGAATTGCTCTGGCTTCATTCCTACTTCCTGTTGATTCTCTTTTTTTCTTTTTTGTTTTTTTCTAAGTTTTTGCCATAGGATGCATGTGCTCACCAGAGAGAAGGAAAGGAGAAATCACTCCCTAGAAAGGATGACCACACCGCCAATCCTTCTCCTCCATTCTCCTCTTGGATTTCGGGGCACATATACATGCGCCAAGCATGATTTTTAAGCTGTTGGATCTGGGACTCAAACCACAGTCGGCCACGTGGGAGTCCAGCTGCCTTAACCACCATGCCTCCTGCTGGCCCAACTCTATCCTATTTTAAAATAAAGTTTCTGACTTATTTAAGATGTAAATTTGGCTCCCTATTTATGCCTGCCATGTAAATTTAGTATAGCAGCCCAAATGAAGGTTCTCAAAGTTTTAGAGGAAAATCAGAACAGAAAAAGCCCTTTAAAGTTGTATAGAGCCCCTTTTACCACTCATAAAGTAAAGACCACCTCTTCTTCCCTCAAAAATGTTTGGTAAAGGAGCCAGCAGGTGGTGTGATGGATTAAAATAGATTATAAGAAAAATGGTCTATGTTAGGCTAAGCTGCATCCGATAGGCCTGCCTCACCCAACCCATAGAGCAGAGTGAAAAACAAGGATGTGGTTACATTTAACAAAAGACATGCTGTTCTGCTTCTGTAAACTGTTAACAGACTCCTGGTAAAGGAATGTAACAACCCTTGCAGCCTTTCCTTCCTTACGACCCCCCTCACCCCGACCCTTGGAAAGAGTAATGTTCCCTTGTGGTTTTTATGCTTAAATTCTCTACAAAGCTGTGGATCAGGGCTATTGTCCCATATGCTACCTGCAAGTGGCAGGGGTGGCAGTCCCTGGCCAGGATGGCGGTCTCTGGCCAGGAAGAGAGGCTCCTAAAACTAATTTCTCCGTGTTCTCCATCTTCATAATATCACGCACAACAACAGTGGCATCATGGTTAAGGCAACTGGACTTCCACATGGCTAACCCTGGTTTGAGTCCTGGACCAGCGGCTTGAAACTCAAGCCAAGCACTTGTGCATATGTGCCCAAAATCCCAAGAGGAGAATGAAGGAGAAAGGATTGTGGCAGGGCCATCTTCCCTGGGGAGTCACTTCTCACTCTCTGTTTCTGTTTCTGTTTCTCCAGTGAGCACCCCATAGCAAAAATCTCTTTAAAAAAAAAAAAAAAAGAAGTTTGGTAGACAGAAAGACCCTTGGTTGAAATTTAATCAAACTTAAAAAAAAAAAAAAGTTATTTCAAAACCTCAGCGGGGTCTTTGTTGCAGGTAAAGTACAGCTACAGAAGATCTAGGGCTCAGATTCAGGTTTCCAGGTGCCACTTCAGTCTTCAGCTTCTGGTCTGCTCCCTGGAGTCCTCACGTACCGGTCATGCCATAGTGGAGAGCTCTGCTAAGGCTCTGTGTGCCACAGGCTGGACTACATGGATGTGATTCCTGGTCCAACCTAAAGGCCAGGTGTGCTGGCCCAGTGACTGGGGAGGCTGCCCTGGGCAACACAGTAAGACTGTTCTGAAAAAGCCAGGTGTACTAGCCCTCACCCATGGTCCTAGTTGCTAGACTGAGGCAAGAGGATTGCCATACAGTAAAACTTGTCAATGGTTCATTTATTTGTTAGTAAAAAATAAAATAATAAAATGGATTGCTCAATGAGGCAGGATAGTGGTGCCATGGCAATACACTACACTCTGCAAGGTTAACACACATGGGTGATCACAGGTTCGTGTCCTACGGTCTCCATATACACTGGGTGCCTGTGCGTGCCTGTGATTCTGGCAGGCTGAGGCAGGGGGTAGATTGTGGCATGAACACCCTGTCAGGGGCACTTGTCTCTCTCCCCCATTTTCTTCTCTCCCTCTTTCTCTCATGGAAGAAATGAATCAACCTCAAAGAATGATTTGCTCAAATGCATCATAATGAACTATGAAGAGAAAGAAAGCTACCTTAAAATAGCCTCATGTTTTTCTTTCTAAAAAGTACATGTAAGGCAGAAAAAAATATTTGTTTTTGGATATTCTTGTTTTAAAATAAACCAATAGATGATTCAAGTAAAAACGTTTCTTTTATAAGACGTTTTAGGAATAAAACTAGGAATTAAGTTGACCTCTGGTATCTAGTCGAATTCCATAAATAATAGCTGCTAAAACATGGAAGCTAGGAATATTTTTAGAAAGAAGTGTATTAAAGGAATCATGAACCTATTGAAAGTTATGAGCACAAGTTGTCTATGGGTTCCTTTGATCTGTTCATGAGAAATGTGTTTCAATCGTGCTTTTTCCTGCTGTCTTCTTTAGCAAGACCATGAATTTTGTTAGAATTTGCTCTAGTAATCTATCATATTTTTCCTTGAAGAACATATTTTTTCCTTACATTATTAAGTCATACTAATCAGGTCTGTTTTACCCCACAGGAGTATATAATAAAGGCATTGTCACCTTCACCCAATAAGTGCCGAGCAGCAGGCGTCATAAATTTGCCAAATTTCTTATCATAATGTGTATAATTGGTTAATCAACTTCAGTTCATTTTATTGAATTCTTGTTGACTTTTCTGTGTTTTAGAAACAGAATGTCTTACTAAACACAGAAATGCTGGCAACTTAGTAAACAAACACGAAAAATCAAACATACAGACAAAAAGCTGATTAGGCCCTGACTCAATGGTGTTTTGCATTCATGAACAAGATGGCTCATGCAAGAACATTGTCCCTTAAGAAACAGCACCAAAACTGAAAGGTGGACAGTGATAAAGTGCACATTCTCGTGAGAAGCTGAACCCACATGAGACGGTCTGGGTTCATGTTCAGAGACTGCCTGGGTACCTCTAACACGTGCATGCCCGTGATTGGCCTGGCTGAAGCAGGTGGTGAATGGCAGTGGCAAGACCCTGTTGGGGATGCTATCTTTTTGTCTCTCTTGTCTATCTTGCTCCTGAAAGAAATACATTTTTTAAAAAATCCATAAATATTGCATCTAATTTGCCCTTGTTTATGCTCTTTAGCTTTTCCTAATTTCCTTCCTGTCACCTTCATTTTAAATGTAATCTAAAATGTTCTTATAGTTTTCATGATTAGGAAATCCATAGAAAGCTTTGTATGGAAGATAGAGACACCTTTAAGGTCAAAGGAATTTTTACATATTTAAAGAAGCCAAAGTCCTTTAGGCAGTGGTCCATCAAATCACAGTATGGTTCTTTTAAAACCCATATATATTAAAGATTTCTTTACCAGTACTACATATGACATGGGTGCTAATAAAATGTCCCCTGCCTAATGAACAGCTGTTATTATTGGTTAAGCTGATTGAAATAAGAGAGAATTATAGCCAGCTGCAAAACACATTCATGAGTGGTGAGAGAAACTAGCAGCTGCTATTCTGCTTGCTATAAATATTTTTAATTAAAATTTGCCTCCTGGTTTTCAATTTGTGTAATAGCCGAGATTTTTAGTTAGTTACTTTAGGAGTAAAAGGATGTATTTCTCTTCAAGAAGAGCTTCTTAACTCTTTTATTAACAATGACCATTCTGAGCTTCATGATGAAACCCTTTCTCGTTTCAAATTAAATGCACCCACGAATTTTAGGATTTTGTTTGTTTGCTTTCAGTATTTGCATTTCCCGAGGAAAAGTATCTCAGTTATCAGGAATTTTTATGAAGAGTTAAGAAAGTCAATAGATTTTCTTAGAAGTGTCTACTCAAGATCAGTATTCAAAATAAAACACATACACATGCACATACTTTCCATATATACTGAAATCGTGGCATTTGTTCCCTCTACCTTCTGTTCTAGGGCACAACACTTTATCTGAACTGGAAATGTTCCTGTCTAGAATATTAAAATAACAGGTATTCCTATCCCTTGATTTAGCCCCTCCAATGTATCAACCTAAAATGAAATCTGACCATGTGAGTCCTTTGCCTAAAACTTTTCCATAGCTTTCTGCCATCTCCAGGATAAAACTGGAAGTTTTTAGCAAGGAACTCAAGGTCATGTATGTTCTGGCCCAGGCTGTTTCTCCACCACTCCTCACTCCATACTCCAGGCTGAATTATACTGAATTAAGGGTGTTCCTCATACATCATTCTTTGAAAATGTAGCTTACATTTTGGTGAATGCATAAATCAGAGTGTATTCATATCATAATAGAAGTTAAATGAAATGAAGGATATATAGACCATTATGTATAAATATAAAAAACAATGATATTTAGTAAAAAAGTATAATGCAAAATGTATCCAGCATAATACTTATATACTTTAAAATCACACAGAACAATACTGTGTGGTATTCTGATGCATGTGTACATTGTCAAAGTGAAAAAACATGCACGGGAAGATCACTTGCTTCTCTGGAAATAGTGAGAGTCATTGGGCCTGAAGAATTACTGATTCTAAAAAGCAATATGACAGGGGTCAGCAGGTGGCATGATGGTTAAGGTGCTGGACTCCCGCATAGCCCACCATGGATGAAGCCCTGGAACTGGTAGCTTAAAAATATGTGTGCCCAAAATCCCTAGAAGAGAAGGGAGGAGAAGGGATTATGATGTGGGCATCTCCCCAAGGCATGATTTCTCCCAATATGATAAAAAATGTTAAAAAAAAAAAAAAAGATAAAATGTTACTTTAGGTAATGAATACTAGGTGACTTACACATATTTTTTCTATACTTTTCTATATATTTAAAATATTTTATGGGACCAGCAGTTAGCATAATGGCTATGTTGCTGGACTCCCACGTAGTCGACCACAGTTTGAGTCCCGGACCCAGTGGCTTAAACTCATGCCGGGCGCGTGTGCGTGCGTGCCCAAGATGCCGAGAGGAGAATGGAGGAGAAGGGATTGCGGTGTGGCCATCCCCCCTGGGGGGTGATTTCTTGCTTTCTGTCTCTCTGTCTCTCTCTGTCTGGCAAGCACACGCGCCCTATAGCAAAAACCTCTCCAAAAAAAAAAAAATATATATATATATAATAATTTTAAAAATCTAAGCATTTAGTTTAAGACATATGTGTACATGTGTATATTTGATTAATTGAAGGATAGTTAAGAAAAATGAGTGATACTTTTATTTAGCATTGTATTGGGTATTTTGTTTTTCAGAGAAGCAATGAAAAATCATTCTTCTTATAAAGCTGTTTTATTCCTTAATCTGGACATTACATGTATTACCTAAATCTATAAGCAAATAAACAAACAAACAAACAGAACTTTGATCCCTGTAAGAATTGTTTCTGTGCCTGGTACACATCTGCATCCTCATTTGATGCTGTGCCTGAGGCTAAGAGGGTCCTGAAGATGGTTTGGATAAAACTAAAAATTGGTGCTGGGTAAATCTTGTCTAATAAATCAAATTTCTGAACGTGTTCAACGGCACAGACATAACTTCTAGATATCAGCAAATTCAGCATAAAGCATAGAGCTGTGGTTAGTCAAGTGGAATTAATGTTTGGAGAGACTTCAGTTTATATTTTTCTTTTTGAAGAGAAGCAGAGGAGGGCTTGAAGAATAGGGGTATTGTGTGATTTCTTTTTCTCTTGGCCCCACCCCGCTGCCCTTTGTTTGGCGGTCAGGCCAGAAGCCTTGAGTGCACCTTACACAGAGGCCTGGCCACTAAGCACTGGTGGCTTGTCCTATTCACTCATGCTCAGCCACATTTAGGAGTTTCCTTAAGGATGGCAGAAGTGCCTCAAGCACACTGATGAACTAGTTAAAGATGTCTGCCAGAATCAGAATTACTGCCAAAATGGTTCTCTGCCCTGTGGTGCCAGACTCATCCTTGCTAACCTGTGCCCCTCTAGACTCTCTCACAGCACCTGGCATAGAAAGTTCTAGGCCCCTCTCGCTTCTCCTGCTCCCTGCTCACGTTTACTTCTGTAACAGTCTTTACTCTGGAACATAGCAGGTATCTTTGGAGTTCTGTATGTATGGATTTGAGACTTCCTTAAGGCAAGAACAATGTCTTGAACAATAAGCAGTTGTATGTGGGGGAAACTGCGGAGCGTGGACACTACGTAGATGCTATAAAGACAAAATTAGAAGATTACATATAAAATGTCTTTTTCTATTTTAATTTAGTGATCACACACACAGTGTACATGTGTAAACACATTTTTGAAATTTTTTTCACACTGACGTCCCTGCGACACTTTTCCCTAAATTGATACAGCTTTCTATCTTTTTAAAAATATTCTAGGGTTGGCCCTGTAGTGCGGTGGTGAAGCACTGTGCATTGGGAGTGAGATCCCACATGAGGCCAATGATGGTTTGGATCCCAGCCCCAGTGGCTTCAAAAACACAGCAGTGTGCTTTTGCATGCATGCCCAAACTCCTGATAGAAAGGGGAAATGGAAGAAAAAGGATTGCAGTGTGACTGTGTTCCACTAGGGGGTACTGTCTCCTCTCTCTCTCTCTCCTGCATGCACTTGCCCTTTGGAAATAAAAAACAAAAACAAAAAACTTGAAATTGTGACAAAGGTTTGTTGTTTAAGAGTGAATATAAATTTGAGAATCAGCTAAGTGCCATATAGAGTTCATTTTAACCAAACCATAGCAAAAATTCATCACGTGAAATCTCTCAATCTGCTGAAATTCTAGTTAAAATGCATGAGTTTCACCCTTGCCTTAAAATTAAATTATTTAAGAATATTTAATATGTCTATAACCAGTCTCCGATTGCTTATCTCTGAGCTGTTTTACATGAGTTTAAGCTGTGTCTATTTTGGTTGGTTGGTTATTTTAACCATATGAAATTAATGGAATTAATAATGGATTCTGTATCAAAGAATATATCAAATGCCAACAGAATGGCAAATATCAACTTTCTGTCTAATCAAGAGTTCAGAGCATTACAGTTCAGTGTCTTCAGGAATTTCTTTATCCTGTCTGCTCCATAGTGACAGATCTGGTCATTGTTTTATTGTCTGCCTTAGCAAGGGTTTCTTGTTAACCTCAGCATACCAAAGGTAATCAGGGACACCTGTTCATATCTCTTATCAGTTTATATTTTCATCTATAATTTTGTGTTTATGAGCAATGCATGTCAAAAAACTACAGCCTGAAAATGTCTAAGAAGGCCTTTTGTTGACCAAATCATTTTTTAGAAACTGATAATATCAATCGTTAATAAGAAAGTGCCTAGATTCTCTCTGTAAGAACAGCAGAAACACAAAATTGGCTCCTTGGTACTTTATGAATTCTGCTTCTTATTCTGGTTCTGCTCTTCCCTGCTTGGAAATGCTAGGTTTTTATAATTAGTCTAATGGTTGAAATTTAATTCGTGCACTATTGCTACACCACTTGCACAAAGTAAATACAACTAATGAATAAATTACAAAGAACATCCAACCCTTTCATAAGGCTAATAATAGTGGAGACAAAAACAAGTTCTCAGATCTAAGCAGGTAGTATATAGAGACACTGGGGGCTTTATACTCTAAATGCTTATATTTGGTCCTTCAGAAATATGATAATGAGTTGCCAAACGGGACAGGACGATGGCATAGCAGTAACACCATGCTCTGCAAGACTGACCCACGTGGGAAGCTTCCAGGTTTTTCACACAGCTCCCTAAGTACACAGGGTACTCCAGCCCATGATCCAGGCTGGCTCAGGGTAGGGGTGGATGGCAGTGTGCAGGTCTCCGTTAGGGGTATTTGTCTCTCTGCCTCTCTCTGCTTCTGTCTTTCTCTCTCCTGCTCTCTCCTCTCTCTCTCTCTCTCTCTCTCTCTCTCTCTCTCTCTCTCTCTGTGTGTGTGTGTGTGTGTGTGTCTTGCCCGGGGAGAAAGAAGGAAAGAAACTTGGGTGGTGTGTGGTGGGGGGAGGGTTGCCCAAGTGAATTGCTTTCACCTCCTTTCATGGCATTCACTGAGTTGTTTGTTTAACAAAGGCTTACTAAGCACTTACTATATACCAAACACTGTGACTGACACTGGGCAAAAATGTTCCTTAACTTCAAGGCACTCCAAAGACTACAAGTAGTTTAGTGAGCTCACCTATTATCTATTAAACAAACAAATAAATAAAAAAAAACATATTTCTGATGACCTCTTATGCAGAAAGACTGATATAATGGGGGGGGGCGAGGGGAGTGGTAAAAAGAAGACTTCATATAAACTAAAAATGAAACATAAATAAATCTTCAAGGTAAAGCTTTGACTATGACAATTATAATAGATAACACCTACTGGAAACATAACACCATACAATATATACAGTCTTAGCAGATAATTGCCATTATTATTCCTTTTACAGATAAGGAAATTGAACATTACTGCAATCCCTTAACTCATCCTAAATAGCACCATCAGTAAGGATTTGAGCAAGGATTTGAGCCAGGTTGTCTGACGCTAGTGGTGATATTTTCAAAACACTTTTCACTTAATAAGACATTGCAAATCTCTTCTATTTTCCACATGTTTAATTATCTGAGAAATGTCTCCTCCAGAGGAAGAACTCTTTTATTTAATATTCCCCATAATAGGCTTCTTGAGGCAGCTTGCATTTTCAAAAACAAGTATTGGGACCAGCAGAAGGCATAATGGTTATGTCGCTGGATTCTCACATGGCAGATGGTAGTTCGAGTCCCAGATCCGGAGGCTTCAGACTCACCCTGGGTGCTCGTGTGAGCATGCCCAAAATCCCAAAAGGAATATGGAGAAGGGATTGTGGTGTGGCCATCCCTCCTGAGGGGTAATTTCTTTCTTTCTCTCCTACAAGCTCACGTGCCCTATGGCAAAAATCTCTTAATCAATCATGAATAAAAAATAAATAAAAGCACGTATTTGTGATTTTAGATTCTTTGTTTCTGAAGGGGGCAGAGCACCTCATCGTCTAACTCTGAGTGGTCACAACTCTGAGCTTCTCAAAATTAGGTGTTCTTATCTGATTGTGGAGACAGTTGGGTGCTGACAGCTATGTTTTTATGTATTTGAATAGTCCAATATTTATTGATCAAAGTTTCATATGTGGAAGATAATATGCTATGAGAAACCAAGATGATTTTACACTACCCAAACAAGAATACATATGTTCTGATTAATTTTAAGCTGCTAAAATTTCTATATATGACCCTTCTGTAATCAGCGTTAGTATTAGAATATGATCAGTTAGTATTATATTCATCTTTATCGAACAAAATAATCCAGTAAACATTTAAAATATTAGGTTGAGGACTGGTCCTGTTACCTATTAGTTAAGGGAACCAGATCCTACATGAGTGAGCATGTGGTTTGAATCCCAGCCCTGGCAACTTGAAAAAACATGATGGGCACTTGGGTGTGTACTCCAAGTTCTGACAGATTGGAGATAATGGAGAAGATGAGATTGTAGTATGACCACACCCCATTGGGGGTGCTTTCTTTCCCTCTATTTCTTTCTGGCAAGTGCACACGCTCTCTGGCAATTAAAAATATATATCAGATTTAATGTAAATTATCCAAGGCTGAAGGAGCTCCTCTAAAATGTCATCAGAGAACTCAGCTCATTCTCTTTCTGGCCCATAGACCTCAATGATGATGGGCATCCTCAGTTTCATGATAGCAGGTGTATTTCCAGCCCTCATGGGCATGTTCCTAGTAGGAAGAATAGGAAAAGCAAAACAAAAGAAGCCCTGTTAGTCCCCAGGGGCTTCTAACATGTCTCATAATCCAGAATTCAGTTACTTAGCTACCCTGACTGAAGAGACAGGGGTTAAACATTTTTATTTTCTAGCCTTAATAGAAGAACACAAGAGTGGAGTGGGAAGGGGTATTGAAGGAGCCATACTATACTATCGCACCTACTGCAGAAGGTATTTGCGTATGTGAAGCTGACCTCTATTTTGAACTCCTCTCTATAATGGAAACTTGCTTTCTCCTTTTGCCTAATCAGAGTGACTAACACTCACTGTCTTTGCTAAATAACCCCCACCCCAAGTTCCCAACCCTTACATGTTCCTTAGTGATGTAATCATCAGTCCCCAGACCCCTAGCCCTGAGCCATGAAGACCATTAAGATTCCATTGTGTTTAGGTAGGGATGGAACATACCATAGGGATGATTAACCTGCTTTTTCTGCTTCTGTAATGCGCTTTTGTTTTTACAATGTAAAATCCTACCCCCTACTGTTCCAAGCCCACCACACCTTGTCCTTGTAAATCATCACATCATTCTAGAAAAGACTGTGAATTTTTGGCCTATATACGCTCCCTTCTCCTTTCACATGGGGCTGCGGGGCTGCGGGGCTGCGGGGTTTTGAGAGATATGAGTCCCCCTGTATGCTGCCAGTTTAGGTTTAATCAATAAACTTCAGTAAATTTGACTGCATCTGGATGGCCTCTTATTTCTTGGTGATTAGACTATAACATATGTACCTTGGGAACTATGGAAATAGAAGGATGTTTTAAGTCTCATTTGTGTAAGTGACTCATCCCCTTATTTTGATAATGAAAGGTCTAGGAGGAATAATTTGGCTTCTTGCTAATCCACTTGGTTGCTAATCCACTTGGTTACTTCAGGGAGAAAATGAGAGGGTATGACCCTCTGTGGCTGCACCTTCAATGCATGTGACAGCCCACCAGGATTACGAGAGAAGTACCCCACCCAGCTTGGTACACGTACCAACAAGGGGACTTTTGAGAAAGAGACAGTATGACCCTGTGGGGTGACACATGGACTTTCTTCCCAGGGCCTATTTAGTGAAGACAGATGAGCACCTAAGGATCTGAACTCCAGCTTCACAGTTGGCACTCTAGGGATGATCAAAGAAATACTTTGATGTTTATATTGTTTGTACTTAGTCCCCAAGAAGTCATCAAACCACGCTTGTAGTAGGCCATTGGGAAGGGGACAGTTTAAATAGGATTCCAGCATCTTCTCACTGGAAGGAACCTTAGAATTCATTTATTCCAAATTTGCTTACCTTTATCAAAGGAAACCGAAGCCCAGGAAATGAAGTAATTTGTACCAGGATACCCAAATGAAGATCACTGTGGTGTCCTTTTCTTTTCTACCGTTGGAAAAAATAGGAACACTCCTGTAGTGTGTTTCTATGGCACAATATGTTTCCCAAACATAACACTGACTGCAAATATTTGTTTAGCATCTGTCTTTTCATTTAGTTTAGTATCTGTCTTCACCTCTCCACTGCAAGCTTGCAGACAGTGAAAACATGTCTGTATTATTCGGTGTGATTTGGAGGATAGAGCAGGCATTTGTAATTTTATGACATAAATAAATGAAAGACTAAATCGTGAGGACAGAAGTCTGACTACTTTTTCCTACTTCTAAAATCTCTTCCAGAGGGCCTTGGGTGAGTCAGGCCCACAGATATTAACAGACCATTTTGGCCCATTTGATAATAACATCTTCCTACATCCTGTCCCTGGCATAGTATCCCTGCAATGGGTGAGTCACACGCAGAGTCATTAACAGATCATTGTGACTCACTGATAACAGGACTCTTCCAACATCCTGTTCTTAGGGCAGTATCTTGCGACTTGACTTGTATACAAGCCCCCTATCTCTGTTAAAGTACACTCTTCACTAATCCCTTCCCAAAACCTACAAGCAGGCTCCAACATGTCCTGCCTTTTGGGGCCAGGTCAATGGCGAGCTCTTTACTAAATTATCTCATTCTCAAAATTGAAGAAAAGGAACCTCTGTACCTGATCACCCTGAGAGAGAGGCATGTTTTGCCTCCTCTCTGGGCCTAGGTCACTCAAATTCGTACTTAAAAATAAACCACAATTATTATTTTTGCAGAATTAGTTATTTCCATCAACAATTGTGTAAAAGATGGTAACCAACACCTGCTAGACATTGTCTTTTTTTGTTTTTCCCAATCACCTGCATTTCCAATGCAATGGTGATTCAGATCATCAGCTGATATTGGGTAAAAAGCCAATACTGTGTTAAACTAGAGAATATTTTCGTACCTGGCCATTCCCAACCCCCTCGCACTCATTTGCCTGGGAGTACACAGCATTTAAACCCCTTCTGTTTATGAATCTGTGTGTGAAAGGAGACAAGGAGATTTTCAATAAAATGATTCACTGTTTGAGAAGACATTAGTAACTTGAAAATGAGGTA
The DNA here is from genome assembly GCF_000334495.1 of Tupaia belangeri chinensis. Classification (NCBI taxonomy): domain Eukaryota; kingdom Metazoa; phylum Chordata; class Mammalia; order Scandentia; family Tupaiidae; genus Tupaia; species Tupaia belangeri. The sequence continues at coordinate 1,802,749 of NW_006159547.1, read as the reverse complement.
AACACACAAGTTCTGAATGGGCATTGAACAAAACATGAACTTTTTTTTCTTATTTCAGAGGTTCTTACCTCAGGGTGTGAGTGCTCACCAGAGGGAGAGACAGAGGCAGAGACAGTGAGAGGGAAAGTGAAAAATTACCTCCCCAGGAGGATGGCCATGCCACAATCACTTTGTATCCATTCTCTTCCCAAGATCTTGGGCAAACTATGCATGCACACATGTCGATTTTCAAGCCACCTGGTCCAAGACTTGAGCAATAGCCATATAGGAGTCTAGTGATGTAACTGTTATGCCATTAATTGGCCCCCAAACATGCATTTTTAAGTGAAGAAATGAAGAGGTTATAACAGTATCTGTCATGGTAAACCTTCGGGAATCTTCACTGAGCTGTCTAAGGTGGTATGGAATGTGCAACTTTTCCTTATTCTCCCTCCTATACCTTATATCCAGCTGGAGTCCAGTGACAAAAATCCCTTATTTTCACCATATCTTTAGGGTCTGCTGTTTATCTTATGTTTTCTGTGACTTACTTTGAGGGAGTGATCTCAGTGGTTTTAAGGTAAAAGAAATTATTCCCTGTCTAATTTCATTCCAAACCAAGAGGCTGTGTAGATTGCTGGGAGCTAGAAAATACCTTCAGCTTGTACACATTACCTAGTCAGAAAGGCATGCGACCAGTCAAAAATCTCTTGTCATTTGTTACCCAAGGTAAGAATGCATTATTTTGAAAGAGGAGTCACTTGTTACATTTCTAAATCTATTTATAAATAGATTTGAGTCAGGCACTATAAAATTAAGATTGATTAAAGACTTAGAAAGATCACGCTGTTATTTTAGGGCCATTTAAAAGCATATATAAGGCTCTTCCTAATGGCTAAAGAGGAAAGGTTTGAATCCTCTCAAAGGCTGTAGTTTCTACTGCTTAACGAGATTATCCTTTAATCTGAATACTTTCACTTGGTTTCCTGTTAAATTGCCATCTAAAACAAATGCCTCTTGATGTTAAGGTGATTATGCAACCATGATCATTCATTATCATTCACTGTAAAACATTCTTATCTTACTAAATAAAGCTCATGCTCTAAAAATTATTTCTTTGGATTTTGTCAAATTCCATGTCAATAATTTCTCACCTAGCACAACCCGTTGCAATCATTCATTTTCCTGAATAAAATCTGTTCTTGCTGCTTTAAAAAAAATTTCTCATCTACTTATTCTGCAAATATGTAGTAAACATTTAAAAATGACAAAAACTTAATTGTGTGATTTTTTTTCTCTCTACCTTAGTACCTATAATTGAAGACACTTTTTCCCCCCAAGATTCTGCTGGGTTTGGGGAACCAGCAGTTAGCGTAATGGCTATGTCGCTGGACTCCCACGTAGTCGACCGCGGTTCGCGTCCCGGACCCGGTGGCTTAAAACTCATGCCAGGTGCGTGTGCGTGCGTGCCCAAGATCCCGAGAGGAGAATGGAGGAGAAGGGATTGCGGCGTGACCATCCCTCCTGGGGGGGTGATTTCTCGCTTTCTGTCTCTATGTCTCTCTCTGTCTGTCTGGCGAGCGCACGCGCCCTACAGTGAAAATCTCTCAAAAAAAAAAAAAAAAAAGATTCTGCTGGGTTTGTTTTACATAGGACAAGTCAGTTATCTAATTACTATCATGCAATTTTCAATGGGTTTTCCATGAAAAAGCATTGCCAAGATCAGCTCTTCTGGCATTAACCTATAGACAGTAAAAATACATTGATTGCTTTTTCTCAATCTTTCTCTTATAATGGACTTCAACCACTAGATTCTTATATTAAAGCTAACATTATTAAGTTTCTTTTTTTTTTTGGAGAGGTTTTTTTTGCTATAGGGCGTGTGCGCTCACCAGACAGACAGAGACATAGAACAGAAAGCGAGAAATCTCCCCCCGGGGGGGATGGTCATGCTGCAATCCCTTCTCCTCCATTCTCCTCTCGGGATCTTGGGCACGCACGCACACGCGCCCGGCGTGAGTTTTAAGCCACCGGGTCCAGGACACGAACCGCGGTCGACTACGTGGGAGTCCAGCAACATAGCCATTACGCTAACTGCTGGTTCCCATATTATTAAGTTTCTAAGATGGTCACCATTTGTAAGTTATAATAGAGGCTCAACCATTGCCAGTTAATACTGACCAAACACAAATTTTGTCTTTGGAGAAAGTGGAATTTGAAGGTAATCATATAAATAACAGTACACTCAAATTGAATCCAACAGTAGGTTTCCTCCCTTTTCTCAGACTTTATTGAAAGGCAAATAGTTATTGTAAAATAATCTCAATAAGGGAAGAAGTACATTTAGTTCATTTCAGTCACATGGTGACACTGGTGTGTGTGTGTGTGTGTATGTGTGTGTCCATGTATGTGGTTTTCAAAAAGTTCATGAAAATGAATATTGTGAGAAAACTGCATGGATTTCAATATTATTGCACCAGAACAAATTATACCTGAATTCCATTTTCCTTTTTTTAAAAGTATTATTTTAACTTATTTACTCATTCATTCATTTATTTTAACTTGACCAGAGAGAGAGATTGAGAGGGAAAATGAGAAAGAAAACCACCAGGTCAAGGACTTGAACCATGGTCAGTCATAATGAGAGTATCCAGTGCCTTAACCACCATGCCACCAGCTGGCCCCTTAAACTCCATTTCTCCATGAACTTTTTGAAGTCTCCTTATACTACATAGTATTGATGGCATCTTTTATAATTTAATGAAGTCAGTATTTTGGAAACTTAATAATAATAGCTTTAAAATAATGGTCTAGTGGTTGAAGTTTATAAGGAGGAAAAAAGAAAGATATACACACACACATTTGTTACTTGATTTTTATTACAACCAATCATGTAAAATATTATTATTCCTATTTTACCATGAGAAGATGGAAATGTAGAAAAGTTAAGTACCTTGACCAAGGGCACACTGCTAGTAGGTTGCACAGCTGGGCTTCAAATTTAGATAATAGTTTCTTTATTCAGTATTCACTCACTCAACAAATATTCAGGATATACTTTGTAAAGGATATTATTTGTGAAGATGAGCAAGCAAAGAAAATAAGACAGTATCTCCTTTTTTTTAAGGAAGACACTGTTAATTTTAAAAGAATGTGAAAGTATCTCAACAAACTTATGGAATATTACAGAGAACCAGGCTGTGTTTTAAAGATAGCTTTTCTATTTGTAATTATCTTATGAAAATGCTGTCTTCAGAAGTATAAAAGTTGTAAGAATCAAAGTGGAATTGTTTGTATCAAATGACATAGAGAAGGCCATGAAGGAGAGGGCCTGATAACAAGCACAGTTATTTATTTATGTTGGTTTTTTGCCATAGGGTGCATGTACTTGCTGGAAAGAGACAGAGACACAGAGAGGAAAAGTGAGAAATCACACTCCCTCCCCCCCGGCTGGGGGAGGGTTGGCCATGCTAAAATCCCTTCTCTGGTCTACATTCAGAATTTGGGGCATGCATGTACACATGCTGGGCATGATTGTCAAGCTGCTGGGTCGAGGATTCGACTGTAGTGGGCCATCTGGGAGTCCACTACATTAACCAGTGTACCACCTACTCATCCAGGAAGTGTTACTTAAAGGCCTCTGCCAGAATCAACCCTGTGCAAATACAAACCTGACACAAGGGCTACCTCTGCAATAGCATCTGCCTGGGAGCTAACCATCCAACCTTGCTCGTGATCCTGATGGCCAAGGATAACTGTCTTTTACTTAACTCTTTTACTCCTCGTCTCCTCTCCCACTTCTGGTTTTTACCTTTAAAAACTGCTTGAAGATTGTAAGACTTTGGTGCACGTGTTCAGGGTAACGTGGATGTGTTTGTTCTCTTGCTTGCTGGTTGCAGTCTTCAAACTTACGCCCAGGTAAATTACCTCGTGCTTTACATGCCTTACCTCTGTATACAGCCTGGGATAACAGAAGAAGATGAGTGACTGAAAGCGTCAGAAGTTTAGGACTTTAAAGTATCAACTTTCTTGTTTCTCTTTCGTAGTTCAAGTTGTTTGCTTTGCGGACAGCAAGAACTATGTCTTACGAACCGTGTTAATAGCCAGGGAACTGGTCAGCACAGTATCTAAACCCCCCAATGCTAGTCTATCCCATTTTCACTTCCCTCCAAACACAAAAGGCAGGATAGAACCTAGCTAAGCAGACCAGTTTCAGTGTTAGCAGAGCGGGGACATAAAGCACAAAATGGGAAAGTCATCCCCACACCGTGAATTGTAAGTGTATACTCATCGCAAGAAACTGCTGATTATGTTGCTGATAATTAAACTGTATTACAGCTCATGAGGAATATTTCCTCTTTTTTTTCTGCCTGTAAGTTTACTGCTGTAAGTCAGAGAGGGACTCTTAGAAAGACTAAGCTAATGTTATCACATTCACCCTCTCCTAATTGCATTGCCACAAGTGGAGATAATCTTTTTGTTATAGTTGTTATTTGTCTTCCCCAATTTGGATGTAAACCCAATGAGATCAGGGGCCTTATATTCTCCATACCTGGAACTGCTCCTGATACATAATAGGCAAGAAATTTATTCAACAAATACTGAACTCAAATGAGTGAGTGAATGAAAGATGAAATAAATGTTCCATTTTAACAAAATTCGTGAGGCTAATATCCTCTTAAAAAAGGAATTAGCCTCCTCCATTTTCCAAAGTGGTTACTTCTTTCTTCTCATTTCATTTCTTTTAAGGAATGTTGTATTTCAGTTAGCTGAGAAGATATATATGAAGAGATTTGTGACCCTTTCCTTAAATGTTGATAGGTATTTCAAATATTTATTGATTGTGTAACAGGCATCCCAGAATGGCTTAGCAACAACAGACATTTATTAATATCCTAATTCTGCATTCTGAGCTGGGCAGTTCTTCTGCTCCACAAGTTATGTACAAAATGTCTAAAATGTAAAATTCTATCTTTACACACTTGTGGCCAGAAAGTGAGCTGGGATCACTAGCTCGTCTGAGAGCTGGCCAGGCATGTCTCTATCCCTCTTTTCACATGGCTCAGTTGGGCTTCATCACAGTAAGGTGGTCTCAAGGTAGCTGAATTTCTTACACTACCGCTTTCTTCTAAAAGAGTGGGAGCAGAAGCTCCCAGTGCTTCTAAGGCTTGACCTAGAATTGGCAGTTGTATCCATAGCATGGTCAGGGTCAGGACAGATTTAAAAGGAGGAGAAATAGCCTCCGTTTCTTGGTGTGAGAGGTGGCATGTATATACGAGGAGGGAAGCCTTTAATGGTGGCTATCTTTGTCCACCTGTCTGCCTTGGAAATGCTGTGACTCTATGCCAATCTGTGCCAGGCAGGGGTGGTGGACAGAGAAGCCTGTGGGGTAAGCTAATGTTGCATGTTCTCTGTTCCTAACTTGATGCTGCTGACATGCTGACATACTTCATTGCTTTGGGGTGGTAGCAACTCCACATAAGCCACTACTGCCAGAATCTGTCCATCTGCCCTAAAATATGACTAATTATTATTATAATGATTCTTCAGCTTTATTAAACACCTGTCTTCTGCAAAATTAAATGAGATCCATGAAGACATTTTCATTAATCATCATAGCATACCTGCTGAGAGCTTGAAGGAGGTAAGTGTATTCTCATTTTAGAAATAAAGGAGATGCAACAAAATGAAGCTCTAGGAAGGTTAACCAAGATCACACAGCTGGTCACCTAGAATGAGGGGAAGAGGTAATGTCTGTGTATTTGAGAGTGTGTGGTGTGTGTGTGTGTGTGCATTTTCCTTTTCCTGTGCTATATGGCAGTCATTTAAATGTCTAAACATAGTAAAAGATTTCTTTTTTTTTTTTGGAGAGGTTTTTGCTATAGGGCCCTTGCATTCCCCAGAAACACAGAGAGAGACAGAGAGACAGAAAGCAAGAAATCACTGCCCAGGGGGGGATGGTCATGCCACAATCCCTTCTCCTCCCTTCTCCTCTCAAGATCTTGGGCACACATGCACACGCACCCAGCGTGAGTTTAAGCTACCGGGTCCGGGACTCGAACCACTGTCGACTACATGAGAGTCCAGCAACATAGTCATTATGCCAACTGCTGGTCCCCATAATAAAATATTTCTAAAAAGCAACAAATTTATGGCAGACCCTGACCCTGAGGAACTGCTATCATAAATTTTAAAGATTTATTGTCTGGATTAAATAAAAAGACATGTAGCACATAATGTCGGATTAGTGGCTCATAATAGATACCCAATGAATGGGAATGTTTGTTATCCTTATAATTCTGTGTTTAGGAATGTTACTATCTTAATTAAAATAGAATTTAAAAAGATACTTTTCTCTTTATATCTAGCAATTTTCAAAAACAGCAGAATTGATTAACAGCTAGTTTATATGTTATTAAACACAGCTGAGTTTGTACATTTAGCCCTCGCCTGTGTAAACTTGAACAAGTCAATGTCTCTGGGCTCTTGTATCCCCATCTGAAACTTAGCAGAGCTGGGCCAGAAGATTTCTAGGCATTTTTGCATCTGACATCTGCAGTTCCACAGATAACAGAAAAAGCCTTTTGATTCTTTACTCGAGCCATGATTTGTGATCATTTGCCCTCTAGTGGCAGGAGCCAGGGAAAAATATTTCTACTGTGAAAAAGTTTCATGTTCATATCACCATCAAAATATGCTAAATGTTTTGATGAATTCTTCAGTATTGTGTCAGTTATGTCTATGTAAAAATTGTCCCCTAAAAAGTAGTTTCAAACAAATACCTGTACTGCTTCTGAGGGCTGGGATTTTGTGAGCCCCTTGGCTAGAAACTTGTGACTTAGGGTTGTCTGCAATCAAGGAGTCAGCTGAAAGCTAGCTAGAATGGAGGATCTGCTTTCAAGCTTTTCCATAGGGCCATTCACAGGAGGCTTGGGTTCTTCACCAAAGGGACTTCTCCATTGGGTGTGCCATGATGCGGCAGCTGGCTTGTCCCAGAATCAGTGATCTGAGAAAGAGAGAAAGCCAAGAGTGAAACCAGGACAGAAGCTGCAATGTCTTCTGGAAACTAATTTCAAAAGCTATACACTATGGTTAAATAAATTATATAGAATATATATAGTATTCATATATTTATATTACAAATAATATTCCACACCAAAAAATGAGTACATGAAAAACAGTAGACGTAATATACCACATTAATAGAAAGGAAGATAAAAATCATGTAATCACATCAATAGATGCAAAGAAAGTATTTGATAAAATAGAATAAACCTTCATGATCAGGACTCTAAGCAAAATAGGGGTAGAAGGGACATTCCTCAACATAATAAAAGCTATATATGATAGACCCACTGAGAACATCATACTGAATGCGGAAAAGCTAAAAGCTTTCTTACTAAAATCTGGAACAAGACAAGGCTGCCCACTTCACTCCTTTTCAACATAGTTCTAGAAGTCCAAGTTGATGAAATCAGACGAGAGAGTAAAGCAAAACACAGTCAGATAGGAAAAGAAGATGCTAGATGGTCTCTATTTGCAGATGATATGATTATATACATAGAAAATGCAGAGAAATCCATGAGAAAAATTCCTGAAAGTGATAAATGAATTCAGTAAAGTAAAAAGATATAGAGTCAATATACAAAAATGTGTAGCATTTTTGTACACCAACAATGAACGAAGACAGAATTGAAGAGAGTAATCTCATTTGCAATACCTACAAAACAAATACCTTAAGATAACCAAAGAGGTGAAAAAACTGAAAAAAAGAAATTAAATATGATGCCAAAAAATGAAAGGATATCCCATGCTCTTGAAATGAAAGAATCAATTTAATTAAAATGCCAGTTCTACCCAAATTACTTTACATATTCAATTGGTTCCAATCCAATTACCTGAGACATTCCTCAGAGAAATAGAAAAAAACAATTATAAAATTTGTTCAGAATTATAAAAGACCCTGTATTACCAAGGAAATACTGGGCCAAAAGAATAAAATTGGCATCTCACTACCTGATTTTAAAATATATTACAAAGTGGGACCAGTAGATGGCGAAATGGTTACATTGCTGGACTCCCATATAGTCGACCGCAGTTTGAGTCCTGGACCCGGTGGCTTAAAACTCACGCTGGCTGTGTGTGTGTGCGTGTGCCCCCAAGATCCTGAGAAGAGAGTGAAGGAGAAGGGATTGTGGTGTGGCCATCACCCCCAGGGGTGATTTCTCACTGTCTCTCTGGTGAGCACACATACCTATAACAAAAATCTCTCTAGAAAATAAAATCTACCTATCTATATAGATAGATATATTTACTACAAATAAGTTATAATCAGCATGGTACTGGCACAAAAGTAGACACATAGCTCAATGGGACAGAATAGAGAATCCAGAAATAAACCCCAAATCATAAAGCCAACTGATCTTTTGCAGAGGGTACATGACAATGCTGTGAAGAAAACAAAGTCTTTTCAGCACATGGTGCTGGGAAAACTGGATATCCACTTGCAGTAAAATGAAACTGGATCCCTATTTCTCACCATTAACAAGAATCAGCTCAAAATGGATCCAAGTTTTAAATATAAAGCCCTAAGTTACAAAACTACTAGTAGAAAATGTAGGGGAAAGTTTTGAAGATAATGGATTGGACAAAGGTTTCTTAAATAACACCCTCTAGAACATAAGAAGTCATCCCTAAAATAGACAAGTGGGACTACATCAAGCTAAAAACCTTCTTCACAGCAAAGAAAATAATAATTACAGTGAAATGACACCCCTTGGAATGGGAGAAAATTGCAAATTATTCCTCAGACAAGGGAATGATATCCAGAATGTATAAGAAACTCAAGCAGTTCATTGATTAAAGGAAAATAAAAGAATAATCCAATTTAAAAATGGACAAATGAATTGAATAGACAATTTTCCAAAGAAGACTTACAAATGACCGAAAGGCATATGAAAAAATGTTGAGCCTCTTGTCATAAGGGAACTGCAAATTAGAACCACAATGAGATACTATTTAACCTGTTAGAACGGCTAGGATGTAAAAACTAAAGACAAGTGCTACAGAGGCTTTGGTGAAAAGGGAACTCTCTTCCACTGTTCGTAGCAATGTGAATTATTTCAACCTCTGTGGGAAATAATATGGAGGTTCCTCAAAAAAACTACAAATAGAATTTCCGTATGACCCAGTAATCCCACTTACTGGTATTTGCCCAAAAGTTAGGAAAGCATTCAATCAGAAAGACACCTGCACATCCATGTTTATTGCAGCATTATTCATAACTGCTGAACATGAAACAAACCTAAGTATCAAAAACTGATCACTGGGTTGAAAAACTGTGGCACATATATAGTATGGAATATCACACAACTATAAGAAACAATGAGATCCTATCATTTGATTCAAATAGATGAATACAGAAGACTTAATGTTGAATGAAGTGAACCAGATTTTGAAAAATACATATTGGAGAGGTTTTTGCTATAGGGTGTGTGTGCTCACCGGAAAGGTAGAGAGACAGAAAGTGAGAAATCGTCCCCCAGGAGGGATGGCCATGCTGCATTCCCTTCTTCTCCATTCTCCTCTAGAGATCTTGGGCAGGCACGCACAAGTGCCCGGTGTGAGTTTAAGCCACTGGGTCCAGGACTCAAACTGTGGTTGACTACATGAGAGTGCAGTGAACATAGCCATAATGCCAATTTTTTTGATATGTAAAGTAAATGTTTGTGAAAAATGTAAAAATAAATAAATAAATGGAAAAAGGAAAAAGAAAAGTCCTTTTGTTATCGTTATTTAGAGAAGGGCAATAGCTACCGCCCGTCTCCAAATGTTTTTCAAAATCTAATATGATTTTTTGCATTATCTATAGTTTTGAATAATTATCATTATAGCTTCCCTTCATTAATGTGGATTATTAAAGTTGATGACATTAAAAATGAGTACATGCAGCACATATATGTATATAACTTTGTATATATAATGTAGATGATATATATAATATAAAACAGTAATAAATGTGTACATATTTTAGTGTATATGTCATATGTAAAATATGTAAAGCTTACCTTATCTTGCTCAAAGACTGTGTGTGTAGTAGTAGTCATAAAAATAAAAATAATGCATGGAGCACATAAACACCAAACTTAGCATAAGTGATCACCTGGGACTTTTGATATCTCTTGAAAAATAGGGACTTTTTCTTTCTATTGAGAATATACATCCTAGAGCTTCTGAAACACATGAAGGGGAAGAGAAAGAAGGAAAGTGCACACATATGTGATTGAGAGAGGGCATAAATGTCTTATGACATTATTGAGATCCTAGATCCAGTACCCAGGTTTATAGGATAATAAACTCTTTTTATACTCAAGTTATTTCAAGTTGGTTTCTGTAATTTGCAATCGAGAGAGTACTGGTAAGTATAGCCATGTGCTAGTATCGAAATCATCCTGAAATTCTAATTGTAAAAGGCATGCGTTTATTAATTAAGGTAATGAATCCTTCCAGTCCCTATGCCTCTCCTTGAGAGCTTTAAGAGAAAAAAACCTGAGCGTTCATAAGATCAGATTCAGGCATCAGAGATAGTTCTCCAATGTCACTTTACAGCAAGGAGCCTTACCTTGATCGCCTGATCCTCCAGGGGTTCTGTAGAAGAGTGCTATTTTTGTACCCAGATGTTTGTGCTTCTTTGGGGGAAGAGTCCATAGATTTCATCACATCAGTAAAGGCTGGTAACCCAAAAGGGGTTAAAATCACTGCTGGGTGATAAAGTATAACATTAAAGCCTGAATTTTTACCTCTCTTTGTGTGCCAGGCAGCTAAACTTTTTAATTTGAGAACTTAAAACAGTAGAAAAGCAATGGTACTATGTTACTGACATCATGAAACAACTTATTTAAATATGCACCTATTAAATGTTTAAAATGCATCGTCTCAAAAGTTCATCTCATTGTGGGCCATCTGTGGTTACTGCCCTCAAAGGATGGGAGAGGCATATAGATTTAACAAATGACTAAAGATCTGCTTTCCAGACGTTCAGATGTTCCTCCAGAGTCATATATACAAATAAAAGACTGCCGTTTGCTTGTTCTATTTGCATAAAGCAATAATTCTCAGCAGTATTAATACATTTCACATTCCGCTGATTAAATCTTGAATATTCATGCATGCATTAAAAAGCCTTCTGTTGCAGTGGTGGAACCTAATATCATGAAATGTGCTCCAGCTTTCTTTAGGGTGAAGAATGTCATAACCAAACATTAAATCAAAGCTGTTGCTTATCTGTGAGAACAATCACAAAGAGAAAGAGGGAAGAGGGTCCTGTAAATAGTCGGAGAGGCTAGATAAGATTCTCAATGAAATATGAATGTTTTATTGACCTAGAGTCAGGAGAGGACATACTCAAGCAGTACTGAGTGTCTTTGTACTCCCAGCGTCCACTGTAATACAAGTCCCACTGATCGTTCAGGTAACTAGACGATGGACTCCCAGAACGACAGGAGCAGAGTAGAAGGAAATGGAGCAGGACTGGGCCCTTAGGACTCCAGAGTAATAATGAACAGCCATGTGGAAACTTTGGCTTTTAATACCAGGCAAGTTCTGCCCCAAACAGGTAGAGTGGAAAACAACTCTGTTTTCATGGCATGTTTGATTAGGAGCAAGGTACTCACTGGCTATTTGAAGCAAAATGACAGAAATTATACATATTTACAAATAAGGTTTCTCAATTTTGCCACTATTGACATTTTGGGTTCATAATTCTTTGTTGTTTGGAAGGGGACGGCCGCACATTCTCGGACCTTGCTCTAGACCTTCTGAGCTATAAACTGGGAGTGCGGCTGTCCCAACACGTTTCTGAGGTTGGCTAAAATTTGAGAAACAGGAATCAAGTACAATTCCCTCATTCACAATTGAGGATGCAGAGGTTGATTAAATGCCTAACCAAGGTCAAAGAGCTGGCTAGGATCCAAATCAATACACTATATCTTATTATAAAGAGAGCTGGCTAAGCATACTCAGAGGAAGAGGTATATATCTGATAAGGATATTTTGTTCAGACACCAACCAGAGTCGCGACACAAAACACATCTGTTGCCCAGCAGAGAACATCCCAAGACTGATTGTACATGTTTCTTCTTCTTCTTTTTTTTTTTTTTCTTAGAGAGATTTTTGCTATAAGGTGCTTGCACTTGCCAGAGAGACAGACAGACAGAAAGTGAGAAATCATCCCCCAGGGACAATGAACATGTCACAATCCCTTCTCCTCCATTCTCCTCTTGGGATTTTGGGTACACACATGCATGTGCCCTGCATGAGTTTTAAGCCACTGGGTCAAGGACTCAAATGGCAGTCGACTACGTGGGAGTCCAGTGATATAACCATTATGCCATCTGCTGGTCCCAAATGTTTCTTAAATTTGGTCTTTCTCAGGGCTGGCAAGTGGTATGGTGGTTAAGGCTCTGGATTCCCACATGGTCTACCAGTGTTCAAGTCCCAGACCTGGTGGCTTGTTTTCTTGCTTTCCCTCTCTGTCTCTCTCTGGCTGAATTGAAAAAGTAATAAAGAAATTAATTATTAAAAAATTTTGGTCTTTCTCCTGGATTCCCTGGTTTCTTAGAGTCTTTTGTAGAACACTTTTTTGACACAATATTTTTCTAAAGATAGGCTAATAAAATAACTTAAATCTAGTTTACTTAATTACCTTCTTTACTGTTATCATCAGATACCTATTTTATTATATAACCATTTAGAGTTAAAATAGGCCTTAATATTATAGACAGAGGTATTGCTATTGTTGATGTTCATAGATACATGTCGATTTAGGATATTTTTAAAATCTTGCCAGAGGGCATGGGTGCTTACCAGAGAGAGACAAAAAGAGAACAAGGGAAACTGAGAAAGCAACCTCCATGCCCCAGCCTCCCCACTACCCCCACCATAGGGAATGGTCACTCCTCTTCTCTTCTCTTCCATTTTTCCTTCCTTTCAGGATTTTGGGCATGTACCCACACGTGCCCAAAGTGTTTTTCCAAGCCTCTAGTCCAGGACTCCAACCACTCAGTTATGTAGGATCCAACCACCTTAACCATCTTGCCACACAGAGGCTGGCCCATTTTAGGATTTTAAACCTTTCTGTGGAATTGACTAGAAACAAAACCATGTTGGGGCCACACAGTGACACAGTAGTATAACCCAACACTGCAAGGCTCATCCATGTGGAGTTTCCAGTTTTGTGTTCAGAGACTTGCCTGAATACATCTGAACCACGTGTACTCATGATCTGAGGCTTCCTGAGGCTGGTGGTGGATCACGGTGTCAAGATCCTGGGGTGGGGGGGTGCTGTCTCTGTCTCTGTGTGTGTATGCCTTTCTCACTCATCGAAAAATTAAAATTTAAGAAGTGTTAACCTTGGGACCAGGAGATAGTGTAGTGGTGATGTAACTGGACTCTCACAAAGTCAACCGCAATTTGAGTCCTGGACCCGGAGGTTTACAACTCATGCTGGGCACATGCGTGTGTATGCCCAAAATCCTGAGAGACCTCAAATAATCCTAATAACTTTCCAAAGGCTCCACCTCTTAATACTACAGATTAAACCTTCACTCTCTTATATCATCTCAACAACAACTTATTTTCAATATATAAATTGGGAGGGTGCACATTCAAAGCACAGCTCATATCTTTTTTTTTGTCTTCTTTGTCATTTTTCATCTTCCTTTCTAATTGCCTTCATCTCTAAGCCTTGAAAGCTTATCATATATCCTTCTAAGTAAGTGCTTTTACATTGTACAATACGTTGTATGTGCATTCCCATATTATTACTGTTATTATGTTCAGTACATAGACTAGAACCAAGCATTTAGGACAGTGCTTTCATCATTATATGTACTTAATATATAATAAATGAATAAATAAATGGTTTGCTTTATAAAAATGGAGTCTTTCTTTATATCTCTACATTTATTTATACACACTTTTCTGTATCTGGCTTTCATCACTCAATGCCTCTATGTAATCTCATATTGATTAATTTAATTCTTACAAATGGTTGCACAATAGCCCATATTATTATATTAGTCATAGTTCTTTATACAAATAGAACCAATAGGATATATTTAAAGATATATTCAAAGGAATTCATTAGAAGAATTGGCTCATAGGATTTTGGTGGCTGACAGGTTTCCCCCAAGAAGCCATCTAGCAGCTGGAAATTCTGGAGTTCTGGAAGCATGGCTCAGTTCAAGTCTGAAAGCCTTAGGAGAAGAGAAGCCAGTGATATAATTCTCAGTATGAGTTGGAAAGCCTGAGAACTTGGTGGCAGGGAGAACACTGCAGTGAGTTTGGGAGTCCAAAAGCAACAGAAGTCTATCCTGTTCTTTCAAAAATGACTTCTGTATTTGTATTTCATGCCTTCTGTATTTGTTCTACCTAGGCCCCTCATTGATTGGATGTTGCCTGCCCACATTAAGAGTGATTTTTCAGGGACCAGCAGATGGCGTAATGGTTACGTACTGGGCACTCACATGGCCAACCACAGTTTGAGTCCTGGACCCAGAGGCTTGAAACTCATGCCAGGTGCTTGTGCATGCATGCCCAAAATCCCAAGAAGAAAATGGAGGAGAAGGGATTGAGGTGTGGCTATCCCCACCAAGGGGTAATTGGGTAATTTCTTGCTTTCTGTCTCTCTGTCTCTCTGGCAAGTGAACATGCCACGCCCTATAAAATCTCTCTCTCTCTCTCAAAAAAAAAAAAAAAAGAACGATCTTTCCCACCTAGTTTCTTCAGACTCACATGTTAATATCCTCTGGAAACATTTTATACACATGCCCAGAATAATGTTTATCTGATTTCTAGATATTCCTAAGTGCAGTCAAACTGGTATCCAAAACTATCACAGTTATAGGTATCACCAATTTGTGTAACTATATCCCTAATTGATATAAGATGCTTTTACTTTTTTGTGCTACTATAAATGATAATAGCTAATACCTATTGAATGTTCATCACATGCTATTTTTTTTTTTGCATTTTCTGTGTATTGTTCCTGAGGTAAAGTTATTCTCCCTATTTCAGAAAACTGAGCAAGAATGGGTAAGAAACCTACTCAAGGCTACAAAGCTAGTAGTCAGCAAATGAGTCAGTATGACTCCAAGGACATTTCACTGCACTACTTCTGTAAAAGATAATAATCAACACAATTGCACAAAGATCTTAATGGAGGTATGTTTTATTTCTGTTTGATAGTTTCCTAGAGTGGAATTGCTTTGGAAAATGTTGTATTTTATATTGCTAGATTGTTTTGCAAAAATGCAGTAACCATTTTCATTCCCACCAGCAGTGCAAGAGAGTGTTCTTTCCTCCAGCAGTATTATCATTTGTAAAAATGTATTTTTATTATGCTTTTTGCCAATCTGGTGGCATTCCGTCGTTAAGTCTGTATGCTTTTCCAACAGCAGTAAGGTTGAACATCATATGTTTATTGGCCATTTGGATTTGCTGTACTATAAATTGTTATATTAAAGTTCTCCAGAGAGAGAGAATTTGTAATACAGAAAGATTTATTTTGAGATTTGCTCATATGTTTATGAAAGCTGGCGAGTCCAAAATCTGCAGAGAGACCCAGAGACCAGCCAATGCTGTAGTGCAAGCCTGTGGGCTATTTGCTGCAGTATTTCTTCCTGTTCAGGGGAGATGAGTCATTTCATTTGATCCAGGTCTTCCGTTGACTTTAAAAGCCCCTCAGAGTATGGAGAAAAATCTGCTTTATTTAAAATTCATTGATTTTATCGTTAACCTCATTCAAAAATTTCATTGTCACAGAAACATCTTGAATAATGCTTGACTGATTATCTAGGGATCATGGTCCAGTGAAGTTAACATGTAAAATTAACCACCATATTTGCCTATTAATATATTTTCTAGGCCAGCTTCAGGGCCTGGTGGTTGGAGGAGCCAGATCTCACACTGTCAACTGCACTATTAGAATCCAGCCCCAGTGATTTGAAAAACATGCTTAATGTGTGTATGTGTGCCCCAAATCCTAACAATGTGGAGAAATGGAGAAGGGATTGCAGCATAATTATGTGTGTGTGTATAACCTTTTCCTCAGTTTTCTATTGAACTATTTATATTTTTTTCTTACCACCTTGAACATTATTGATATTAATTCATTAAATATTTTACAAATATTTTCCCAAATCTTTCTTATTTCTTTAATTTTCTTACAGTATTTCTTGTCATAGGAACAGCTTAAATTTTGAAAACTTTATGATCAGTAAGTCACAGAGTCCCTGAAATTTACCTGAAAGTTGTATGGTGGATGTAGACACTGTCATTTTGATAATCACTGTTAAATTTTAGTCTTCTAAGTTTTAGGGAAGTTGTCAATATTTATTTAAAATAAACTTATGTTCTCTACTCTAAACAATTTTTTCAAGGAAATTATAATTAGATCAGCTGTCCTTCTACAAAGACAGAAACCTAGAGCACAAATGGAGACTATTATTAAGAGGCTTTAAAAGTTCATAATCATCCAAATGTAATGTTGGTTATAATACTTGTTAGAAGAACTAGCTGAATGAAATTCAGAATTTATTTATTCCATACCATTATAATGAATCAGTTGGTTTTTAAATGTTTCCTTCAAAATTACTTAAAGCATAATCAAAGCAAATTGTGACAATATTGTTTTCATTCAACTTATTTTTTAGTAAGTGCATATTAGTACTATTTCTATTATTAAAACCAGTGGAAGTTTAGCAGATCAATAACAATTTTTAAGCATCAGAGGCTGATTCAAACCTGAAAAAAAAAGTGTGCTGAGAAAATGCTTTTGTATGTTAAACTTATGCAGCTTTATGTATGTTAAACTTAAAGCTTTATTCCATTCATTTACTTTTATATTATAATTACTAGCATCAATTTAATATATTGCTATAGTATTATCTCATATTTTCATCAAGGAAAAACTCATTTCTCTTTTTATTAAGAAATTAATTAATTTCATTTCTTTATTATTATTATTATTCAATTTGCCCAAAGAGAGACAGAAAGAGAGAAAGAGAGGGAGTGAGAAAGCAAGCCACGAGGTCTAGGACTCGAACCATGTCACTCATGTGGGAGTCCAGCACCTTAGCCACCATGCCACCTGCCAGTCCCCAAAACTGTCATAGCTCTTATAATTTATATAGTCTTTAGTATATGATTAGAGTTATAATTAATTGATATCAGTTTTAAAATTTGAGACTTTGGTTGCTGGGATTTATTTACTCATTTAATAAAGGTCTTTATTTCCCATTTATAAGAACACTCTCTATTCCTAAGTCTGATATCACCTTCTAGGTATTCGTAAGTCCATCAAACTGGTATCCAAAACTATCACAATTATAGGTAACATCAATTTAACTATGTCCTTAGTTGATAGTCAAGATGCTTTTACTGGGACAAGCAGTTAGCATGGTGGCTATGTCGCTGGACTCCCATGTAGTCAACGACGGTTTGCGTCCCAGACCCGGTTTCTTAAACTCACGCCGGGCACATGTGCGTGCGTGCCTGAGATCCCGAGAGCAGAATGGAGGAGAAGGGATTGCGGC
This sequence comes from Tupaia belangeri chinensis, assembly GCF_000334495.1. Taxonomy (NCBI): domain Eukaryota; kingdom Metazoa; phylum Chordata; class Mammalia; order Scandentia; family Tupaiidae; genus Tupaia; species Tupaia belangeri. The sequence continues at coordinate 1,785,176 of NW_006159547.1, read as the reverse complement.
ATGGCCATCCCCCCTGGGGGGTGATTTCTCGCTTTCTGTCTCTCTGTTTTTCTGGTGAGCGCACACGCCCTATAGCAAAAAAAAAAGAAAAAAAAAGATGCTTTTACTTTTTTTGTGCTACTGTAAACAATAATAGTTAATTCTATTGAGTGCTCATCACATGCTAAGTTTTTTTTTTTCTTTGCACTTTCTGTGTATTGATATTGTGGTAAACTTATTCACTTTACTGAGATGAAGTTATTAGCTCCTGCCAGGCAAGGGACAATTTTTTTAAAACAAGCTCACTTAACAGTCCAACAGGTGGCATGGAGGCCTAAGTTAGCTGAATCCCACACAGCCAACTCTGGTCTGAGTCCCAGAGCCGGTGGCTTGAAAATTATACCTGATAGGAGTGTGTGAGTGCCCAAAATCCCAAGAGAAGAATGGAGAAGGGATTGTGACATTTTTATCCCCTTTGGGAGGTGTGTGTGTGGGGGGGTAATTTCTCACTCTCTTTCTCTCTCCTCTCTCTCTCTCTGTCTCTCTCTAGTGAGTGCATACACCTACCTGGTAGCAAAACACTCAACTTCCAGCCATTTGGATCCAGTTTTTACATTATGTATTTTATAAGTTGACTAGTTGGTTGTTTGATAACATGACTATTTTTGAGATAAGTTGGAGAAAGAGAATCATTTAATATTGAAATAATTTACTGAGAGAACCTGATAAATCTTTTCCTTTGGAAACTTGACAAGATAGTATAGTAGCATCTGTAATGGAAGCCTAGAGAGCCATAGCAATTTTAGCACTCAGTTATCAATATCTATGTTCTTATACCTCCTTTTTTTTTTTTTTTTTGGAGAGCATGAAAGCCCTGTTGAGGTTCTTGATTCCTTTCTCTTAAAATGTAACTAAATAAACTTAAAAAAAAAATCATACAGGATGAATGTAAAAATCTTAACATAGTCATGTGCCTTGGGAGCTTTGATCTGTAAGTAATGATCTGTATCATACATGGCTACAACATATTAAAATATAAATTTTTATAGAAGATATATGGGACCAGCAGTTGGTATAATGGCTACATGGTTGGACTCCCATGTAGTCTATCGCAGTTCAAGTGCCAGATTCCGTGGCTTTAACTCATGCCTGGCGCGTGTACATGCGTGCCCAAGATCCAGAGAGGAGACTGGAGGAGAAGGGATTGCAGCATGGCCATCGCCCCTGGGGAGTGATTTCTTGCTTTCTGTCTCTCTGTCTCTCTCTTTCTGGTGAGCACTTATGCCCAATAGCAAAAATCTCTCCAAAAAAAGAAAAGATATACAGACGTCCCCCATTTCACTAATACAAGGAATTCACTCATCAAAGACTTATTTGTGTCGCAAAAAGTTTTCTAAATGACAAAGGGATAAAATCAATTATCAAATGAAGTCTTGTCTTTAGCTTGTCTAAAAATGTTTAGATTTCTAGAAATGTACTGATTCATAGTGGCAATGAACCTCTCCACATAGTTTCGATTCAGCCTTATGTAGTGTTGGGCTAGACATACCTAAGTCATTTTGGGAACTCAACGCTAGTTGAGTCTTCATATGTGCTGCTTCACTATTCGCCTGATTTAGGAAGAGAAATACCACTTCCCTACCATCAGAAACAAGAATTTCTGAAAATTTACCTTGCTCAAAATTATGTCTTCGAGTTCTGCTTTAATTTATTTTTAAGTATTAGAATGTAAATGAAGTGCTCTAACAAAGTAATGTCACAACAAATCTAATACTGCTACTTGCCAGCGGTACAATCTGTTCCATCAATATTTGTATCTCTTCCCGATGCGTAGCACATAGTTGACAATCTATAAATATTTAACGAATGAATAACTGAGTGGCATCAGGAACAGCCGGCTTGCACTCTGGGATCGAGTCCAAGTCCAGTGTTGCAGGTAAGACTCAGGCCACGAGGAAACTACGGAGAAAGTAAACTCCAACTTTCCCACATAGCTAAACTACAATTCCCAGCATGCAAACTCGGTGTGTACACTGCATCCTGGGAAAGACGTCTTTGGCTCTGAACACGTAGAAGCAGCGCTATAGTTTGCGCACATACGCCGGTTTTGGCTTGCGAAAGCACGGAGATTGCGCAAATCTCGTCTGAGTTTGGCGGAACCCATTTTGAGTACAGCGGTTTTAGCCGGTAGACTATAACAGCAACACCATTTCCGGTATCACCGGAAGTAATTTGAAAATGGCGGCTTCCTCGCTGAACAGGCCGGCTGCCGGGACTGGGAAAAGTGAATTTCGGAATCAGAAGTCAAAGGTAGAGAACCGAGGTGAGGTTGTGTGAAAACTGAAGCTTTGAGGGTGTGAGTTGCGATATTTTTCAGTCATTGGCTGTGGAACCGTAAAGCCTCGTGGAGACTTTTTTGCATAACTGAGGACCTGTTTAATTGCGCATGATTGGGGATATTGACAGCACTTGCAGGAACCCACTGACTGTTTAGAGTGCTGGCCGCTTGTCCCTAACTCGTTGATTTAGCCCGTAGACTCCCAGAGTGAGGCCGTTGCGGAATTCGTCTCCTGTAAAATGAAGAGGATTAAAGCCTTTTTGAGGGTCCCGCGAAAGTCGTTGACGGAGGAATAACAGGTGGGATTAGGCAGTCGTTATGCACAGGAGGGAACTTTGAGTGGAATGAGGCACACGGTAATATCGATAGGGACTATATCCCTGACCTGTTCTTAGCGCTGCTTTGTCACTGAAGACGTTTTGGAACATTTGTCATTATTCCTGTTTGCTAGATTGTTGAAGTACAGACGAACTCTTTATTTCTTAATTACTCTCTCGCATTGTGGTCTGGTTCTACCCATTTTCTTCAGTATGAATGACGGGAGGAGAGGCTAGAAAAATAGCCGGGGAGCTGGTGAAGTCTTACCGTGTTAAAAACCTTGAACTTTCTAGGTGCATTAGTTAGGAAGGTATTAACGGCTTATTGTTCCTTTCTTTTCTTAAAAAAAAAAAAAAAAAAACACAAGACATGTACAGCAAATGATGTAATATTTACATTCCTGGACTTAGCGGGGTGGGTGGGGGGAGGGGTGTTGAGGGACCGTCAACAAGTTCTTGGAAAGATGGAAGATACAAAAAAAATTTAAACCACGCATAGTTCTTCATAGTTCGCGTTTTTCATAGTTTTTTGAAGACCAAAGCCAACAGGAGAGGAACTAGTTCTCAGACTTACGTACTATAGAGTTTTAAGTACTCTTCAAGTCTCCTTTGCCTGCACTTCCCACATCGTTTTTTTCTTTTTTGGTACCTGAAATAAGCCATTGGTAATCGTGGTATGTTTTCTTTCTTCACAGTCTCTACTACCTATTCACAAAATGCCTTTTTTCCTTTTCTCTTTACTTTCTTCGTGGATTATGGATTTTATCCGAGTGAAAACACACTATGCATTCTTCCGTGTCTTACATTTTAGGCTTAGGTTTGTTTTTGTTACTCAACCTTTATGATAATTGTGGTGGTAGGTTTATTTTCAGTACTGTATGGTATTCCTTTGTGTAATATACTCCTGATTTATTTTTTCTTCCTGTTGGTGAATATTTTTAACTTCTTATGGCCTCCTGTGATAAACAGTACTGTCATACACATCTCTGTACGTGTCTCCCTGTTAACATTAAAAAGTTTCTGTAGGTTATGGACACAGAATTGGAATTACTAAAGTGTAGGGTGTGTATAATATGCTCATTCATCTCCAAAGGGATTGCCAATTTTGACTCCTCCTAGCAGTGGATAAAAGATTTCATGCTCTGTATCCACACTAATACTTGGCATATCTGAATCTTGAATTTCTATCATTTCTATAGGTATGAAGTAGTATCTGGTTGGGGTTTTAAGTTGTACTTTTCTGATTACTAATTAACTTACATGTCACTTTACATGTTTTAGAGCTATTTATGCACTCTTTGTTGTGAATGCCTGGTTATTTCTTTACCACTTTTATTCGTTTTGTTTTTGTTTCTGTTTTTTGTTTGTTTGTTTTTTTTCACCCTGGGTTTGGAGTGAGTGGGTTTTTTTCTTACTGGTTTACAGCCATCAAAATGTTTTAAGCTGAGTAGGAACTTGGTTAGATAATGCATTTTAAGTAACCACTGTTGTAGAATTTGAAGTTTTTGTTTGTTTTAGGATATTAGAGAGTGGTATATGAAAAATTGCTAATTTTCTGTGGTTCCAAACAAAAATAGAACGGGGATGTGAGAAGAAACAGAAAACAAGCTTACCTGACTAAGGTTGATAACACAGGCTAAAGGTCTGCTCTTCAAACTGTAATATACTTAAAAATCTGACGTGATTGGTAAAATACAGATTTCTAGCCCTGGTCTCAGTTTCCGATTCACTAGGTCTGGGATGAGTCCCAAGAATTGTGTTTCTGAGAAACTCCCCAGTTTTTTATGGATGCTGTGGTATATCACATCTTTGAGTAGAATTAGAGTATAGCTAGTGTAGATATAAGGAGGAGGGTCCCTGCCCTTGGAGAACTTTACCTTATGAAGCAACTGAAACATATATGTTTAATATTATTTTATTTATTTGAATTAATTGGATTTTTAAGTTTATTTCTTTTTTATGAGAAAGACAGGTTCTTCGTGTCATGATTCCCGCTCCCAGTCTCACCTAGTCTGGATCATGGGTACATATGTGTATTTACACCTACTTGGCATTCTCAGGGAAGACTCTCTACGTGAACCCAGGACTTTACCCACGTAGATCCAGTGGACCACATGGGTCCAGTGGTGTCACTGGTGTGCCTCTGTCACCCCACCACCTGGCCCCAGATTATTTTTGTATGCTATGTTAATGATCATGATAGAGGTATATTCTTGGACTGTTGAATAACATAAAAAGCAAGGGACGAGGTAATTGAAGAGTATTGAGAAGCTTGTGAATGTATGCATATAGTGTTCACAGTTAAGATATTTTAATAAATATTTTCTTTTTGTAGATGAATCAGAGCTACTTACTGTTCCTGATGGTTGGAAGGAACCAGCCTTTTCCAAAGAAGACAATCCCAGAGGACTCTTGGAGGAGAGCAGTTTTGCAACCTTGTTTACACAGTATCGAGAGGCTTACTCTTGAAATAGTGTTGGCCTTTGGTGCAGAAAGCATTGAATGAACATGTATGTATATATTATACATTTCTTTGAGATTTTGCTCTCCCTTATTGTGTCTTTTAAGTAAACATCTTTTATGTGTGATGATAACTTTTTTTTCCTCTAAAGGTACTAGCATAGCTGATGAATTTGGTTCCTTTTTTGTTTTTGTTTTTGTTTTCTTTTTTTTTTTTAGGTTTTTGCCATTGGGCGTATGGGCTTGCAGGATAGAGACAGAGACAGAGAGAGGGAAAGTGAGAAATCACCCCCGCCCAGGAGGGATGGTCATGCTACAGCCTCTTTGCCTCTTGGATTTGGGGCACATATGTACACTTCACTGGTGTGATTTTCAAGCTGCTGGGTCTGGGGTGTTAAACTGTGGTCGACTGTATGGGAATTCAGCACTTTAACCACCATGCTGCCCGCTGGCCCTTCCTTTGGTATTTTAAACAGTCTAAGTAAGCTTCTTTTTATAGTTCTTTTTTTTCCAGTTTTATGAATAATTGATTACTTTGAAAATGGTTTCACAGACTGTCTGAAACTCACCAGTTACATCCAAATTTCAGTCTAGGCCATGATTGCTGTGTACCTGTTCAGTTTGAGCTGAGTAACTTTCTTTACTAATTGCATAAGTTTTCATTTTAAATGGAAAATGGGAATGTGACCAACTCTCCCTGGTTTGTTGTTGCTGCCAGTCCCTAGAGAAGTGCATTTAGTTTTGTTTTTTAAAATGAAAAACCCTATTAGTAGATTGAGAAGTCAATTTAGTGACTGTAATAAGCCTTAAATAATGAATGTGTCATATGTGGTAAGAATAAATACTGTGTTATAAAGCTTTTGGTTGAACTGTGCATGTATGTGGGCATACTGAGTTGCAATATAAATTGTATTTCTTACTACTCTGGAGTTGATCTATGTCCATTGGAGATGAAAGTGGAGCAAAAGCTGCAGGCTATATTTTGTAAGTGTCCAACTCTGGGATTAAACTCATTCTTTTTTCTCATAAACCCAATGTTTTGTCGAATTTTTTTTACCACTTACTTTGTTGAATATTCTTTAGATTATGTTGATAAGTCAAAAACTAGCATTTAAAAAAATTTGCTACAGAGCACATGCACTCATGAGAGAGAGAGAGAGAGAGAGAGGACACCCTCCCCTAACCCCCCTCAAGATATCCACGCCATAGTCCCTTCTCAGTTCTCTCTGGATTTTAGATACACATGCACGTGTGTGTGGCATGTTTCTTAAGAAGCACGGTTTGGGACTCGAATTGTGCAGTCAGCCATGTGGGATCCATCTTAACAACCATGCCACCATCTGACCCTAGAAAATATAATTTTTATTTTCTTTGTTGAAATCTGGTTCTTCCTATGGAGAGTTAATGCTTAATTTTCCTAATCATTGTTTTTTTCTAAACCTGTGATAATTTGTTTTTACTTCGCATTTAGTGTTGTAGACAGAAGAAAATTTGAAAGAGAAAATCAGTTCTTATTCTGTGGAGAGAGTATAGATTAGAGCTGGGTTCAGGATAGGAAAGCTATACAGCTTTTCATATATATCTTAGCTCTCAGATATGGCCATGGCCTCATTTGGATTTCTTTCCTTTTTTTTTGGAGAAGTTTTTGCTTTAGGGTGTGTGCACTCACCAGAAAGACAGAGACAGACAGAAAGAGAGAAATCACTCCCCGGGGGGATGGCCATGACGCAATCCCTTCTCCTCCATTCTCCTCTAGGGAATCTTGGGCATTCACACACGCACGCACGCCTGGCGTGAGTTTAAGCCACTGAGTCCGGGACTCAAACCGCAGTCGACTACATGGGAGTTCATTACGCTAACTGCTGGTCCCCTGGATTTCTGTAATTTAAAATAGAGACAGTCTTTAGTCTAAAAAGTGTGAAGTATCCTAAAACCAAGCATGAATGGTTTCAGTTGTTGCAGTTTCTTAAATTCTCCAAAGCAGGAGAGTAATCAAGTATTCACTGTTTACATTTAACTACCCATCTTCTTTGGGGGTGGTGGTGATAGAATTAAAGACATAGCTTACTGTCACATAAAATAATAGTCTGGTTAGAGCAGGCTCTATAATGATCTAAAACTGAACTTATGCTCAGAAAACTGCTTTTTGCTCTTTCTTTTTTTGGTAGCACGTTAAAGCAACCTTGGACCTGATCGAGGGCAGCATGACTGTTTGTACTACGAAGAAGACTTTTGATCCGTACATCATCATTAGGGCCAGAGACTTAATAAAACTGTTAGCAAGGAGTGTTTCATTTGAGCAGGTAAAGCTATAATTAGACACTTCGATTTGTTGGCATCAGCAGTAGACAGCTTACAGTGCTGCACCTTCCTCTCTTCCTTCTCCTGTTGAGTTTTCATGTTTGTGCTTGGTTGTCATTAGCAAGGGCTTGGAAAATAAATTTTAAGTGTGAGGAATATTAATGGGTTATTTTTATATTTTCAAAAGGCAGTACGAATTCTTCAGGATGACATTGCATGTGACATCATCAAAATAGGTTCTTTGGTAAGAAATAAAGAACGATTTGTAAAAAGAAGACAACGGCTTATTGGTCCCAAAGGATCTACATTGAAGGTAGTTTATACTAGTGGAAAACTTGAATATGTATCTCTATCATTAAATTTTCAGTGTACCAAATTTCAACTTACTGTTCTTTTGGTGTAGGCATTGGAACTCTTAACAAACTGTTACATTATGGTTCAAGGAAACACAGTTTCAGCCATCGGACCTTTTAATGGATTAAAGGAGGTAAGAACTACTTATTCAATGAATTTTCATAAGAAAACAAGTGAAATAATTTGGTTATTATAGTTAATTAGATAATGTATATTACTGTTTTATAGACACTTTATAATTTTAAGAATGTGCTTTGTGTCACTTGCCATTAGTAAATACATCATGTAATTTGAGGGCATCATCACTCCTGCACCCTCACATATTAAGGTAACTTTGGTGGCTACAGAGGCATCCATTTCTGAATTAGAAGTTATACGCATCATCATTCCTTCCACTACAAAATTTAAGGGGACCAGCAGTTAGTGTAATGACTATGTCACTGGACTCCCACGTAGTTGACCGCGGTTCGTGTCCTGGACCTGCTGGCTTAAAACTCATGCCGGGCGCGTGTGCGTGTGCGCCCAGCATCCTGAGAGGAGAATGGAGGAGAAGGGATTGTGGCGTGGCCATCCCCCCGGGGGGTGATTTCTCACTTTCTGTCTCTCTGTTTCTCTCTATCTTTCTGGCGAGCGCACACACCCTATAGCAAAAACCTCTCCAAAAAAAAAATTTAAGTGGGCATTTAAAAATCCTAACCTGGGGACCTACAGATGGCATAATGGTTACGTCACTTGCCTTCCACATGGTGCACTGTGGTTCTATTCCTGCACCTGGTGACTTAAAACTCATGTTGGGCGTGTGTGTTGCATGCCCAAGATCCAGAAAGGAGAATGGAGGAGAAGGGATTGCGGTGTGGCCATCCCTCCTGGGGGGGGCGATTTCTCGCTTTCTTTTTCTATGTCTCTGTCTTCCCAGCAAATGCACATGCCTTATAGCAAAAATATCTCTTAAAAAAAAAAAAAGTCCTAATTTGTACTACATATGGAAACGGTATTATTACATATTAAACATATTACATGTTCTCAAATGATTGGAAAATTATTACTTGCAGTAATTTATGCAGTAAGGCCAAGATCTAAAAACATTTCTCCTTCAAGATACAGTTTTCTTTTGTTTCAAATTTAACATCATTTACTTAATGTTTTCATTAGCATGTTCTTCAGCTTGCTAAATTAAATGTTGTGAGACTATCTGTGGAGCAAATGCTGTTTTCTCTCTCTCTTTTTAATTGGCAGAGGGCATGTGCATTTGCCAGAGAGAAAACTACTATTGGGGCATGGTTACATTTTAATTTTTTTCCCTCCATTTTGCTGTTCCTTTAGGATTTGGGACAGGCATGCACATATGCCTGATTTTGTTTGTTTTAAGATTTTTGCCATAGGGTACATGCACTCACTGGAGAGAGACACAGAGACAGGGAAAGTGAGAAATCACCCCCCCAGGGGGGATGGCCACGCCACAATCACTTCTCCTTCATTCTCCTCTCGGGATCTTGGGCAGGCACGCACATGCCTGGCATGAGTTTAAGCCACCGGGTCCAAGGCTCGAACCGTGGTTGACTACATGGGAGTTCAGCAACATAGTCATTGCACTAACTGCTGGTCCCGAACCTACATTTCTGACTGTAAAGCCAGCCCTCTTCTCCCTAAATCACGTAGTTCCAGAGTGTTTTATTAGTTGTATGTACTGTATTATAGCAATAATTGAGAAACTTCACTGTATCTTTGGGAAGATACTATTAGGAAAGATGTAGAAGCAAGAACATTTAGAGGCACTACTATATTCAAATAGTCATAGGATATTTTACAGTATATTAATTTTCTGCTACCTAGTTTGTTAAAATCTTTATAAATGACTAACTTATTTTTCTTTGTAAATTTCAGGTTCGAAAAGTAGTCCTAGATACTATGAAGAATATTCATCCAATTTATAACATTAAAGTGAGTGTTAATTATATATTATTAGACCAGTAATTGTTGACTCTCAGCTACACAAGCCTTGCTTGAAATCATTTTGAAAGTCTAATTTGTAAAACAGACAAAGCAGAGCTATTTTGAGTGGTAAACGGTAGAACTCACCTCCCTCAGCTCTATCCCAGTCTTGAAGTTACTTCATTAGAAGCTTAGATCTCCTAGGAGCACTGTGAGAAAACTATTGAAGGGACTCCTGTAATGTATTAGATAATTCTAATACTGTAAGCGTCACAGAATTTGTTGTAGATAATATCAACCTTATTTTCTTAGATTGTGATCTCATATATTATATTTAAAAGTGCGATCTTTAGAAATCTCCCTTTTTCTAGTAAATTAAATCTGGAATATCAAATCATATTAAAACCTTTTCTTGGAATTTAACACTTAAATTGTAGCCCTTTTAAGAGAGAGTTGTTATACCCATATGTGAACAAATTTTAGAATTATACTTGCAAGTGAAACCTAAGAATAATGAACTATTTTATGATGGTTATTTGTTTAGCAGTCTGCTAAATTGTTTGAAGTTAAAAAGTGTCTTGCATTAAGGTGAAAGTGACTGAGTTACCTGGGGGCTTTAAAGATAAAAAGCTAGTCCTGCTGCTTATTCCTGGTTTGAATCCTCTAATGTTCTGATGTCTGTAAAACCCAAATGGAATGGGGGAAATATGAGATTAGTTTTTGCTTAGTCATGAGAATGGAGGAAAAGGGATTGTGGCTTGGCCATCCTCCCTGGGGGGTGATTTCTTGCTCTGTCTCTCTTTCTCCAGTGAGTACACGCACCCTATAGCAAAAATTTCTAAAAAAGGACCAATGGATGTCATAACGGTTATGTTGCTAGACTCCCATGTAGTTGACCACAGTTCGAATCCCAGATGAGCAGTTTGAAACTCTTGCTAGGCGTGTATGTCTGTTCCCAAAATCCTGAGAGGAGAATGGATTGCAGTGTGGTCATTTCCTCTAGGGGATGATTTTTTGTTTTCTGTGTCTCTAGTGAGTACATGCACCCTATAGCAAAAGTCTCTTTCTCAAAAAAAAAAAAAAAAAAGTTGGGAACCAGCAGTTAGCGTAATGGCTATGTCGCTGGACTCCCACGTAGTTGACCGTGGTTCGTGTCCCGGACCCGGTGGCTTAAAAAAACTCACGCCGGGCGCGTGTGCGTGCGTGCCAAAGATCCCGAGAGGAGAATGGAGGAGAAGGGATTGCGGTGTGACCATCCCCCCTGGGGGGTGATTTCTCGCTTTCTGTCTCTATGTCTCTCTCTGTCTGGCGAGCGCACGCGCCCTATAGTGAAACTCTCTACAAAAAAAAAAAATGTTCAGCGTGTCTTAATCTAAATTTCTAATGGTTTCTAATGCTTGGTTATACGTGTTTGATATCATATGTCTTTGTTTATGCAGTTGATTTAATTCCACTGAAGAGATTAAGAGCTGTCCCTTACTTTTTGCTTATGGAAGCGATATTTTTAATGTCTTAGTTTGACAAATGTATGACTTGAAATTAAAATTGATTGCCTTGTTTATGTTGTACGACAAAAGACCTTAATGATTAAACGAGAGTTGGCAAAAGATTCTGAATTACGATCACAAAGTTGGGAAAGATTTTTGCCACATTTCAAACATAAAAATGTGAATAAACGCAAGGAACCAAAGAAAAAAACTGTGAAGAAAGAGTATACGCCATTCCCACCACCACAGCCAGAAAGTCAGGTTAGTATTTTATGTTGAATTTTGGTGAGAAGGAAACTGTTTTAATCTTTTTTGTTAGAAACTGTATTGATATTTTAGGGTGTGTGTATGTATAGCGATACAAGAAACTGAAGGTGAGTGTAAACAGGCTTATTTTGATATAATTGCGAGGGCTGGAGAGTGGCTGTTGTGAGTATATTCTGCATCAAGATGGTTGGTGTCAGTGTGCCCCTGCAGCTACTGTAAATGAATTTTAAAAACCCAACTGAGCCCACATTACTATGCTTTGCAACATTTTTATGACCATGTTCTATATGACTACTTTAGTCCTGAAATCTCACATTCTAATGTCCATCTTTTTTCTAAGTTGTGCATCCCTTCATTTTGTCAGCTGTCTTCTGTTTCAATTCCTTTCCCACCATGACCACAATTTTCTTTTCTCTTGCCTATCACTATTTTCTTTCACGTCCCTTTTTCCTTCCATCTCACCGTCCCAGCAGAACTCTAAAACTTGTATCAGTCCAGAAACATCTTTCCAAATGTGGTTGCCAGACTAAGATGGGGAAAGTTCCATCTTTGAATTATATCCACTGAAAATTCATATTTCCAACCTCTTTAGAATTTTTTGGCACTGGGGACCAGCAGTTGGTGTAATAGCTATGTTGCTGGACTCCCATGTAGTCAACTGTGATTCAAGTCCTGGACCCAGTGGCTTAAACTTACACCAAGCGCATGTGCGCCTAAGATCCCGAGAGGAGATTGGAGGAGAAGAGATTGCAGCATGGCCATCCCCGCTAGGGGGTGATTTCTTGCTTTCTGTCTCTCTATCTCTGTCTTTCTGGCGAGTGCATGCGCCCTATAGCAAAAAACTCAAAACAAAACAAAACAATTTTCTGGCACTTCTGTGTGTCTTCTTAATTCTCTCTCTACTCTCCTAGCACATAACATTGCATCTTACTTTACTGAAATATTTGAGACCATTAAATAAGATCTTCAGCTTTCTCTTCTCTCACCTATAGATTTTTTTCCATCTTTATTATACCCTTTGTACTTGTTCTTGGAATTCTGTCTTCACATTGAATACATTTACTGTATATTGAACAAACAACCCGTTTTCTCTAATTAGTATTAGTCAATAAATCCTGGCAATTCTTGTTTTCCATTCTGTATGCTACTGCCTTTATTCCGGGTACTTAACTCTTCTCTTTTCTTCTGTATCTTATTAAAATGCTGCTTTGGTCTCTTCACTCTTCCCAGAAACCTTCAGGCATTTATGAAACAAATTCTACCTCCTTTGCCAGGCATTCAGACTTCTGCAAACTTCTCCAAAACTGTCTTAGCAGTTTCCACTCAAGTCCTTCTGAAACATTGACCTACCCCCCACCCCCCATCCACTCCACACTGGTCTGTTTTGTATCTAACAAACCTACTGCCCTACCTCCAGGCTTTTGGGCATGCATTCCTTTCAACTTAGAGTACGTGTCCTCCTTTTAATGTTGCTCTTTTAAGAATTAGAGAATAATCAATTTGACCCCACGTTTTTTACCCAAGGACATTGGAATGTTCTTAGGAAATGACTTCTTATCCGTATTATTTCTGATGTAATTGTATACGTCTTTTCAACAGATTGATAAAGAATTGGCTAGTGGTGAATACTTTTTGAAAGCTAGTCAGAAGAAACGACAGAAGATGGAAGCAATAAAGGTAAGACTACTGGTGTCTGGCATACAGTATTAATAGCAAAGTTCATAGATGTTATTTATAGTTAAATAAAAACTCAATTATTTTACTAATATACTTTTTCTTAATAACATAGGCTAAACAAGCAGAAGCTCTCAGTAAGAGACAAGAGGAAAGAAACAAAGCTTTTATTCCACCTAAAGAAAAATCAGTAGTGAAACCTAAGGAAGGTAATGCTTGTTTTTCAACTCTTAATGAGATGTAAAAGTCTAAGTCTATGGAAAGGAAACCCATAGTGAATTTATCCGAATTTCTCTGTTAAGTACAGACATAACCATATTTTTATCAATTCTATTAGCATTTCATTAATAACTAATTCTTAGGACAAGAGACAGTTGAAGACATTTATAATTTAGTAGCAGCCAGTGCCTATTTCAAGGTATCCTAGATTGACCATCTTACCTGACCACTCCATGCTTGGGAATGACTTTGTTGTGACAGACAGAATCCCAGAGCAGTCAGTGCCTCCTCTGTAAGAATGAAGTAATGGAACAGGAAGATGCCTGAGCTTTGTTTTCATGCCCTTCACAGAATGCTTGTTAGAAGCTGTCCTTTTCTTCTCTGCAGGATCTATGGCTTAAAGTTTGCTTTCTGTATCATCAACATATTTCTCATCATCTTGAACTAAAAGATTTGACAAAATAGTGACAGGAAGATTTTATTCATGAGCAAAATCTAAGAGAAAACAGTTTGTCCCTTCTTCATGTCTAGCTTCCTTCTGATCTTCTTATTTTGCATTTTTCACCACTCCTTTGGTAACACTTGTTTACTTTCTAAAGTAACCCTTCAAAGTGGACAGTGGTACATTGAGGGGAGAGGCATTGCCAGCAACAAACAGTGTATCATCTAATGGTCAAAAAAAGATAAGACACATTACTATTGTAGCTTCCTAGTGTGCTTCAGTGTTAATAGCTTTAAAAATATTGTATTCTGTTTGATCATAGCTTATGTAAAAGTTAAAACTGTGATAAGCATTAAAATTTCCAATAGTATGGAAAATTGGCATACTAGGGAATATTCTTTTTTATCGTTTTTTAAAAGAGAATTATTTATTGGGACCAGCAGTTAGTGTAATGGCTATGTCACATAGTCTACCGTGGTTCACGTCCCAGACCTGGTGGCTTCAAACTCACTCTGGGTGTGTGTGCATGCGTGCCAAGCTCTCGAGAGGAGAATAGAGGAGAAGGGATTGTGGCATGGCCATCCCCCCCCGGGGGGGGATGGCCATGCCACAATCCCTTCTCCTCTATTCTCCTCTCGAGAGCTTGGCACGCATGCACACACACCCAGAGTGAGTTTGAAGCCACCAGGTCTGGGATTCAAACTATGGTCAGACATGTGGGACCACATTACCTGCTGACCCCATTAGGGAATATGCTAAAGTTCCAAAATATGTAAAAGAATATAAGTAGAAATAATGTCAACAAGACTTAAGGAGAAAAATACACCTTTAGTATTGTTGTTGAATCAGTAATTGGTTCAGAGATTACTAAACTGTCATGACACTTGCATATATGATTTCACTAATGTATACATAAAGGATTTTATTCTATGATTCGTTTTTCTCTTTGAGGGAATTTTTAACTTTTGGGAAGTTTTTATCTTGTATAACGTGACTTTTCATTTATAATACTACTCTGAAATTATTGTCTTTAACCAAAGAAAACATAAAGAATGTGTTTAATCTAAAGAATTACATGTGTTATGTTTTAAATTTGTCTAGCTTCTACTGATACTAAAATTGATGTGGCTGCCATCAAAGAGAAAGTTAAGAAAGCAAAAAATAAGAAACTGGGAGCTCTTACAACTGAAGAAGTTAAGCTTAAGATGGAAGCAGATGAAAAGAAAAAGAAGAAAAAAAAGTAATATACAAAACCCTCTAAATTAGAATATATGAAGCTATCTCCTTTTGTAAAGGATTTTGAGACATCAGGGCATTAATTGCCTTCCTTACTCATGAGTAATAATACTCTTTATTACTTTCTTCTGTTTTTTTTTTTGTTGTTGTTGTTGTTCATAGAGCAGTGTTCTTTATAAATTATTGTATTTTATTTTTTTTGAAAAAAAAATACAAATTTGTACACAGAAATCTCTGTGTACAAATTACACCTTGTGTACATTAATTACAGCTAATCGGTTCTAGATAGATTTTTGCCCTAGCATGAATTTAGGAGTGATTTTTTAGATTTTTTTATATGTAGATTTTTACAGTGTGACTGTTACCTGTTAAATCCAATGTCTGATGCCATTTATTAGTCTTTAAATATGTTTTAGCATTTGGTTTTGAGGAAAATAAATGCATATTTTTCAGTGTTCTCTCTTTCTCGGTGATAATAAGTAAATTAGACTTACCTCTATAATTTTGTTCTAAGATTAAACAATACATAAGTAGAAAATCATGAAACCTCATCCCTTAGTTACTGTTCTAGTCTGGAGTTTGGAGAAGATGATACAGGAGAGACATCAAGTTGGGAGAAAAGCAGGGCAAATGAGGAGTGGTGATGATGTTTGCAACTAATGAGGGCTACTGGAGTTAACTTTGAATCACCTAAATCTAGCTCACTTAATTTATAGATTTGGAAACTGAAACACAGGAGCTAGGTTACTTACTGAAAGTCCAGCCATGGCAACTGAAAACATTGCTTACTCATAGAAAAGTGGAAACTAAAGATGAGTTTATCCAATGGAGTTAGGAAGGTGAGTAGTTTCTTTTGAGTAAGGGTTGACTACAACAACTTTTTTTCACACCTGAAATTGGTTTTAAAAATTATAAATATATTTAATTGTTACTTTATTTTTTTATAAAAGCCATATACAAAAGAATTTTTTTCTCTTCTAGGTTTTATTCATCTAAAAGAGCTAAATTAGGGTATTTACACTTCACCAAAATGGTAATTATAACAGATAATAACAGAATTATAGACCTAGCAATGAGAAAGAGAGATGTATATCTGTTCCGTGAATATATGGGCCAGCCTGGATACCCAACAGAGTAGTAACCTGTGAAAGAAAGAAAATATCCTCTTAGACTTTGTTTCTCTAAATGCAGTGACATAATTTACACAGCCCTTAATGAAACCATGTGAGATTTATACATACGTGTGACTTTGTCTCTCTGTGGGTTAACTGTAAAGTGAGAAGAAAGAAAAAAATTAAAAGGGTAGGGTTACTTTTGGCTTTGTTTTATTTTAAAAAGCTAAGTTTTTTATTTTAAATTTTTAAATGTTGACTGTTGCTTTGGTTTTATTGCAGTAATTTTTAAAGATTACTCAGTTTTTCCTGTATTCTGTGTTGTTAAATTAACTTTTTCTTTTTGTAGAGGTTTTTGCTACAGGGCCTGTGCGCTCGCCAGACAGACAGAGAGAGACAGAGAGAGAGAAAGCGAGAAATCACCCACCGGGGGGCTGGCCACACCGCAATCCCTTCTCCTCCATTCTCCTCTCGGGATCTTGGGCACGCACGCACACATGCCCGGTGTGAGTTTAAGCCACTGGGTCCGGGACTCATACCGCGATCGACTACGTGGGAGTCCAGCAACATAGGCATTACGCTAACTGCTGGTCCCGTTAAATTAACTTTTAATATAAACAAAATCATGCTAGAGGTATCATATTAAATGCAATAAAAATTAAATTTAAATTATGACATTAAAATTTAATAAAAATGAAGAATTTGATGTTAGAAATAATCAGTGTGTGCAGTGTATTAAAATACTGTTTGGAAAATAAGTTTTCCCCAGAGAAGAATGACACTGGTTATTTTAAGTCAGTTGTAAAGAGACAGTGGCCCCTCATCATTTCAGAATGTCATTAAATCATCAGAGAGCATTTGGCTATCAAATTATTCCTCCCGTTTCACTAAATTTTATTCAGGTTTTGATATTCAGAGCACTGGGAAGAAATAAATTCCAACAGTCACCTTTAGCCTTCTTGTTTTCTTTTATTAGATAGATAATCTTTTCCACACCAGTTCTACACCAGTTGCTTCTAGATGTCTGGGGTGGACCCCATCAAGGAGCTGACCCTCTAGGCAGACATGAGGGCATTATTCCTGGGATTCGGCACTGGCTGTTTAATTACCTTGGTGCTTTCACCCTGCTGTTTCTTGGCAATTATATCCATGAAATCAAGGGTCTCATGTTCTTATTTTTTTTCCTGTATATATTTTAAATGTTAAATATTCAACTCTTGAAACCCACATGCATTCATGCTCTAGCTAAAGTAATCTTAAATACATCTAGTATGCTCAGCACATTTTACAAAGAGTCCTGATTTAGCTGTGAGTTAAAGCCACTGGGTCCGGGACTCATACCGCGATCGACTACGTGGGAGTCCAGCAACATAGGCATTACGCTAACTGCTGGTCCCGTTAAATTAACTTTTAATATAAACAAAATCATGCTAGAGGTATCATATTAAATGCAATAAAAATTAAATTTAAATTATGACATTAAAATTTAATAAAAATGAAGAATTTGATGTTAGAAATAATCAGTGTGTGCAGTGTATTAAAATACTGTTTGGAAAATAAGTTTTCCCCAGAGAAGAATGACACTGGTTATTTTAAGTCAGTTGTAAAGAGACAGTGGCCCCTCATCATTTCAGAATGTCATTAAATCATCAGAGAGCATTTGGCTATCAAATTATTCCTCCCGTTTCACTAAATTTTATTCAGGTTTTGATATTCAGAGCACTGGGAAGAAATAAATTCCAACAGTCACCTTTAGCCTTCTTGTTTTCTTTTATTAGATAGATAATCTTTTCCACACCAGTTCTACACCAGTTGCTTCTAGATGTCTGGGGTGGACCCCATCAAGGAGCTGACCCTCTAGGCAGACATGAGGGCATTATTCCTGGGATTCGGCACTGGCTGTTTAATTACCTTGGTGCTTTCACCCTGCTGTTTCTTGGCAATTATATCCATGAAATCAAGGGTCTCATGTTCTTATTTTTTTTCCTGTATATATTTTAAATGTTAAATATTCAACTCTTGAAACCCACATGCATTCATGCTCTAGCTAAAGTAATCTTAAATACATCTAGTATGCTCAGCACATTTTACAAAGAGTCCTGATTTGACCTCCATTTATTCAACTACCACCGCTATCTAGAAGACATGAAGGAATTTTTTTCCTGTAGTACTTACCATAATTTGTCACAGATGGACTTTATTAACTGAAAACTTATACTCTAACCTTTACCTTCATCAGATTTACTGATAAAAGGTGAGATGGTTATTCTTTTTTTTCACCACGGATCTTATAATTAATTCAGTATTACTGCAGAAAATAGAGTGATTTCAAATGAGCCTATGTTCATATGAAAACAAACTATGTAATCTAGGAAAAAGGAAATTAGTGACCAGATCATTGTAGAGAGTGTTGAAGTGATCTAAACAAATAGGTGATGTGTTTCATAACATTTTACTAATACCATCAGCTACAGTATGTTTTCCCTTTACCTCAAAACAGGGGGTTTCATTATTGGAATGTAGCATTTTGTTTTCTACTGGTTTGCTACAGGGTGAATGTGCTCACCAGAGAGAGAGAAAGTGAGAATGCACAGGTTTGCACACACACCCTGGAGGCAACTGCAGTGCAATCCCTTCCCCATTCTCCTATCTTGAGAAGAGATTAGTTACATTGTGGCTACATGTTACTTGCTTCTCATAATAAGATCACTGTGAGTGAAATAAAGATAGAACTGGGGAGGAGAATGACTAGCTCAGGAAGCCAGCCTAAAAGGTGCAACTATACCTATACTATGGTCTAAAAGTGCAAGAATAAAGTTATAATCTTGTTTTCACAAATGAAAGGGAAAGGAACAGTTTAGTAGAATTTCATAACTTGGCCTGGAAAGAATTTTAGAAAACTGTAGGCAATAGAACACTTTTTTCCAGACAAAATTTTGTGCAGTGAAATTATAGTCCACTCTATCTTCCTTCGCTTTACTCAAAGCATTCTACCCCAGGCCTCCTGCTCTGTGGAGCTCAGTTTGTTACAGATGTGGACAAAACTACGGAAGAATTTATACAACTTAAATAGCTTAATTAAGATTTCTCTCCACACCATGGGGGGAAAAAATGAAAAAACATACTGAGATGGAAAGGCACATATGTGTCTCGGACAGGAACCAAAGATAAACTTGGCCAATTACTCATATTTCAAAATTACAAAGTGGGAGACTAGCAGTTAGTGTAATGGCTATGTCACTGGACTCCCATGTAGTAGACCGTGGTTCAAGTCCTGGACCCAGTGGCTTAAACTCAGCCAGGTGTATGTGCGTGTGTGCCCAAGATCCCATGAGGAGAATGGAGAAGAGATAGTGGCGTGGCCATCCCCCCTGGCGGGGGGTGGGGGTAATTTCTCACTTTCTGTCTCTCTCTTTCTCTCTGTCTTGTCTGGTGAGCACACACACCCTATAGCAAAAACCTCTCTCTCCACACACACACACACACAATTAATAGTACAATTACAAAGTGGAATTTTGCTAGGAAGTTTTAGTGAATGTTACTGAAAAATTATATTCATTTGTGGTCAAAACTCGTTTTCATTAAATATCTTGGTAGTAAAAAGTAACTGCGTTGTACTTCATTTATTTAGTTCAACAGCTGTAACCTTGAATGCCTTAGACACACAGGACCACAAAATGCAAAATTCTGGTTTTTGGGATGGATGGGCTGCTGATAAACATTTTTTATCTTGCTGAAATTAGCAAATCTTGGGTCTACAGTTTCCAGCACTATAGTCACTTGTTGGACCAATTAGAACTAAGTAAAAAGGATAAGACGTATGTCCTTAGGTTTATCTTAGATATACTCATTCCTAAAAGAGTAAGCCATTGATTTGATTTCTATTATACTTAATGGTAATTTCCTTGGAAATTCCTACTAGGATAAAACCAAGGGTTGCTTTCCTAATTCAGTAGGAATGTACAGGTGTTTCTATTACATTGTTTTATTGATTGTTCCTTTTACTCACCGCAGAGGTTGTCCAAACAAGTGTCTTTATTGTGACAGGCGCTGCAAGTAGACCCTTTCTTATATGGCCACGTTGGGTAATTTCCCCTGTAAAGTAAAAGGCTGTCCATTAGAGAGGCTTCTTGTTCTGTTTTTTTGTTTTTTTTTGTTTTTTTTTGGTCCAGTTACAATTTACTATGAATTCCTGATTAAGTCTAGAAGAACAGGGTGTAAGTCCAAAGATTCAGAGGAAAGCAGAAATAGAAGGCAGCGATATTTGCAGAGCTCATTCTGTGTACGTGTGAACTTGAGTTTAACTTTATATTGCCTCATTTATATGATTAATAGAGTGGTTTTCTTTCTCTTTTACAGATAATGAAACTAAGGAGCTAAGTGATTAGTAAATTTTTTTTACTAATCACTGTGTGTGTGTGTGTGTATATGCGCACACACACACACACA
>NW_006159547.1:1748542-1764534 GCF_000334495.1 Tupaia belangeri chinensis | reverse complement strand
CCTGCTGGCGTACATGGTTACTGCCATCCAGAAAACTGCCTTATAGAAAAGCTGTGGTGATCAATATTTATTCTGTCTACCTAGCCTCCATCATTTATACTGGATAGAAGTTGTTTGACAGAGGTGCCTTCTAAAAGGAAAAAAGATATGGGATAACTTTCAAGTGCAATTTGCTTTTACATCAAAGATATCTAAGTAATAAATGGTTACTGAGCACTCCCAGGTGCTAGTCACTCCTCCAAACACCCTTGGATGAAATGATCTTCACAGTAACGCTGCGAGGGAGGTGCAGTCATTTATCTGCATTGTATAACTAGAGGTTGTAGCCCATAGTCTAACTGACCAAGGCCATACACTAGAAAGTGAAGTAATAGCCAGACATTTTACAGCCCTGTAAATGTCTTCAGAGTAGTAACAGGGAGGCTGTGCATTTAACTCAGAACCTGCCATTGCCCTAATATTACGGAGCTCTGCTTTTGTGAAAGAGTTAACTTCTTTGTGTCATGGTGCTTTTTGACACTTTGGTGAAATCTGTGGACTCTTTCAAAATTGTTTTTAAATATGAAAGATAAAATGTATTATAATAGGAAATTGATTAAATTGAAATAGTTGACAATGTTAAAGATTTGTGATATGTGCTTCTTTTTTTGAGAGATTTTTGCTATAGTGAGCGTGAGCTTGCCAGAGAGAGACAGAGACAGAAAGAGAGAAATCACCCCCCAGGGGGGATGGTCACACCGCAATCCCTTCTCCTCCTTTCTCCTCTCGGGATCTTGGGCATGCATGCACACATGCCTGGCGTGAATTTAAACCACCGGGTCTGGGACTTGAACCGTGGTCGACTATATGGGAGTCCAGCAACATAACAAATTCTTACCAAATATAAATAACATTGCCAGGCATTATACATACTCAACATTTTATTACACATAGCTTTGTTGTGTAATTTTCATAGCTATCCTAAGTGGTAGGTGTTATTATTATGACCTTTTGGAAAGAAAACCTAGATTCAGAGTTACTGACTTGTCCAAAGTCACACAGTAAGTTAACTAACTAACAAACTAACCATATATACATATATATATATATATATATAGAAAGTGAGAAATCACACCCCAGGAGGTATGGCCACACCGCAGTCCCTTCTCTATTTTCCTCACTGGATTTTGGGCATGATGTACATGTGCCCAGAATGAGTTTTAAGCCACCAGGCCTGGAACTTGAACCGTGGTTAACTATGTGGAAGTCTAGTGATGTAACCATTACACCATCTGTTGGTCCCATCTAACTGTATCTTAACCGTAAAAAATTGAAAAGTTACCACTGATTGAAGTATAGCTTTGCCTAGTTTTTCCTGATTTTATTTTCTTGCTCTAGGATTTTTTTTTTTAATTTTTTTCCAATGTAAGGTATTTATTTTGTTGCACCTATTTCGCAATGAATTCATAAGGAATAGGTTTCAATAAGTCAGGCTCCTTGCCATTGGTTCTCACCAAGCATGCTCTGGGTGGAGCAGACTGGAGCTTCAGTTAAACCGGGTCCCTTTCTCTTTGGCTTCCTTCTTTTTCTTACCATTTTCCTTAACATGTTTTAAGAAGCTATCTTTGCTCTTGGAGTGGTTAATATGCTTAATTCTTACCTTAATTATTTGGCAAGAATCTTGCCCATCACTTGTTTGTTTACAACAATGCCAACAGCATGCTGGCAGCAGTGTGGACTCTTCAGTTCTGCCATGGCAACATTTGTGGGGCATTCCTTTTTGAACATTACTCATTCCCTTGATATCCACAGTATTACCTTATTAGCAGTTAACATGTTTGTGGCCAAAGGATCAACTCTTACGTTTTCTAAAAGGCCTACAGAACATACACTAGGTACCTCTCCTCTTTCCTTTTATGTTAACCATTTTGGCAAATTATTGAGAGATGGCAGTTTCAGCCAACAGGAAGACAGTTCTGGAATTTAAAGTAAAAGGGGTTGTCTTCTTAATGACACTTCGTTTTAGTCCCTTCTGTATCTCCTGCTTTCCCACATTCAATCACAGCATCAAACATTTCCTCTGAGCATTACTTCAGGGAGAGATGGGTTTCTTCTAACCAATCTTCAGAAATCCAAACAAAATTCAAAGATCAGTTAATGGAAAAAAAATTATACAATATATGACAAAGGGCTAAAAACTTTAAAATATGAACTATTATAAATCATTCTAGTAGAAAAACAGGCAGACTTCATGATTCAGAGAAGGAATGTAAATAGCTATGTGAAGAAATTTATAATCACTAGCAATTGAAGATAAACAAAATAAATGAAATACCATTTTCTATCAAATCAGAAAGTAATGAAAAATGTGGCACATGTAGTTTGTGGAATACTACTCAGCCATAAAAAAGAATGAGACCCTGACATTTGATTCAAAGTAGATGATCATGGAAGATTTGATGCTAAGTGAAGCAAGTCAGACTGAAAGACAAGCATGTCTCCACTCAATATATATTGAATGTCAGTGCTCTATAGCAGAAACTGCAAGACTGAGAAGATAATAGCAGGGAGGGCAGCTGTAGATACTAGAGACAGTATGGGGGCTATTGGGTGGAAGGGATCAGGGGATCAGGGAGAAAACAAAACAAATTTAGTAGACATAAAAATGAAAATTGTCTGCTGATGATAATGTATATAATAACATTTTTTGGCTTGACTACTGTGCACTATATTCATGCTGGGAAAAAACATGCTGTACACTATAAAGATATACAGTGATTTGGGGTCAGCAGGTGGCATGGTGGTTAAGGGTGCTGGACTCTCACATAGGTGACCACGGTTCAAGTCCTGGGTCTGGTGGCTTGCTTTCTCACTTTTCTCTCTCGCTTTGTCCTCTGGTCAAATTAAATAAATAAATAAAGCTAAATAAAATAATTTTAAAGAAAGATAATACAGTTATTCAATGTAAATAAAAATTTTAAAAATAGGCTACAAAAACATAAAAGGAAAATACTTATAATATCCAGTACTGATGGAGTATACATTGATATAATAATGGTGGAAGGTAATTTGGCAGTATATATTAAAAACATTTTTAAATGATCATACTCTTTATGTAGTAGTATCACTTTCTAGGAACTGTAGGACAAGAGAGATGACCGAGGATTTATTTATATACAAAATTTTACATCTATTTATTTTTCTCTGTGTAATTTAAATCCTCAATAGGATGAACTATTGTTATTATCAAGCTCTCAGACTGGAGCCTATAGCTTACACTAATTGCTAGACCTTGGCCATGTTACTCACCTTGTCTGTGCCTCAGTTTTCTCATTTGCAAAACAGGAGCAATAATAGGAACTTACTATCTCAGAGACTTACAAAGATTAATACACATGAACCACTGAGAATAGCACTGGACACATTGTAAGCATTATATGACCATTGCCTATCATTGTATTTATAAGTATTCAAATCAGAAGCCAGCCAGTGGTATGGTGATTAAATTGGCTGGATCCCACATTCCCAACTGCGTGGTTTGAGACCTGGACCCAGTGGCTTGAAAGAAACACCAGGCATGTGTGTACTTGCCCACAGTCCCAAGACAAGAATGGAGGAGAGCAGATTGCAGCATGGCCATACCCTGGGGGAATTATTTCTCACTTTTCCTCTCTTTCTCTCTCTCTATGGCAAGCACACACATTCTATAGCAAACTAAAAAAAAAAATCATTTAAAATTTTAATGAGGTAAAATATGTTCGTGGTACAAGTTTAAGTAAAAGTACAAGATGTGTACTTCCGGTGTGATCACAGCACGAGCATACAGTATGTAAGTTTAGCGAGAGTAGGGTGGTGAGCTAGCCATCTGGCTACCTCCTCTGTTTCCTGAAGGAAGAAAAGTATATCCATTTAAAAAGCAGAACTGAAAAGTAGGTAAGTTACATAAATTGAGGAATGAAATTTATATTTCATTTTGTTTTGGCAATTGTATAACAACTACCAAGATTTTAATAAACTGATGAGTATAAAGTAACATCAATTCTTACATTTTGTAGTGTTAGTGCCATATCCAACTAATTTATGCCCTTGACATTTTAGTCTGGCTACTTTAAAAAAACAAGGGCATATGTGTGTATATGGAGTGTTTATAAAGTGTGTACACACACACACACATACAAAATGTACAAAAATTAATGGAGTAGATCTTTGGGCAGAGGAATTAATGGTCATATTAATTCTTTTTTATATTTTATCTGGATTTTCTATAATAAAAATATATATGTGTGCATATATTTTTTTTTTCTTTTTTAAGAATGAGGTTTATTCAGGCACTTACGCTGGTCCATAGTTGCATACGAAATGTGCTCCATTGGAAAGACTTTCAAAGCCATCAACTCTAGGGCAAAATTGTACTGCACAGCCAACTTTGTAACTTTGTGCCCAAACAACCTGAAAGGAAACAAGAATTTTTAACAGACAATAAAATAAAGCTTTAAGTGGATTAGGCTTTTATTAACACGAGGAGGTATATTTGCTGTAGATAGAGCACTTACCACCAGAGAAATTTTAGTGCTCACAATTAAGCTGGAAATAAGACTTGTAATTTTTATTGTGTGTACAATAAACACAATCGATGGCTAATTTTTGATAGTACAATGAAGAAAATGTGGGTACTATGATATAACTGGTGAGGAAGATGAAGGAAGACTTTAACTTGGGTGTTCAGGGTGGACTTTTCTAAGGAGAAGGCATTTGAACTGGGACCTGGACCGTGGGGTTGTGGCACTCGTGACAAATGTCCAGGAGACCTGATTGTGGAGGAAGGGTATTCCATGCAGAAGGAACACCAGGGCAAAGGCCGACATGGATTCACGTGGCATGGTAGAGTGGCAGGAAGAAGGCAGAGCCAGGAGCTAATGAGCAGGGGAAAGGTGTGCGTGATGAGGTCAGAGGCAGAGGAACATGGGATTTCTTACAGGAGGTGAGTGTTCTGTGGGTTCTTTTTCACATCTGAGAAAGATCACTTTGGTCCTTATGAAGTAAATGGGCTGAGCAGAGTAAGGGAAGACTAGGGAGGTCATTTTTGAGGTTGTTTCAGTGGGACAAGGAACAGATGGTGAGTGGCATTTGGGTGATGGCAGTAGTTTTGAGAACTGATGAGGTACATGGCTCAGCCTACATGTAGAGGCGAAAGAGTTCTAGGCCTGTCTCGGACCTACAGATTTTGCTTCATTCTGAGCGTGGACTAAGAGGAAAAGAGAAAACATCTTACTTTTCCTTGAGCCATATCTACTGAGGTGAAAGGAGCAGGGCAGGGCCTCCGTTCAGCACATGCTAATTTTGAGACAGCTTGGGCATCCAGGCATAGACGAACTCAGCTGCTGGATAAAACTCTGCAGTTGAGAGGACAGAGTATGGCTAGAAATAGAAATCAGGAAGACCTGGGAGTAGGTTAGATCACACAACCAACCACAATAGATTAAAAAAAAAAAAAGTAATAGAGTTTCTGGGATTAAGAAAACAGCCAGTGAAGCACACGGAACAGGAGTGGTTGGTAATGTAGGAGGGAAAACAAGACTATAGCCGGGTTACGGGAGAGTACCTTGTGCTGTCTCCCTGGGTCAGCACTCAGAAGAGCCCCAAACATGATTTAAATCAATGCTGTTGGGATCAATAGCTGGCATGGTGGTTAAGGTGCTAAACTCCCACACGTTGACGGCGGTTCGAGGCCCCGATCCAGTGGCTTGAAGATCACACCAGGCACGTGTGTATATGTGCCCAGAGTCCTGAGGAGAGGTGATTGCGGAGTGGCCATCCACCCTGGGGGTGGTGGTAGGGGTGATACCTGCTTTCCAACATTCAATCTCTACCTCTTTCTCTCTCTCTGGCAAGTACACACACCCTATGACAAACAACAACAAAAATCTTAAAAATAAATAAGTGCTGTCAAAAATTGAGCACCTTCAGTAGTACTTTTCCCTTGCTCTCTGAACAAGGATTCTACATCTTCATCTGGCACTGGCACCCACAAATTACATAATCCATCTTGACCAATAGTGTCTGGTGTCATAGAAGCCTAAAGAATGTTTAAAGATGTATTAGCTGGGCACATGCCAGCAATTACCTGCACTTCTTTTTAAAACAACACCAGATTAGATTTTAAATTATTTTTAACTTCTTTTTTGCACAGTTTTGTGACAAGAATTGCACTAAGTGTGGGAGGACACAAAAGTGAATGAGCTATGGCTAGTGCTATCTTCAGAAAGCATGGGGGGGGGCGGGCAGCAGATGGCATAGCAGTTATGTTACTGGACTCCCACATGGTCGACCATGGTTGAAGTCCCGGACCTGGCAGTTTGAAATTCACATTGGGCACGTATGCTTGTGTGCCCAAGATCCTGGGAGAAGAATGGAGGAGAAGGGATTATGGTATGGCCATCTCCCCTGGGGGGTGATTTCTCACTTTCTCTTCCACTGTCTCTGCCTCTCTCTCTAGTGAGAACATGTGCTCTAAGGCAAAAAAACTCTTAAAAGAAAGAAAACATAGAGAAAGGCAATCATGAAATCATTACGCAAGAGTTTTGACCATCTCCATCTCAGGACGCTTCTCTGAGAAAGTGAGGTTGAGCTGGGCTGGAATGAACTAATCCTAGAGCCAGAAGTCTTCCAGGAACACCTCGTGTGAGCCCAAGCTGGAGAAGACCCATTCATAGAACTGAAAAGGTCAGGATTACTTTAAAAATAAATACAATAAAATAGATACAAATCACTCACTCTCAGGAGAGAGCTTAAAGTGAGAGAGGAAAGGAGCTGAAGATGGAGCCTGACCTTCTCCAAGGTTCTAAGGTGGGGCAGCAGTTGGCGATGGTAGTGGCAGAGTGGAGGTAGTGGCAGAGTGGGGAGGGCTGCTGCTCTGAGCAGACTGCTCTTGCCTTGTCAGCCAGAGGGGCTGGGAGGGCGAGAGGAGGAGTAATGCCCTCCTCTGGTGCCGCCTCCCTGTCTCGTCATCTAAATGGAGTATTCCCCAGGAACATTCCTCCATGTGTCCCGTGTGCCCAGGTATCTGCCACAGGCATGTCCAGGCTGAACAACAAAGAGATAGTTTAGGATTCTGTCTCACTGAGAGAGCCTAGCTTCTCTGGGTCCATTCTGGTTTGATTCCTTCCTTAAACTTTTACTTTTTTACTTTCTATTTTTTTTTTTTTTAAGTAAGATTTGTTGCTATAGGGTATATGTGCTTGCTAGAGAACAGAGAGAGACAGAGGGTGAGAAATCACCCCCCAGGAGGGTTGGCCATGCCACAACCCATTCTTCTCCATTCTCTTGGGATCTTGGGCACAAATAATTTTTTGCTATAGGGTGTGTGCGCTTGCTGGAGAGACAGGGAGAGACAGAGAGACAGTGAGAAATCACCCCCCCTGGGTGGGGGGGTGAACACACTGCAATTTCTTCTCTTCCATTCTCCTCTTGGGGTCTTGGGCATGCACATCAAGTGTTGAGTTTCACGTTCCTGTGTCTGGGACTTGACCACAGTTGGCTATGTGGGGATCCAGCACCTTAACCACTCCACCTCTGGCCCCTATCATTTCTAGGGAGATTTCTAGGCCTATCTCAGACCTACTGAATGAAAGTTCCTGGAATTGTCAATTCTCATGCAGGCTAATTGGGCTTGATGTTCCTTTTACAACTGCCTTAGTTCAGTTTATATGTTCTGTTATTTGTCTTGGACCACTTTTCTCCACAGTGCTCTCGTATCTCAAGTATTCTTAATTGATGGGTCCCTGTGCCTTTAATGCTCCCCCCCACACACAAAAAAATGCGCAAATGTCAGTGACTACTCATTTTGTATTTCAGTTGATCTCTGTTTTAAAAATCTGGTTAATTAGGGTATAATTAACGTACACTAAAAATCATTATTTTTAGGCATACATTTTTATGAATGTTGGCACAAGTGTACAGTGGTGTAGCCACCACATTAAAGATATAGGACATTTCACCACCCCAAAAAGTACCCCTGTGCCTCTTTGTGATCAATCAGCCTCCACCCTCACCCCCAGCCCTTGGCAATCACTAAGCTGTTTTCTGTCCCCCTGCTTTTGCCATTTCTATGTTAAACGGAATCAGCTGAAATAGAGCTTTTGCATCTAGCTTCCTTCACAGCATAGGCATTCGTTAGGGGGCACTCGTTTATTACCGAGTAGTAGTTACTGCATGGAGGCACCACAGTTCACTTATTCATTCGTCTTTTTGTTTGTTTCTTTTTTAAATCTCACCCTTTTTAATGTCTATTTTGTTAATGGTTTAGAATCATTAATTAAATACAATGGTTATTTGTTGGTTAAATGGAACACACCTATCTGCTCCAAACAGTTGTAGAAGCGAGAGAACATTTCAATGATTTTTTTTTGTTTTGAATGAAATGGGATTAACGTACAAGATGATCATTCTTATCCCCATTTACAGCACTACCTTACAGTTGATTTTCTGTTATATTATAAGCAAGTTGGTCTCTTTTTAAAAACTTCACGAGCATTCAGATTTTGGAATAAACTCGTGTAGCTACAAAGCCTGCGTCGATATTCGGACTCTGCCACTTACTGTGTGACCTTGGCTTTAGCTTTACTATCTATTAAATGAGAAGAACAATACCAACTCCAGGAGCTCATTCCGAAATTTAAGCGAGCTAGTAATAAAGTGCTTAGAACAGCTTCTGGAACACAGGAAGCATTTGGCAAATGGTTATATTTAATTCCTTTACCACTTTCTACAAAATTTCTTTGAGGGACCAGCAGTTAGCGTAATGGCTATGTCGTTGGACTGCCATGTAGTCGACTATGGTTTGAGTCTTGGACCCGGTGGCTTAAACTCACAGCAGGTGCGTGTGCATGCGTGAGCGTGTGTGCGTGCCCAAGATCCAGAGAGGAGAATGGAGGAGAAGGGATTGCGGTGTGGCCATCCCCCCTGGGGGGTGATTTCTCGCTTTCTGTCTCTCTTTCTGGCTAGCGCATGCGCCCTTTAGCAAAAACTTCTCCAAAAAAAAATTTCTTTGAAAATTTAAAATCTTTTATTTTCTCTTGGGTAGATTTCTGTTATTTGTTTTAATTTCTTTTCCTATGGTAAACCAAATGCACAGTTACATTAAAAAAGAGCTCCCCATGGAGAACTCAGTGTCAGGTGTAGTGTTAAACACTTTACCATTGTGTTTAATCCCTAGGATGTTAGTGCGTTGGTTTTTATAAGTGAGGGACTGTAACTTAGGTCTGCCTGGCTACCAAGTATAGTGAGGATGGTCCATGCCGAAGCAAGGTGCTTTCAGAGTGATTCCCTTTCAGAAAGCCCTTTAGTACCAGGGTCAACTCTATGCTTTCTAATATAAGCACTGCATCTGGGGCTCCCAGGTGGGAGCGACGGGCCTCTCCCTTCTCACTAAATGTTCTCTTCTCACTAAATTGTATTCCCTTCCCATCTTCCTCCTTCTGTTCTCAGTATGAATCCACCTGGTTATCAGGAGTATGGTGACACTGTAACATACATAAAACATGCCAGAGAAGTTGTGAACCGTCACATTTCCATTGTTTTGAGACAAAGAATTCAAGGACGTGGGAGTGGAGGCTGAGGGGGAGTTTTGGCGGAGATTAAAAACAAAAACAAGATCAATGGTGCCATCTAGTGGGAAGTCCTAGCCCTATCAAACCCTAGTCATCTAATGCTGAAGTCAAACTACTTCCACATGTCACAAAACTGACGTGCTAGCAACAAAATATCTAATTTGATCAATCTTTCATATGAATATATTTCAATTCTTTCTCAGTGCTTATTTGTCTCCAGTGAAAATAAAGCCAACATGTTGAATTAATGAATCAAGAACTACATATTTTATGAAAAGATAAGCTGAATCTATCGTCTTTACTCTGTATAACCACCCACCATTAGCTAAAATCAGTAAATAGGTTTATTTTCAACCGAAGATGAGGCTAAGTGGGAGGTTATAATACCCGCTTGAGGTAACTTTCCAGAACGAATTTAAAACATCCAAATAGTCTTGAGACCTCCCAAGATTTCTTACAAATATAATGTCGACGGAAAAATATAACCAACTGTAAAATTAATAATTAATGCGGTTTATTTCCAAGCCAACTGTGTGACCTAGGCCGGAGAAGAGGCACACATTCCTTTTCTCGGGGTGATCATGTACAGAGGTTCCTTTTATTTGCTTTTGAGATTGACAGACAACATTTAATTAAAAGATTTCCCATTGGTCTGGCCCAAAAAGGCGGGACATTGGGTAGATTTCTGTTATTTGTTTTAATTTCTTTTCCTATGGTAAACCAAATGCACAGTTACATTAAAAAAGAGCTCCCCATGGAGAACTCAGTGTCAGGTGTAGTGTTAAACACTTTACCATTGTGTTTAATCCCTAGGATGTTAGTGCGTTGGTTTTTATAAGTGAGGGACTGTAACTTAGGTCTGCCTGGCTACCAAGTATAGTGAGGATGGTCCATGCCGAAGCAAGGTGCTTTCAGAGTGATTCCCTTTCAGAAAGCCCTTTAGTACCAGGGTCAACTCTATGCTTTCTAATATAAGCACTGCATCTGGGGCTCCCAGGTGGGAGCGACGGGCCTCTCCCTTCTCACTAAATGTTCTCTTCTCACTAAATTGTATTCCCTTCCCATCTTCCTCCTTCTGTTCTCAGTATGAATCCACCTGGTTATCAGGAGTATGGTGACACTGTAACATACATAAAACATGCCAGAGAAGTTGTGAACCGTCACATTTCCATTGTTTTGAGACAAAGAATTCAAGGACGTGGGAGTGGAGGCTGAGGGGGAGTTTTGGCGGAGATTAAAAACAAAAACAAGATCAATGGTGCCATCTAGTGGGAAGTCCTAGCCCTATCAAACCCTAGTCATCTAATGCTGAAGTCAAACTACTTCCACATGTCACAAAACTGACGTGCTAGCAACAAAATATCTAATTTGATCAATCTTTCATATGAATATATTTCAATTCTTTCTCAGTGCTTATTTGTCTCCAGTGAA
The DNA here is from genome assembly GCF_000334495.1 of Tupaia belangeri chinensis. Classification (NCBI taxonomy): domain Eukaryota; kingdom Metazoa; phylum Chordata; class Mammalia; order Scandentia; family Tupaiidae; genus Tupaia; species Tupaia belangeri. The sequence continues at coordinate 1,753,516 of NW_006159547.1, read as the reverse complement.
AATAAAGCCAACATGTTGAATTAATGAATCAAGAACTACATATTTTATGAAAAGATAAGCTGAATCTATCGTCTTTACTCTGTATAACCACCCACCATTAGCTAAAATCAGTAAATAGGTTTATTTTCAACCGAAGATGAGGCTAAGTGGGAGGTTATAATACCCGCTTGAGGTAACTTTCCAGAACGAATTTAAAACATCCAAATAGTCTTGAGACCTCCCAAGATTTCTTACAAATATAATGTCGACGGAAAAATATAACCAACTGTAAAATTAATAATTAATGCGGTTTATTTCCAAGCCAACTGTGTGACCTAGGCCGGAGAAGAGGCACACATTCCTTTTCTCGGGGTGATCATGTACAGAGGTTCCTTTTATTTGCTTTTGAGATTGACAGACAACATTTAATTAAAAGATTTCCCATTGGTCTGGCCCAAAAAGGCGGGACATGTAGGTTATAGGTGGGTTCCACAAATTCTTAGGTCGGTGATTGGAAAGAAAGAGCTGTGTCTTGGGAAGAGATTAGTTAAAGAAAGGCTTAATCTACATCTTAAGGAAAAGGGAAGTACCGTGTCTGGGGAAGAAATAAGCAAAAGAATACACTGTAATCGGTTGAAATATATATCTCAAAGATACTATGCCAGGAACAGGAGGTAGGAAGAATCCTGTCAATAGAAAATAAATGGCCTGTTAATGTTTGTAGGTATGACTTCCCCAGTCCCTTTTGGAAAATAGAAAAAGTAGTCAGACTTCTGTCCACAATAAGAAGAGTCTTTAAGTTATTTGGTCTTTCTTCCAATATGCTAGGTGAAAAACCAGCTCATGAAAAGGATTTAACCTTGTTCTCTGTGTACTAATAGTACTTTTAAACATAATTTACATTCATTATTCAAGCCTTACTATGTTTCTGATCTACTCTCAACTCTTCCTCTTACTAGCTAAATGATACTAGGGAAGTGATTTTTTTGTTTTGTTTTTGCCATAGGATATGTGTTAGATAGACAGAGAGAGAAGGGGAAAGTGAGAAAGCGCCCTCCCCCCAGGAAGGATGGCCATGGCACAGTCCCTTCATCAGTTTCCTCGCAGGATTTTGGGCATAGATGCACACACCCAGTGGGATTTTCAAGCTGCAAGTTCGGAACTCCTACTACACAGCTAGCCATGTGAAGTCCAGTGCCTTAACCTAAATGCCACTGGCTGGCTCGGGAAATGGTTTTCTAACCTCTTTGAGCATATTTACTCATCTATGCATTTTTAGCACCTTTCTTATAGATTTGTGGGGAAAATGTAATGTCTGGGAGCAGCAGATAATGTAATGGTTACATTGCTGGACTCCAACATAGTCGACCATGGTTCAAATCAGATCCGGCAGTTTAAATTCATGCCAGGTGCATGAGTGTGTGTGCCTAAAATCCTGAGAGAAGAATGGAGGAGAAGGGATTGCAGCGTGGCCATCCCCCATCAGGAAGACTTCTCACTTTCTGTCTCTGTCTCTTCTGTGTCTCCAGCAAGCACATGTGCCCTATAGCAAAAATCCCTTTAAAAAAAAAAAAGTAATGTCTTCCACATAGAGAACACCATGCTCACTTTAAAAGTGGGTACTGCTGCTATATCTTCCCTGTCTCGGGGGGCCCTGGCCATCTTTTCCATGATGAGAGTCCATCTTCTGCAGTGGAGTAAAATGTGGTGGTCTCTTAAAGAGAGCAGGTTAAGTTTGGGCTCTCTTATCTATATGCAAAAAAGTGGATTTCAGAAAAAAGTTCTAAAGTTCAAAATGATAGCCCTCATTTTATTCCTAGGTATAAGGAGAAAATTTACGAGTATGCGCTGTTCATTTTTGATGGTTCATCTCTAAAATCTGAAGCTCATATGATATAAACACGAGTTTCCTGGAATGATAGACATGGCGTGTTTTGCTTTTATACGTATAAGCATTGTCTAGGAGTCTGTAGCCAATCTGACAGTCTTCTGACATCTGCATATTTGGCAGGATGAGCTACTTCCCATTCACCTGAAGTTCCAGGCTCACATACACACAGTACACCTCTATACCATGTTAATTTTGCTTGGAATTACCTTCCTTTTCATTTAACAAACTCTTACTTGATTTTCAAGAGCCAACTCATGTTTCCTGCTGTATGAATCTCCCTATTTTTGGCTGGATAGTCACCCTGTCCTCTTCACTCACATGACACTTTGCCAGTTTCTCTCAATTACAGCAGCCATGTTCTGCAATACATCATCTGTTATACACAGGACTCTCCCAATAGAAGGTCAGCCCCTAAGGTCAGCGTCATTAGCTGTTACCCCTTCTTTTCTCCTTTTCTGTCTCACTCCCTATATCTTTCTTTCTCTTTCTTTTTAAAATTTTTATCTTTTTAGAGAGATTTTTTTCTGTAGGGCATGTGCACTCTCTGGAGAGAGAGAGAGACAGAAAATTAGCAATCCTTCCCCCACCAAGGGGGGCTGGCCATTTTGTAATCCCTTTTCCCTCATTTTCTTCTTAGGGTCTTGGGCACACACGCACATGTGCCCAGTGTGAGTTTCAAGCAGGTCCAGGGCTTGGTCATATGGGAGTTCAGCAATGTAACCATTATGCTATCAGCTACTCCTGAAACTTTGTATTTCTAAGAAAAAGACCAATGCTACAGAGAACTTGACAGCCCCTTTGTATACAATAATCTTGAGATGAAAATTTCACTAAAATCAATCTTTTCTCTTCATCATCTACTTGTCATCCAAACTTGGTTTACCTGGAATAACACCAGTGAAATTAGAGGTTTTCTAGGCTGCAGTAAGAGTTCTTTCTAACAACATGTTTCTCTTTAAAACCACCTGTTGGGTCAACAGAAAAGTCACGATGTATTTTTGCATAGGAGAACAAAAATCTGCTGTAACTTTTCTGACAAACCAATATTTCAGTGTAACTGCCTTGTTAAAAGTGTCCTTTTCTTCCCTCACACCTCATTTCAACAGATTTTTGTCCATTAAAACCAGTCAAATATAGGTTAATACTTTTTGTTCTTGGTTTGACATGGGACTACCAGGAGATGAAGTACATAAACAAATCGTGGTCAGGCTGGAAGGCAGCATGTGGAGAAGATGACAGAAAATGCTGCTGAGGGATTCGTTTCCATCATGTTGCACACTTAAGCGGGGGCCAGAGAACCAAAATTGGCTTGAGTCAAAACAAAAACAAAAACTCAAAGTTTTGAATGAGGCTATTGGGATTAATAATAATGTATTGTGGGGAGAAGGGTCTCAGGGTGATTTCCATGCTGGCCTCTCCAGGTGGGTGGGACTGCTATTTTCCCTCTCGTGTGGCTTCTCAGTCAGTGTTTGAAAGAACGAGAAGGAGTGCAAGCATCGGTCCTTACTCATACTCTGTCTGGTAGGCTTATTTCTCCCAATCGTGTAGTCCTAAAACAAATACCTCGGATTTCACAGAGGACTTAGGCCAGCTGGAACCTGAAAAGCCTGTGTTCATAAGGTCCTTCCTTACTCACACATGGAATAAAGCCCCCTGGGAGAAAAGCTGTCCTGAGGACTGTTCAAAACTGTCCAGGCTGTCACCTGTGTCCACATAACTAAACTCTTCAGGCACTGTTTCCACTAGTATGGGGGTGTGTTCCTTTTATTAATTTTTAGATGTAAGGCTATAACCCTGACTCCCTCATAGTTACAGGTGCACTAGTATAAGCTTACTCTGTAAAACATCACATTCTAATTTTCTCCTCACCCTAGAAAGGACGGTGTTGAGGAAGTGTAAGGTAGATACTTACCTGAGTGTAATGGCCACAGACTTTATTGCATCTCCGTGTCCTGAAGTCATAGTACTGGATTTCTTTGTACCAATTTATGATGGCTGAAGACACGGAAAACAAGGACAGAGACCCTGTCCAGATGTTTTCTCCCAGGGAAGTGAAGTTCGGGTGCAGCTTGTGGGGTGGGCCCAGTCGCGGATTATGTCCAAACTTACAATTTTTTGCCCATGCTTTTGAAATTCGGGATAGCTCTGGGTCCCAAGTCTGCAAAAATAAAGATTAAACAATAGAGAGGCTTAACAGTGGAACCTGTTGCTTGACAATGTATGTAGAGTGAGCAGAGGGGGTGCTAGAAGGGAAATGAGGTGTGATGACAAGGAAAGAAGAAGAACCACTGTACTTGGGTCCTCTACAAATACACACTTCAAGCATTGACAGGGATAGAAATGTGATCATCTAGTTTCATGGAAGTTAGAATCTAAGTGAGGAAGACGGACTAATATTTCTTTCTTTTTTTTTAATTAATTATTTTATTTAACTTTATTAATTATGCATTTCAATTTGACCAGAGAAAGAGAGAGAGAGAGAGAGAGAGACAGACAGGAGAGATAAAGTGAGAAAGCAGGCTGCTCCCAGGTTTGAGACTTGAACCATAATCAGACGTGAGAGTCCAGTGTCTTTAACCACAATGCCACCTGCCAGCCTCCAGACAAACCAATGTTTCACTGAAGGCCAGAAAGACTAATATGTCACTGAATTCTGTGCAAAATAATTTGCGCTGTGTTTCACGTGTTTTATGAACTTGATTTTATAAGATTATTCTTTTTTTGGGTGGGGAAGAAAGGAGATATATATATATATATATATAGTTTGTTTTTGCTATGCGGCGTGTGTGCATGCCAGAGAAAGAGAGAAAGTGAGAAATCATCCCCAGGGGGATGGCCATGTTGCAGTCCCTTTTCCTCCACTCCCTTTCAGGATTTTAGACATGAATGCACATGTGCCTGGCATGATTTTCAAACTGTTGGGTCCAGGACTCAAACTATAGAGTCAGCCAAATGCGATCCAGCATTTTAACCTTCATGCCACCTGCTGGCCATATGTGTGTGTGTATATATATAGTATATACATTGTATGTGTGTATATTATATATATATAATGTGTCTGCGTGTGTGTGTGTATGTGTGTGTGTGTGTGTGTGTGTGTGTGT
>NW_006159547.1:1733676-1745890 GCF_000334495.1 Tupaia belangeri chinensis | reverse complement strand
ATACACAGGACTCTCCCAATAGAAGGTCAGCCCCTAAGGTCAGCGTCATTAGCTGTTACCCCTTCTTTTCTCCTTTTCTGTCTCACTCCCTATATCTTTCTTTCTCTTTCTTTTTAAAATTTTTATCTTTTTAGAGAGATTTTTTTCTGTAGGGCATGTGCACTCTCTGGAGAGAGAGAGAGACAGAAAATTAGCAATCCTTCCCCCACCAAGGGGGGCTGGCCATTTTGTAATCCCTTTTCCCTCATTTTCTTCTTAGGGTCTTGGGCACACACGCACATGTGCCCAGTGTGAGTTTCAAGCAGGTCCAGGGCTTGGTCATATGGGAGTTCAGCAATGTAACCATTATGCTATCAGCTACTCCTGAAACTTTGTATTTCTAAGAAAAAGACCAATGCTACAGAGAACTTGACAGCCCCTTTGTATACAATAATCTTGAGATGAAAATTTCACTAAAATCAATCTTTTCTCTTCATCATCTACTTGTCATCCAAACTTGGTTTACCTGGAATAACACCAGTGAAATTAGAGGTTTTCTAGGCTGCAGTAAGAGTTCTTTCTAACAACATGTTTCTCTTTAAAACCACCTGTTGGGTCAACAGAAAAGTCACGATGTATTTTTGCATAGGAGAACAAAAATCTGCTGTAACTTTTCTGACAAACCAATATTTCAGTGTAACTGCCTTGTTAAAAGTGTCCTTTTCTTCCCTCACACCTCATTTCAACAGATTTTTGTCCATTAAAACCAGTCAAATATAGGTTAATACTTTTTGTTCTTGGTTTGACATGGGACTACCAGGAGATGAAGTACATAAACAAATCGTGGTCAGGCTGGAAGGCAGCATGTGGAGAAGATGACAGAAAATGCTGCTGAGGGATTCGTTTCCATCATGTTGCACACTTAAGCGGGGGCCAGAGAACCAAAATTGGCTTGAGTCAAAACAAAAACAAAAACTCAAAGTTTTGAATGAGGCTATTGGGATTAATAATAATGTATTGTGGGGAGAAGGGTCTCAGGGTGATTTCCATGCTGGCCTCTCCAGGTGGGTGGGACTGCTGTTTTCCCTCTCGTGTGGCTTCTCAGTCAGTGTTTGAAAGAACGAGAAGGAGTGCAAGCATCGGTCCTTACTCATACTCTGTCTGGTAGGCTTATTTCTCCCAATCGTGTAGTCCTAAAACAAATACCTCGGATTTCACAGAGGACTTAGGCCAGCTGGAACCTGAAAAGCCTGTGTTCATAAGGTCCTTCCTTACTCACACATGGAATAAAGCCCCCTGGGAGAAAAGCTGTCCTGAGGACTGTTCAAAACTGTCCAGGCTGTCACCTGTGTCCACATAACTAAACTCTTCAGGCACTGTTTCCACTAGTATGGGGGTGTGTTCCTTTTATTAATTTTTAGATGTAAGGCTATAACCCTGACTCCCTCATAGTTACAGGTGCACTAGTATAAGCTTACTCTGTAAAACATCACATTCTAATTTTCTCCTCACCCTAGAAAGGACGGTGTTGAGGAAGTGTAAGGTAGATACTTACCTGAGTGTAATGGCCACAGACTTTATTGCATCTCCGTGTCCTGAAGTCATAGTACTGGATTTCTTTGTACCAATTTATGATGGCTGAAGACACGGAAAACAAGGACAGAGACCCTGTCCAGATGTTTTCTCCCAGGGAAGTGAAGTTCGGGTGCAGCTTGTGGGGTGGGCCCAGTCGCGGATTATGTCCAAACTTACAATTTTTTGCCCATGCTTTTGAAATTCGGGATAGCTCTGGGTCCCAAGTCTGCAAAAATAAAGATTAAACAATAGAGAGGCTTAACAGTGGAACCTGTTGCTTGACAATGTATGTAGAGTGAGCAGAGGGGGTGCTAGAAGGGAAATGAGGTGTGATGACAAGGAAAGAAGAAGAACCACTGTACTTGGGTCCTCTACAAATACACACTTCAAGCATTGACAGGGATAGAAATGTGATCATCTAGTTTCATGGAAGTTAGAATCTAAGTGAGGAAGACGGACTAATATTTCTTTCTTTTTTTTTAATTAATTATTTTATTTAACTTTATTAATTATGCATTTCAATTTGACCAGAGAAAGAGAGAGAGAGAGAGAGAGAGAGAGACAGACAGGAGAGATAAAGTGAGAAAGCAGGCTGCTCCCAGGTTTGAGACTTGAACCATTATCAGACGTGAGCGTGCAGTGTCTCTTGATTTTATAAGATTATTCTTTTTTTGGGTGGGGAAGAAAGGAGATATATATATATATATATATAGTTTGTTTTTGCTATGCGGCGTGTGTGCATGCCAGAGAAAGAGAGAAAGTGAGAAATCATCCCCAGGGGGATGGCCATGTTGCAGTCCCTTTTCCTCCACTCCCTTTCAGGATTTTAGACATGAATGCACATGTGCCTGGCATGATTTTCAAACTGTTGGGTCCAGGACTCAAACTATAGAGTCAGCCAAATGCGATCCAGCATTTTAACCTTCATGCCACCTGCTGGCCATATGTGTGTGTGTATATATATAGTATATACATTGTATGTGTGTATATTATATATATATAATGTGTCTGCGTGTGTGTGTGTGTGTGTGTGTGTGTGTGTGTGTGTGTGTGTATATGTTTTTGTTGTTGTTTTAAATTTTTTGACAGGGTCTCATCATGACACAGTCCTCTCATTCCAGCCTCCCTCTGAGCTAGGACTTCAGATGCATGCCACAGAATCCAGCCTGTTTAGGCTGGGTCAGGAACCAAATCCAGGCCTCCCATGTGGCCCTAGCCTTGAGTACCAGTGTCTTAGCAGTACACAGCATTGAGGCTGAACATATTTTTTAAAACTTATTAACTACTAAAGACCATGCACCATGGATGAAGAAGTTTAGAAACGTTAAAAACCAGCTCAAAGCCACAGATTGGGGATTCAAACCCAACCCTCACTGAATCAAAATTTCATTTTTTTTTGTAGAGGTTTTCGCTATAGGGTGCACGCGCTTGCCAGACAGACAGAGAGAGACATAGAGACAGAAAGCGAGAAATCACCCCCCAGGGGGGATGGTCATGCCGCAATCCCTTCTCCATTCTCCTCTCGGGATCTTGGGCATGTACGCACACGTGCCTGGTGTGAGTTTTAAGCCACCGGGTCCAGGACGTGAACTGCGGTCAACTACGTGGGAGTCCAGCGACATAGCCATTACGCTAACTGCTGGTTCCCCCAAATTTCATTTTTTTCTTTAATGCCATGCTGCCTTCATGTTGGGTACTCTGCAGGCAATAAAGAAAAAAGTAAACTTAGAGACAAGAAGAACTAAAAACAACAAAAAAGAACCTTGACAATTAAATTAACAGGGAAGAAAATAAGGGAAGTGGACGCTTTCAGCAACCCAAGAAAAGAAAGTGTTGAAAAAGAGAAATAAAATGTGCTTGCGGAGTTTGCTCATAAGAGAGTTGAGTAGAGAGAGCTGAACTGGATGTGTTTTGATCACAGATTATGAGTTTACTGAACACACTCATCACAATTAAAAAAAAATCATTTGGGATTACCAAGAATTACCCCACTGTCAATACACATTAGCTGTTTTAGACTGACAATGCCACAAACATTGCTATTTCCCTTACCATGTATAGCATATCACTGGCCGTTGGATATACCTCAGATCGCAACTTGTTATGAATCCAAACACAGTCCTTGATGAAATCTTCATTTTCAATATCTGGCAAAGTATTTGCTGTATATGAATAACTGGAGACTAAAGAAAACATCCAGGCTGTTGCAGCAAGCGTGACTTGAACGTTCAGATCCTTGAGGCTGCCAAACAGAGCCATTGCAGATTCAAGGGTGTGCCTGCCTCTCAGAGTTCTCAGCCGGCAGCCTTACGCACCAGAGCCGACTTCAGCTTTGAAAAAGCAGAAAGCAGATGAGTTCATCACAAGTTTTAAGAAATAAGTATCTCCATATATGGTTTGCACTCCATTTTGCCCTCTTAACCCTGTCTTTTCAGTGCTCAGTGACACAGCACCTATTACAACACAGATTTTTACGAAGCTGAGTCAGAGTTGCTTTTGAGTTGGATTGTATTTCCAAAGGAAATTCTGAAGCATCCAGAAACAACAGTCTCCAACTTTTATGAAGGTGGTGGTGATGAAATAAAAACAGCTCTTTCTTTTATAAATGCCTTGCAAAATACTTTTAAAACCTGTTTTTTTTTTTAGTCATGTGAGTACACAGCAGTTGAAATATCTGGTTACCAGCATAACTTGACCTAGAATTAATTCACAATGATAGAAATGTGTACGTGTGTTTGGCACACATACGCACGTGTACCTGGAATATGCAAGAAAGAGGAAGCAGAGAGAGAACAGTAGAACATGCACTCGTCTCAAATTCAGATTTTAGTTCAAATTCTGCCCCTAACTAGCCGTAAGACTGTGAAGAAGTTACCAAACTCTAAGCCTCAGTTGCCTACTGAATGCAGTTAATGGACCTTTTCTACTTCCTTAATCATACAAGTGTAGGAGGAGCAATGAACGAGCTATTATCTTCATTTGACACATGTGAAAACTCTTGCTCTATGTATTCATCTTAGTAACATAGTCACTGCCCTCTAGGAGCTAAGAATGGCAAGAGCTGTGCGGTGGTGGAGACAATGGTGGTTGTAACATGGGCTCTTGGAAATCTGGTTTGAAAAAAAGCACAGAGAAGTATGGACTCATCAAAGAAGTTGCTTACCCCATTCTGGAAAGAGGAGAGATGGCTCCTACACACGGCAGGGTGAGTTCTTTGCTGAGGCTACAATCAGGTAGGTGTTGGTCAGGATGAAAAGAGCTGGAGAGGGCCAGCTGGTGGTGTGGTGGTTATAATATGGATCTTGTTTGCGAAAAACTGCTTGAAAACAGGAAGTATTTCTGTTTCACTTTTGTAAATGGCCTGCTTGCCAGTTTCTATAGGAACTTGGAAATATTACAAACCTGTTTTGTGACTCTTCTGGTTTCCTTTGCTTGCAACATCCGTGACTCCTCACTATCTAACACCTGAAACTTCACGAAGTCGGGGCCCCAGACTTAGGCATACAAACTCCTTTGGGTCTGCAGAGACCATGAAGCTCAACAAGGAACAGAGCAGCACTTGAAACAAAAAATGTCCTCTGGCTCAACAAGGGGCAGAGCAGCACTTGAAACAAAAAATGTCCTCTTCTCTGAGTGGCGCTTGGTTTCTCTGGGGGGTCTGTTTTCTGCAACAGTTAAGGCGCTGGATCCCACCTGGCCAACTCTGTGGCCTGTGTTCCAAACCTAGCAGCTGGGAAAACACACTCAAAATACTGAAAGGGTAATGAAGGAGAAATTGCTGCATGGCCATCCTTCCAGGAAGTGCTTTCTCACTCTACTCTCCCACACCCCCCACCTCTCTGGCCACATGAAATTGAAAAAGAGAGAGAGAGAGAGAAATGAAGAGATGAGTGGAGGGACCAGCAGTTAGCATAATGGCTATGTCGCTGAACTCCCATGTAGTCGACTGTGGTTTGCGTCCCGGACCCAGTGGATTAAGACTCACGCCGGGCGCATGTGTGTGCGCACCCAAGATCCCGAGAGGAGAATGGAGGAAAGGAGGAAAAGGGATTGGGGCGTGGCCATCCTCCCTGGGGGGGTGATTTCTCACTTTCTATCTCTCTGTCTCTGTCTCTCTGTCTGGCAAGCACATGTGTAGAGATAAAAAAAAAAAAAAAAAAAAAAATCCTCTCCAAAAAAAAAAAGAAATTGGGGTATAGGAACTGCATAACTCAATGTAAAGTTGTTGCACACATGGTGCCATGGCAAGAACAGTGAGTGAGCCAGGGCACGTGTCTCTCTCTGTAGATACAATTTCAAGTATTGATTCTGGCCGTAGGAAATATATCTGGTTTCATGGAATTCAGAATCTAAATGGTACTTTCATCATAGTGGGGGAGAAAAAAGTGTGTTAGATCAGGGATGACTTCTGGATTTTCCCAAGTATTTGGATTTTATTATCAAGGCGATAGGAAGTTATTAGAAAATTTAGGCAATGGGTCAGGTATGGTATGGTTTAGAAAATGTATTTTAGAAAATTGTTAGATATGAAAAATACAATACAGTGGAGGAGATATCTCTAATGGAAATGAAATATTACATAATATTATCAGAATTATTGCTGCCACACAGACATAACTTTACAAAATACTCATATAATTTCAAATTTTGTTCAGACCGCTTAATTTCTAGGATAAACATCTTGTCTGGGGCTCAGAGGCAACTTTTCGATCGATGTAGTGACTATCAACAGCAAGACCTTCTCTAGTTTGAAGTGGTAACCGCGCACAGGGGTTCATTTCTATTTTTTCTTGATTCTCTGTGATCTAGATTGTCTGGATTTTGAACACAAGAACAAGAAAAGCGAGACTGCTTAAGACGCACGTTCAGTGACATCCTGTGGTTGCTAGAGCAACCCTTGATGTGCATAAACCAGTTCTAAGAATAAATGATTTTATCTAATAGTAAAATGAATTAATATTTTTTCCATTTTCCTGACAATAATCAGCAAGAGGGAAAGCCTCCTATCCCAGAGATTATTTTGACATGATTCTGTAGAGCAGGTTAGCTCCTCACAGCCACAGCACTCAAACTTCTTGATTCATGCTACATTTCTGCAGAGAAGGCTCACAGACATGGTTTGCCGCAGAACCACAGGAACTTTATTTGAAAGCAAACACAAAACTCCGCTTCATAGAAGGCTTATGGCTTCACTATGCATTTTTCACTTTTTACTCTGAGTCTTTACCACAATCTTTATAAGTATGTGTGTGTGATAAGAGAGATTTGGTTTTAGTGCTTATCCCAAAATGGTGAAATTTCAGGATTTTTTTTCTAAAGAATCATTTATTTAAAATATTTTTTATTATTACGTTTGCTAAAGGGCACACGAGCTCACCAGAGACCGAGTCAAAGAGAGAGAGTGAGAGTGAGAAAGCAAGCCACCAGGTCTGGGACTCGAACTGTAGTCGACCCTATTGCAGTCTATCATCTTAATCACCACACCACCTGCTGGCCTCATTTTTTGTTTGTTTGTTTCTTTATTTTCTTACTCTTAAACATTTAATCATTATACATTTTGGCAGCATGCAAAACGAATTTTCCCAGTTTGGATACTCCATATATTAGTCCAAAGATACTACCATACACATTATTATCAACACATGATTTTCCATTTTTGGGTCTATTAAATGTTTTGCTTCTTCTTTTCCCTTGATTCTCTCCATATCAGCCCACCATTTCCTATCCTTCTCACATACGAGACATGGAACACCTGACAAACCCATTCGTAGATAAAAGACTAAAGGAACATTGGTAACTACAGCTTGATTATGGTTATCATTGCAACATGGACTATGCCTTCCATCCCAGCACGTTCCCCTAATGTCCCTTGTAGAAGGTAACACTTTGTGTACCTAGAGATTGTCATATATATTATGTGGATAAAAAGCCTATCCTTGTTATATGGCTCACACATATCTATTTAGAGAAGTGCTGAGCTTTTATTTCTGGGGGAGAAATAATGTAGAATTCCCATTCTACCCCTTCTGATTGGGTTCTATAAACATTTATGCTCCCTGAGTCACTAGCCACTTTATTTTATTGGGACTGTTGGTGGGGGTGGGGTTGTATAAAATTAAAGGAGTCAGAAAGAGTGAAGGAATATAATATTTATCAACCAAACATGTCACTCTTCTATTGTCTGTGTGATAATACTGTAACTTGATACAGGAAGCTTCATTTGTACAACAGTGTGTACAAATGAACTCTAATCCATATCCTGGAAGCAGTTACTACTGAAGTACTCTAATCAGGAATTCACATGCCAAAGGTGGTCTTAGAACTTTAGATATGGTTATGGAAATTGACATCAGAAAGTTTGTTAGTCAGGATAGAGCACGTTAGAGAATATTTTTCACTGACAAGATGAATGATGTTCCATGTTCAAAATGGGTGGCTGGTAGGAAGATTGACAACACTCTCCCACCATTGCATAACTGAAATGTAAAGAAGCAGCCAGCGCAGATCTCTAATGCCCTCAGTGCAGTGTTCAAGGGAATTTCAACCTCACCAAAGACTCCTGTCCTTGCCCTGACCCCAGGGCTGGCCAGTCCTATCTGTGGAATGTCTATTGAATGAACTTCTCCTGCAGCATATCTTGGAGTGTCTAAGGGCAGAGAACAGAACTGTGTTTTTGTAACTTTGATAAAGAATGTTAGGACACCAGAGACAGTGTGGGATTCTGGTAGTCAGTTAGCTAGTAATGAGCAGCCGCCCTAAGAAAGTAACAGAAGGACACATGTCACATCAATCACAATTTATCAGGAGTTACAACCAGACTTTCCATGAAAGTGACTTCTTCCCACCCAGCTCCTGGCGCTGGGAAGGCAAGGCAAATACCGTTTTTCTTTCTTGGTACCTAAGGAAGACACGTAGGGATGATTGTAAATTTCCCTCTTATCATTCCTCATAAATACAAAAAGACCCAACCAGACATTTTGGTCAACATCCTGATTCCGAATGGGGCAATAAACTAATTGGGCAGTTCATCCTCATAAGGATGCTCCTATGGGCATGGCTCACACCGGGCATGCGCAGTTAGGTAATCAAATTCTGCAAATTCTTCACCTGTGAGAGAGCTGCGCCAGTACAAGCTCACGAAGAAGCCCATGAATTCAAACAAGAGACATAGATAGTGTGACAGACCTCCTTCTGTTAAATATTTATTATCACCTCTGGTAATAAAAACAACACCTAAACCAGTTCCAAAAGCAGCAGTTGCTACCTAGCAACCTGCCCGCCCAAAAGTCTTTTGGGTGTACTTCTTTTCTAAAACCTTTCTTTCCTATTAAATTCTCTATTCTACCTACTTTCATTGTGCCTGTGGCTTTATTTTGCCCCTAGGGACAGGTCTCTAGTTTTAGTGATCTGGATGCAAAGAACCAAGAATTTTATACAATGCAGATCAACACTCTCCCATCCTATGACAGGAGGAGGGTGAGAAATGATGGAAGGTGTGAGGGAGGGAATCAAGGGGAGAAAAGAAAGAAGCAAAACATTTAAGAAACACAAAATGGAAAATTATCTGAAAACAATATGTATGGTAGTATCTTTGATTGAGTCAATATACAGTGTATTCTGAATGGGAAAATTCACTTTGCATGCTGTGATGATACATTAGAAACATATATCTGTGTGTGTGTGTGTTTGTGTATTTAAAATATATACATATATTCATATATACATATGTGTGTATATGTATATATATATTTTTTCTATTATTTTATAAGTATGGTTTTGGTTATTATAATTCTTCACAAATATTTTGGAGGTATACAGTGTTCCCTCAAATGGAAGCATCATAATTTATATAACACATTGTTGAGTATTCAGATTCCTTTTCATTTTAAAAAATTATCAATAATAATGCTGTGCATATCTTTATATGTGGCATATTTCATGTTTTGTAGGATGGATTCCTAGAAACAGAATTACTAAGTAACAGGGTATGAGTGTACACATTCCAGAGTACTCATATACCTACCCTCTTAGAACTTGTACTAATTTATACTTCTATCATTAGCATGTGGGCATTGAGACCATATTATTTCAAACATTGTAACCATAGGTATCTGTATGTTTATGACACATGTTTATGGGTCTGGCTGTGCATACTATTTAAAACATAATTGGACAGTACTTAAGTGGTAAAGATAGAGAATCTGCTCCAATAGGACAAGTGAGACCTCAATGTGGAGCCAAACTTGTGAACACAATAAAGACACCTGGAGATTTGTAGACAAGGAGCGGGGTGGAAGTTTGAGGGCTAAGGCTGGTGAATAGAGAATTAGGAAGAAGAAACATCAAGGGTAGGGGCGTTTCTTGTTAGACTGATCTAACAGGATTCTTGCTAAGGGCAGGCCCTAGTGATCAGATTTCAAGGATGGGAGAGATTCTTTGGAAACCTGCTTAACAGAATTCCTGCTAAAACGGGACTGTAAGGTCTGGCAAGGATGGGGGCTGAAGTTGAGACTTAATAGGGAAGAGGGCTTAGAGGAGCCTGACTAAAGTTTGGTTAAGGAAAACATCTTGTGGGAAAACCAGCAGTTAGCGTAATGGCTATGTCGCTGGACTCCCACGTAGTCGACCGCGGTTCGCGTCCTGGACCCGGTGGCTTAGAACTCACACCAGGCGCGTGTGCGTGCGTGCCCAAGATCCCGAGAGGAGAATGGAGGAGAAGAGATTGCGGCGTGACCATCCCCCCTGGGGGGTGATTTCTCGCTTTCTGTCTCTGTCTCTGTCTGTCTGGCAAGCGCATGTGCCTTATAGCAAAAACCTCTTCAAAAAAAAAAAGAAAGAAAAAATGTCTCTCCGTGTACTTCCTGTTTTCTCTCTTTTGCAAGCTAGATTTTAGTTTACCGTAACTTCCTCAAGGCAGTTTTTCAAAAAAAGCAGCCACAGTGGAGCTTGTGCTTTTACCTTTGACAGTGCCCCACCTACTTTGTAAGCACTGGGATCAATTCTGCTCCTGTGTACATGGAGCAGTCATTTTTTTAAAAGATGGATTGAAAGATGTTAAGATGAAAATGAAATAAAATGTATTTCTAAATTCTTAAACATTGCTTAATTTGCAATTCTAAACGTTTTTTTTTTTAAAAAAAAAAACTTCCTTTAGCATAATTATGTTTAGAGAAAAACATTTACTGAAGGTTCAAAATCCTCTCGTTGCATACCTTAGGTAAGAGTACTTGGAGACTGAAACATGACTTAACTCAACTTCAGCATAAACATTTGCCCGGGACTTCCTTTTTAAGGCCAAAGAGCAAGTTCTTACTGTGCACTCCAAGTTTCTGCAGGGCCTCTGCTGGGGGTTTTTCAAAATTCTAAAACATTTCTTTTTTTGCAATTCAAAACTTTTTTTTTTTTTTAAAAAACTTCCTTTAGCATAATTATGTTTAGAGAAAAACATTTACTGAAGGTTCAAAATCCTCTCGTTGCATACCTTAGGTAAGAGTACTTGGAGACTGAAACATGACTTAACTCAACTTCAGCATAAACATTTGCCCGGGACTTCCTTTTTAAGGCCAAAGAGCAAGTTCTTACTGTGCACTCCAAGTTTCTGCAGGGCCTCTGCTGGGGTAACCACAAAGAATGGTTCCTGTGCTTCAGCGGTAACACCATCAGCCTCTCTGTAGTTGAGCAAACACCTTTGTAGAAACTGCAAATTGTATTCTGGGCAAATCAGCTAGCCAAGAGAGCTGGCATGCAGTTACCACAGCAACGTGACTTACCTTCGGTTTAAACCTTGCCCAAGACTGGGGAAGCCCAATACCATAGCTGCAGGCTGGAGTACTCCACTAACCTAAAGAGGACTGGACCTTCTGCCACCATGACCACTTGCCTTATACTTTCCACGGCACCGGGCAGCCTGGCATGTTCTTCGTTAATATTTACTTCGTCATTATCCTGGAAGCATGTAGTATATAGCTACATTTTTGACGTAGAAACTGAGGGCCAGAGTTAAATTAAACCAGGTTGTTTCTCCTCTTTATAACCATGGCTCTCACTCCTTGGTATGCATTAGAATGTTATACCATAACAAACTACTAGCACTGTTAACTAGCTCTTCCCAGAATTGCTGGGATATGGTTAAAGTTTGAGAACCATTCTTACACTGTGCTGCTGCTCTTTGCCCTGATGACATCCTATCCTGGGCAAAATGCTTAGGGTAAAGGTACTCACTGTACCTTGGGATGTTGGGACCAAAATTCTCCCAGCTTCTCACTGCTACTTCCAGACCATTGCTACACAGCCTTCCTTCAGTAACAGCTGAGAAGGATGACATTTGTTTACTAAAATCTGTTCCTTTTTTTTTTTTTTTTTGACAGGTTTTTGCTATAGGGCACGTGCCAGAAAGACAGAGAGACAGGAAGTGAGAAATCTCCCCCCAAGGGGGATGGCCACGCCACAATCCCTTCTCCTCCATTCTCTTCTCAAGATCTTGGGCACAGGGAACCAGCAGTTAGCATAATGGCTATGTCACTGGACTCCCACGTAGTCGACCGCGGTTTGAGTCCCGGACCCAGTGGCTTAAAACTCACGCTGGGCGCATGTGCATACGTGCCCAAGATCCCGAGAGGAGAATGGAGGAGAAGGGATTGCGGTGTGACCATCCCCCCTG
>NW_006159547.1:1726593-1733620 GCF_000334495.1 Tupaia belangeri chinensis | reverse complement strand
TCCCCCCTGGGGGGTGATTTCTCGCTTTCTGTCTCTATGTCTCTCTCTGTCTGTCTGGCGAGCGCACGTGCCCTATAGCGAAAAACCTCTCAAAAAAAAAAAAGATCTTGGGCACATACAAACATGTACCCGGCGTGAGTTTAAGCCATTGGGTCCAGGACTCGAACTGCAGTCGACTACATGGGAGTCCAGGGACACAGTAGCCATTACACCAACTACTGGTCCCCCAAATTCTATTCTTACCATCATAATCTTCAGACCTCCTCCTTATCCATCGAGAAGCTAGGCCTTGGCTCATACATAGTTTTTTCTCACCATGTGAGTTATATAATTTTCTGCCTACATATCCTAACCCTTACCAGCTACCATTGCTCCACTTCCAAATTTTTGGCCACATTCTTCCTTCCACCTCTTTAACTCTGCACTGTCCTTGTTACTACATCTCCCCATATTTATGGTGACTTGTAGGCTTTTCTCATCATCTTATTCTCTCTGCCATCATCCCCAGCCCTGATCTGTTTTTAATTTCTTTTCTCTATCTAGTCCAAGAAGCAGTAAAGAAAAATAAGTTTGTTCACATCATTATCTTCAGTACTTTCACTCTTAGGATTTTCCTGTGAGATAATTTCGCTGATCTTTGGTTTAAAAATATGTTGTTTTCATTTCTATTAAGTTGAACTACAGAAAATAGAAAAACTATGCTGATGTGTATCATTACGGTTGCTGTTGTTCAGCGCATTTTAAATCAGATGTACTTTTTATTTTGAGCAGTGATTGATCCAAACCTACCCACCCCAGAGATCCTGTTTCCTGTGGTTCAGCTTTAGTAAACCTCTCACCAGACACCAAATGCTGTGTTCTTTTGTTGCGACTTGGAGTTCATGTTCTTTCTGATCAGAATGTCTTCCTTCACTTTTTTTTCTGTCAAACTTCTCATTCTTCAAGACTCAACTCAAATGTCACTTGTTCTAGGTTATATTTTCCAACATCCCTCAGCATCTCATTTCCTTTCTGCTCTCTTACTTCCTTTTTATATGGTCTTTCTTTTCCACTAAAGGTAGGCAGAAGTAGTCTGTCTTCATCTTTATATTATCTCTCAACTATCTCCCTCTTTATCTTAGTTAGCTCAAGCCATGCTAATGAAAGAACGCAGACTGGGTAGTTTAAACAACAGAATTTACTTCTCATAGTAATGGAGGCTGGGACCCACGCACCGTCTGGGTAACAACTGGTTCAGTTCCTAGTGAGGGCCTGTGGTAGGCAGTTAGCCACCATGAGTTGGCAGCCCTTGCAGAAAAGCGAAAGGCTCACCTAGCCCCAGGCGCCAGGAGGGCGAGGCAATTTGCTATATTCCTTCCTTGGGGCTTGAGGGAAGCATACAGGGATGATTCCTAGATTTTTCTCTTATCAAAAAGACCCAAGCAAGCATTTTGGTCAACACCCTAATCCCCAAGTAAACGTTTTTGGTCAACGCCCTAATTCCTACTAGGATGATCAATTAATTAGGCAGTCTAATTAAACAACCTGGCTCACACTGGGCATGAGCAATAATCAAATTCCTCATTCCTTACCTGTGAGAGAAGTGCGCAAGCGCAGGAGAAAACACGCGGATAAAACGCGCAGATTCTAATTAAAATGAAGGACGTAAGTAGTATGACAGACCTCCCACCAGTAAATATTCATGATCACCTCTAGTAATAAAAGTAACAATTAACCAGTATCAAACACAGTTGCCACCTGGCAATCTGCCCGCCCAAGAGCTTTTTTTGGTTGTACTTTCCTTTCTTTCCTATTAAATCTTCTTTTCTACCTACTTCATTCGTGGTCGCGGTTTCATTTTGCGCCTAGGGACAGATCTCTAATTTTAGTGATCTGGACCCAAAGAACCAAGGACATCACAGTGCAGCTCAACATCCTCCCATCCATTAACAGGCCCTCCACTTGGCTTGCAGATGTCCTTAGAAGGGTCTCACAGAGGTGGTTGTGGGGTGGAGAGAGAGGGCAAGCACTCCAGTCTTTCTCCTCTGATAAGGACACTAATCTCATGCTGGCTTTATCACCATGAGGTCTGAACCTAAGTGCCTTTCGAATGCCTCACTTCCTAATACCTCATTCATGTTTATGAATTTGGGGAGATATATTCAGTTCACAACAACTCTAATTATTTTTTTGGTCCAAAATAAATCCATACTTTAATTCCATTTTCAAATTCAGAAATTCACCTTGAATCATTTAAAAAAAAAAAAAAAAAACTACTTGGTTGTTGGATAAGGTAACTCCATAGCTGAGCAGTTTGCAAGTGCTCAGGCCTTCGGTCTGTGCCGTTTAATACTGCAGCCACTAGCCACTTGGGGCTACTGAGCCCTTGAAATGTCGGGAATCTAAGTGAAGATGCACTCTAAGTATAAAATATATGCCAGATTTTAAAGCCTTGGAATGAAACAAAGAATGTAAAATAACTCCTAGTTTTTATAATGATTACTTGTTAAAATGATAATATTTTGGATATGTTGAATAAAAAAAAATTCACTATTAAAAATAATTTCACCAGGACCAGCAGATGGCTATGTCACTGGACTCCCATGTAGTCACCCGCAGTTTAAGTCCTGGACCCGGTGGCTTAAACTCACGCGGGGCACATGTGCGTGCATGCACAAATCCCACGAGGAGAATGGAGGAGAAGGGATTGCGGTTTGGCCATCCCTTCTGGCAGGTGATTTCTTGCTTTCTGTCTTTCTGTCTCTTTCTCTTTCTGGCGAGTGCATGTGCCCTATAGCAAAAACCTCCCCCCAAATAATAATAATAATAATAAATAATAATTTCACCTTTTAAAACCTTTTTAAATAGCTATAACGCAATTTAAAATAACATGTGGCTTACATATTATTTTAGACAAATTATTTTTAGATTTTTCCCATAGTGCATGCATACTTGGCAGAGAGAGACAGAGAGACAGAGAGAGATGGAGAGTGAGAAGTCACCCCCCCATCCCAGGGGTGATGGCCACACTGTAGTCCCTTCTCTTTCACCCTCCCCTCCAGACTTTGGGCACGTACGCACACGTGCACAGCATATTTTCAAGCCACTTGGTCTGGGATTCAAACCACAGAGTCAGCCATGTGGGAAACAGTGCCTTAACCACCATGCCACCTGCTGGTCCAAACAATGTTGTTTTAAATAAATAATTTGTGATGCTAACTAAAGATATAATAACTAATATTGATGTGTAGATTGATAGAGTTTAGAAATATTTTGAACTGGAAAGATTGTATATAAACCTGGGTTTATGACTATTCTGTTTCTATAATTTTCCAACTAGGAAATTCAAGCTTCTTGTCAATAAGAGCTTATAATTAGGAAGAAGTGGTAACAATGCCACCCCATCCCATTATGAGAAAATTTTACAGGACTGTGTTTTAATGCATACTTGCATAATCATTAAAGTATAGGCGTTCTCATTATCCAAGTATTTGTATTCAATTTGCTACACTTGTAAAATGGCAGAGATTAGCTAACACAGTCAATAACACACACACATGCACATTCACTAATAAACTTATACAATAATGTCTTGTATAATTACAATTAATCCTTTCAAGAGACCTACCATCTTATTGTGCAAAGCTGTCAACATCCAACCATAATGTGAGGTCATTTCAACGTGTAATAAACCAATTATATGGCATCATGATTCTTGTAAAAGATTCAGGATTTTAGAAATTTATTTTAAAGTTGTTCAGGACCAGCAGTTGGCATAATGGGTATGTCTCTGGACTCCCACCTAGTCGACCATGGTTCGAATCCCAGACCCAGTGGCTTAAACTCACTCCGGGCGTGTGTGTGTGTGTGTGTGCCCAAGATTCCCAGAGGAGAATTGAGGAGAAGGGATTGTGGCGTGGCCATCCCCCCTGGGGGGTTTCTCGCTTTCTGTCTCTCTCTGTCTTTCTGGTGAGCGCATATGTCTTACAGCAAAAAAAAAACTCTCAAAACAAACAAACAAAAAGTATGCTGACTCCCTTAATCAATACTTACTCATTTTATTTCTATGAATTAGTCCATAAGTTGCAAATCTCAGTGAAGCATTTGTTAAATATGAGAAATATAAACAAAATCTCTAAATTATTACATTTTTCAAAACTTATTTAAATAATTTCTTTCACATTTTACTTTGAATTTCTGATCTACATTTAAAGTATATTTGGCTTAAGTAGTCTTTTTTTGATACTAATTATCCTAAGATGATTGTAATGACTGAATTTTAAAAAATCAAGATAAGGGCCAGCAGGTGGTGTGGTGGTTAAGGGCGCTGGACTTCCACAGGGTCAGTCACAGTTAGAATCTGCACCTGGTGCCTTGCTTTCTTTCCCTCTTTCTCTCTCTCACTCTGGTTAAATTAAAATAAATAATAAAATAAAGTGAAATAAAATAATTCTTTAAAAAATATAAATTCAAACAGAATAAATTTAAGAGGCAACTTCAAGAAAATTGTGGGAAATGGAAATAAAGTAAGAATTTATTCCGGTACAAAAATTTTGGAAACCCATGCATAGTTTTTTCATAACTTGCATTTTACTAAACTTTTTATAGACCCCTCTTACTTTCTAAATAAATACATGTGCAGAAATGTATAAAATGAATTAATAGGTTGATGTTTTCATTTATGGAATCCTTACATGACACTGAATTGTGCTGTTAGATTTGGTCATTCATGAGTTAACTGTGTTAGGTACCTAAACTTGTTAGGCAATTGAGTGTTTCTATTACAGGGAGAAATAAAAGAAATAAATGGCAAAAGAAGGAATGTAGCTAATACACTCTGAAAGCTCTGAATTGTTTATACTACTCAGCTAGCTACACATGTTTAGCTTAGTTAATCCATGACTTCTGAGACGAAAATCATTTTGAACTTGCTCAACTGAGAGGAAATGGTGGTTTCACTTGCAATTTTACTACATCCTTCCAACGTTCTGTTGTTGCTAGAGGGTGCATGAACCTGCCAGAGAGAGGGAGAGAGAAAAATCACCCCAATGGGGTGTGCTTGCACCTCAGTCCTTCTCCATTTCTCTATTCCATTGGGAATTGGGGCACATAGGCACATACACCCTGTGTATTTTTTCAAGTTGCAAGGCTGGGATTCCACCAATGGGTGGCTATGTGAGAGCTGGCTCCCAGTGCAACCGTGCTTAACCACTGACCAGTCCCACTGATACAGGACTTACCATCCTTTGAATATTTTAATTATCAACTTACTACCTTCTGTTTTCTTTTTGCAGGTTTTTGATAAAGCATCTTTTAAAATATGTTCTGTTATCTGTGGCTCCAATGACAATAGTTTTTGTTACGGTACTGATAGAATCACTTGATTAAATAGTTTATATGATTAAATTATGCATATGTATAATTTGAATAGAAAAAAACAAATGTTTGTTTTTTGTTTTAGAATTATTTACTTTATTTATTATTATTACTTTTTAAAATTTTGCTATAGGGTATGTGCTCACCAGAGACAGAGAGAGACAGAGAGAGAGAGAGAGAAGGAAAGTGAGAGAGCAAGCCTCCAAGTCCAGGACTAGAATTGCAGTTGGCCATGCGGGAGTTTAGTGGTTTAACCATCATGCTACCTACTGGCCCCTTGTCAAATATATTTTGTAAAATTATTTAATATTATTTATTATTATTATTTTTATAATTTGACCAGAGAGACAGTCATGGGGGGGGGGGGAGAAAGCAAGTCACCATAGCTATGTGGGAGTCCAGTGCCCTTACCACCACACCACCTGCTGGCCCTTGTCAAATATTTTTAACCAGAAAGTTCTTTCATGTGACTTGAGCATGATTTTCAAGCTGCCACGTCTGAGACTCAAACTGTGGTCATGTGGGAGTGTGGGAGTTCATGCAATTTCATCAGCATGCCCCTTGCTGGTCCAAGAAACAAATGTTTGTAAATACTTTAATTTGTTACTGTTGCTGTGAGTAAAGTGCTGTTCTTTGTCTGGGACCCAGAAGTCTTTTCTTTTTCAGTCTCCTGGAAATTTTGACCAACGTGTTGGCTTGCAAGTAGGATAAAACTACAGGCCCCACACGATTCCTAGCATAAAGTTATTCAGTTTTTTTCTATTTTCTATTCCCTTAGCTTAGGAAATATACTCCTTTAACTAAGAAAGGAATATACATCACCCCTTCTAGGGGGATGGCCATGTCAAAATCCCATCTTCTCTGGAATTTGGGGCATGCATGCATGGACACATGCCCAGCGTGAGTTTTAAGCCTCCAGGTCCTAGACTTGAACTGAGGTTGACAATGTGGGAGTCCAGCCACTGTGCCACTTGCTGGTCCTATTGGTAGCATTTCTATACACTAATAATAAAATAGCTTGAAAAAGAACCAGAAAAACATCCCATTTGCTACAGCTATAAAGAAAATAAAACACCCAGGAATGCATTTTAACCAAGGAGGTGAAAGATCTCTATAATGAAAACAAACTTTAAACCACTTAGGAAATAAATTGAAGAAAACAACACAAAATGGAAAGACATGTTCCTGGATTGGAAGTATCAATATTGTGAAAATGTCTATATTACCAAAAGCAATTACAGATTCAATGTAATATATATATCAAAAGACAAGTGGCATTTTCCACAGAAATAGGAATAACAATAATAAAATCTGTAAGGTGCCGGGGACCAGCCTCGGCGGGGTGGGTTTGCTCGACAGAGGCGACGCTGGAGGGAAAGAAAGACAAAGGCCTAGTGCTTTTTCATGCACGTCCTAAGCCGGACACTCCTCTAAGATCGCTCTCTGAGGAGTGACAACTGCTAGGAATCATCGTGCCTTTTTATTGAAAATGGGATACGTGCAAGTAAATGGGAGAGGGGCTACGTGTACTAATGATCAATTCATAATGTTTTAACAATAGAAACCATTCAGGGTTTGATTAAGGGCAAGTCTATTAATCATCGATACAGTTCAACAATTGTTTGATTGATGAAAGCAGGTTCCTGGTAACTTCAAGCAGTGCAGTTTCAGG
>NW_006159547.1:1725590-1726544 GCF_000334495.1 Tupaia belangeri chinensis | reverse complement strand
TGAAGTGACTAATAAGTTAATGAAAAACTTTAAAATGGGTTTATGGTGTTGTGGATACACTTGTGTAGCCTATGGCACCACTGTTATGTATTTTGTTAGAACATTAGTTACCATGGGATGAGAGCGTCCTGGGCCAGTTTCGGCCTAGTCCTATTGTACGTGAAAAGATTATTTATATTAAATGTGTCTTGAAGGGCCTTCCAAAGATCAGGAAGAACTTTAGCACACCCTTTACTGTGCCCAATGAAGCGTTGTAATTAACAGTAAGTGGTCAGGGTAAAGGGGAGCGGTTGGGGGACTTTTCGGGAAATCTTACCACACACTCAAAATGTATGAGGGAGCTATGTAATTCTTTTATAGTTGTATATCGGGGAGTCAGAGGGGGGTCATTTCCCAGCAAGGCTATCACAGTCCCGGAGCGAATAGCAGGCGGCCTTGCCAACATGCTAAGTGACCCAAGCTTGTTCCAAGGTCGGGGGGCGTACAGTCGTGGCCTTGCTAACTCACTGAACCGACCAGAAGCGATGCTCAAAGGTCAAGGGGCTCAGACGGGTCCTGGAGCCCCGCCGGGTTGGACTCCTCCAGTAAGGAATCACAAAAGATCCAAACAGCCAAAGCAGTCATGACCAAAACAACAAAAACAAAAACAAAGCAGAGTTGGAGGCATACTAGATTTCAAAATATATTATAAGGCTATAGTACAAAACCAGTGAGGTAGGTGACAGGGACCCTAAAAATGTAGTTAGGGTATACAGTCTCATCAAGAAATAAGAGGACATCTAGACATAGCCAAATTTATTGGAGTTTTATTGATTAATAGGCTGGCAACTGTGGGAGGACTCATGTTTCTCAAAAACCCTGGCAATCCCAAGTGTAGGGAGAAGGGGGCTTATAAATGCAAAAATCCCATTTGGGTTGACGTGGAAGGAGCAGTAATCATTGAGGAGGGGCTGG
>NW_006159547.1:1723389-1725572 GCF_000334495.1 Tupaia belangeri chinensis | reverse complement strand
AAGAGTGGAGATTCCTATGTGTAAGCTGTTACAAAAGCCAGATCAAGTAAGTTAATAATCTCTAGACTTTTGTTTAAACACAGTAGAATCTTAATGACCTTTATGAATGAGGCAAAGGGTTTCAGGACTGATTATATATTCATCTTAAGGAAGGGAGTTTTGGATTACTTAGCAAAGCCAGTAGGAATGTTAAACACTCTGTTTACTCTAGGCAAAAGGAGAAAGCTAGCTTCCAATATAGAGAGGAGTTCAAAATGGAGGTGCTCCTGCTTCACTGTTTCAAGGGTATGGGGTAGGAGACAGGGACATAGTTAGGGTATGGGCCCAGAATGGAATTACAAAATGGCTAAGTTTTGTGATGGAGGCAGTGGTGGCTCAGTGATTGACTTAGACAACATGACCTAGACCTAAAACCAAAACTTTTTCCAGGCCCCATCACATTCCAAGAGTAGATAATATAATGGTTCTCATGACTCAAAGCTTCAAGACAAAGAATTCCTTGACCTTGGTACCCACTTCAAAATGAAGAAAATAATTGAACCCATGTAGCATGTACTCCTCCCTCCCTGGAAGGGAATGCATGCATAAGCGCCACCTAGAACCTAAGTCTGGACAAAGCCTTTCATGACCCACATAAAAACCCTTTGCCACAGTTATTCCTTGGCAACCCATTTTCCAGGACCCCTCCCTTCTTGGGAGCTCTGTTTTTCCTTCCCTCTCTGTGAATAAACTCCTCACTTTGCTAATAAACCCTCTGCTTTGCTATACCTACTTCTCTGTGTCCGTGACTCTAATTCTTCCTGAGTGTGGGATAAGAACCCGTCTTTCGCTGCAAGTGTGGGCTGGATCACTCGTGGAGAAAGGACAGATGCATAGACCAATGGAACTGAACAGAGTACCCGTTACTATATCCACTTATATACCATCAGTTGATTTCAACAAAAGAGCCAAGAACATGTATGCAGGCAGAGACAATTCTTTCAATAAATGGTTCTGGGAAAACTGGACATTTATTTGCTGAGGCATAGAGTGAAACCCATGTCTCTCATCATCTACACAAATCAACTCCAAATGAATTAAAGACTTCAACATAAAACTTAAAACTACCAACCTAGAAAAGTGGAACTCATCACCGACCAGAAATGGTGGAAAGTTTGCCTTGGTCCAGGCAGCGCAGAGTTCAATGGGAGTTATAGTAGGGAGAAATCTGGTTTTGTGAAAGGCCATACCCCATAGAACCTGCAAGAAAAGCTTGGGGAAAATGAGGTCCTGCAAGGAGGGAGGCTCTGAGCAGGCTGGGTGGTGTAGTCCAGTGGCTTAGTGGTAGATTTGTTCCAGGAGCTGATATTCCGGAAAGAGGCTGAACAGGGGTGAACACAGATGTGACTGTACCTAGTAACTCTGTAGCTGGAGCATAAGAAGTGTTTGTTTAATGATGACCTGAGGAAAATCCTATGAGTTGCTAATAGTTTGCTGGGTCTGACCCTCAGTGTTGATTTCACTATTTTGTGAGGAAAACCAATACGCCTATACTAAAGCTTGATTGTGGAAGGCCACATATTAGATCTTGAATGTGAACAACTGTTCGTCCATTTTGTTCCCTTACCCTAACATGACTGTCTGCTTCTGTAAACCTGCTTGCTCTTCCCATGAGAAAATAGCTTGTGCTATCCATACAGAAAACCATATTTGGGACGACATCCTGTACCTGCTACTGTCTTTGCTAACTAGCCCCAAACCCTTTTGTTTAGCAGTGTAACTGCTTGCATGGAAACCCCACTCCCCTCAGAAATAATTAACCTGCTTAATTCAGCTTCTGTAACTACTTGCATAGAAACTCCTGGTAACTGACCCCCTATAAAAAGACTACTCAAACTTCCATCAGAGCTACAGTTCTGACTCTCAGCCCCCGAGCCTCAGGCTGTAGTTGCTGGCCAGCTACAGAAAACAGAATCTCAGAGGTAGAAGAGAAAATTGCTGGCCTAGAAAAATCCACCACGAAGACTGAGAAAATGGCACAAAAATTTGAGAATAATATACGAGAAGTACTAGATACCATCAAACGTCCAAACATCCAGATAATTGGCATTCCAGAAGGTGAAGAGACCCATAAGGGCATTGATAATCTATTCCATGAAATCCTGCAAGAAAACTTTCCAAACCTAGAGAGGCATTCAAAGATC
>NW_006159547.1:1712189-1722198 GCF_000334495.1 Tupaia belangeri chinensis | reverse complement strand
AAAAGAAGACTCCCTTTAAACTTAATCTGGCTTTGGTGGTCGTTCATTTGGTGGCACTCTACAACATGATGACATTGAGGAATTTGAGAGCATTGGAAAGGACCTGGAGACACATAAAAAGCAGAAGGAAGATGTGGAAGTTGTAGGAGGCAGGGATGGAGATGGAGCCGTTGGGCTCAGCAGTGACCCCAAGAACTGGGAACAAATGATTAATGATCAAATTGGCTAGAAGCCCCATCCCAAGCCCAGCAATCGCTCATCTCAATTTGGAAGTTTTGAATTTTAGAGATCGATTATATCACATGCCCGAGGCCAGGAATGGAATAAAATGATGGCAGAGGTACAAACCAGATTTAGAGTATCAAGTGCTTATTATGAGGCACAGTGTTTAACCTGCTGCAGAGAAAAATATTTCTGCATGAGATTATGCATGTTCAACTTTCACTCTGTGCTGGAATCCAAACTCTGGTTTGTCCCTGGAAAATTTGACTTTAAACAATTACCTGGCTTTTGTTTTAACAAAATAATATATTTTTGAAAAAAGAAAAAAAAAAAAAACTACTAAGTTACTAGAAGAAACACTTCAGGACATTGTTACAGGCAAGGAGTTAACGAATAACACCCCAAACCATAGCCAACTAAAGCAAAAATAGACAAATGAGATTATAGTAAACAAAAGAGCTTCTGCACAGCAAAGACAACAACGAGAGAGTTAAGAGGCAATGCACAGAATGAGAGAAAAGACTTGAATACTCTCTGACAAGGGATTATTAGTCAGAATATATAAGGAACTCAAACAACTCAATAGCAAAAAACTAAATAATTCAATTTAAAAATGGGCCAATGACCTGAATAAACAGTTTGCAAAAGACATAAATAGGACCAACCACTGTGAAAAATTACTCAACATCACTAATCATTAGGGAAATGCAGATAAAAGACACAATGAGATATCTCACTCCAACTAGAATGGTTATTATGAAAACATAAAAACTAAAACAAAAACAAAAATAAGAAATGCTGGTGAGGATGCAGAGAATGGGACATTCTTTTATATTGGTGGTGGGAGGACACCACCTAATAGGATAAGTGCAAGAAACAAAACCCACAAAACTTCCTTCACCTAGGATAGCATAGCATTTCAAACCTAGAAAATCAGAGATGAGTACAACAGCCTAAAAGAAGCCAGGAGAAAAGATAAGAATCATATATGACATTTCAGAAACCGTGCAAGCAAGAACAAAGTTGAGTGAAATATTTTAACTCTTTGGGACAAATTACACCAAGCTTAAACTTATCCTTTGAATGTGAAACAGAAATATTTTTCTCAGACAAACAAAAATGGAATTGTTACCTCTATTCTTGCTTTGCAAGAACTATGAAAAGTTCTCCAGTTAAGAAGAAAAATAATACAATTTAGAAACTTCTGTCTTCACAAAGAAAATAAAAAGAACATCAAAGAAGGAATAAATAAAGGTAAAATAAAAATGTTCATTTTTCTCATTTTTTTTAGATCGATTGATTGATTGATTTGAGAGAGGCAGATAGACAAACAAGCAAGCATCTTCAACAGGGTCTCACTCTCTGATCCTCCCTCCAGCCTTCCCAGCTAGCCAGGGTCATGGGCATGTGTGCATTGCTGTTGTGTCCAGGTCAGTCCAGGAAAAACGATCTTGTAAATACCTTCCAGCATTGCAGAGTATTGCACATTGCTGTTGGGCCTATGTTTCTTTCTTTTTAAAAAAATAATTATTTTATTTAACTTTATTTGTTTATTATTATTTTCTAGTTTGATCACCGAGAGACAAAGAGAGAGAGGGAAAGTGAGAAAGCAAGCCAATAGGTCCGGGACTTGAACAGCATTCACCCATGTGGGAGTCCAGTGCCTTTAACCACCATGCCACCTGGCAGCCCCAGGGCCTATGTTTCTTATTCTTAGTTGATCTAACAGATAACAGTTTGTCGAAAATAATGATAGCAGCCGCGTATTTGATTATGTCTGCCATGTACGTGTCATATGTGTGTATGTTGTATATGCTTATATATAAATGAAATGAATAATAGTAATAATACAAGGGACAGGACACAGAAATTAGGATATTTTCTTAGTATAAGGCACTCACACTACCTGCGAAGCAATACAATGTTATTTAGAAATGGACTTTGCCAGGTTAATCAAGTTCATTACAGTTCTTCAGTGGGGTTTTGGGATAAACCCTGTTAACAGCAAAATGTCCCTGGCCAGGCTTACGTTTCTATTCTTAATTGATCTAACAGGTAACAGTTTGTTAAAAATAATAATAGCAGCAATGTATTTTATAATATATGCTTATATATGTGTCTATACTATATATGCTTATATATAAGTGCATACATATTACTGATGGTCATTTTTCCTGATGCACAGAGAGATTCTAAACTACATCATATATATAAATATTCAGTTGTCTGAAAAGTCATGACTTGCTTTTCTATGCCAGAATGTGTCATGATGTTCCCAACAACCCAATATAAAGGCAAGTTACAAACTGAGGACAGATATTGAAACCCATACAACGTAACACGGTTAACATCCTTAAATAGATGTCTTCTCACAGATAAATAAGAAATTGATTAAAAACTCCACCTGAGGAATGGGCAAAGAAAATGTATAGGCAAACAACAAAAGATCTGCAAATGGCCAATAAGCATACAAAAAAAGCACACTTACTCACTAGCATTAAAGAGAGAAATGCGGGACCAGCAGTTAGCGTAATGGCTATGTCGCTGGACTCCCATGTAGTCGACCTCCGTTCACTTCACGGACCCAGGGCTTAAAACTCACGCCGGGCGAGTGTGCGTGCGTGCCCAAGATCCCAAGAGGAGAATGGAGGAGAAGGGATTGCAGCATGGCTATCGCCCCCTGGGGGGGTGATTTCTTGCTTTCTGTCTCTCTGTCTCTCTCTCTGTCTGGCAAGCACACGCACCCTATAGCACACACGCCCCCCATAGCAAAAAACCCTCAAAAAAAAAAAAAAAAAAAAAGAAATGCCGGGTCAGCAGTTGGTGTGGTGGTTAAGATGCTGGACTCCCACGTGGTTGACTGTGGTTTGAGTCTCACACTTGGCAGCTTGCTTTCTCACTTTCCTTCTCTGGCTCTCTCGGTCAAATTAAAAAATATTAATAAATACAATTAAATAAAGAAGTATATTCCTTACTAAAAAAAGTAGAAATGAAAACATGGAGATGGCATTTGATTCTGTCAGACTAACAGAGAGTAAAAAGGATGATAAAACTGTACATTTGACAGGAGATAAATAGGTACTCCCATTCACTGATAATAGGAGTATAAATTATAAACATTTTAAAAAGATTACATGGCAAAGCAAATCAAATACTTTCAACATTTGTATACCTCCACACTCAGGTTTAAGAACTTATCCTAAGGAAATAATTGGACAAATGCTCAGATAGGGGTGTGTGTGTGTGTGTGTGTGTGTGTGTGTGTGTGTGTGTGTGTGTAGCTGGGGGGGGGTCAGGGCTTTATTTGGAAGTACTATCTAATTATCATTCCTCGTCTTCTATCATGTCTATCTTAAGGAAATATTGTGTCTATAATTCAGGCCAAAGACTCAAAGAAACAACCAACCCAGGTGTCACATCTAAGCAGGGCTGAGCCTTAGGCACTTTTGCAGGCCCATCTGCCATAAAAAAATATTAAAAACTACATTTTGTAATTGCATTGGTAAGAAGACAAATATAACATGGTCTGCATTCATCATAATGTTCATTATTATTATTATTTCTTTTTCTTTCTTCCTATAATTATGTCATTATTCTTACTATATTTATTTCTCATCTGATTTTAGAAGAAATTAAAATTAAAAAATTTTCTTGAGTTTCTAGAAGTATCATGGGGCCTAGGCCTTGACTGCTATGCTTACGGGATATGTTAGCCCTGGATGTAAGTCCTATGCTTAAGGAATGAGCAGCCAGAGTGACAAGTAAAGACAAAAAGTAAATGGAATGTGAATTAGTCAAGGTTCTCCAGATAGAGATGATAGATAGAAGGGTATAGACAGTGGGCTTATAGGGAATTGGCTCACATGATTGTAGAGGCAGAGAAGTCCCACAATAGGCCATCTTCAAGCTAAAGACTGAGGAAGGCCCATAGTGTAGCCCAATCTAAATCTGAAGGCCTCAGAACCAGGGAAGCCAATGATGTAATTCTCAGTTCAAGGCCAAAGGCCTGAGAACCTGAAAGACAAGTTTTGCAAATCACAGATTTTAAGGCCTGGAGAACCTGAAATTCTGATGTCCAAGGCAGGAGAAGGGTGTCCTAGATTTACGAGAAAGATAATTCACTTTTTTCCTGCCTTTTTGTTCTGTCTGGGTCCCCAGTAAATTGGATGATAGTTGCCCACTTGAGAGCAGGTCTTCCTTAGTTCACTGACACATACTGCTGTCCTCTGCAGATATCTCCACAGACATGCCACAAAACAATGCCTTACTATCTCTCTAGGTATACCTTAATCCAGTCAAGCTGACGCCAAATATTAGTCATAACATGGAGAAAGTTCTGAAGACCATTGAGCACTTGGAAGACTTAGAGGAAAAATATGTCTTTGCTTTTCTCCTATCAACAGGCCATTTGTAGAAAACTTACAAATTAACAATCATGTACCTTGTTGCCTCTTTATGGAACTTATGTAGAGATGGGGATATATAAAAGAAATTACCTCCCAGATCCCACTGAATTAAAACTAAATGTAAGTAGTAGGAAAATCTCCTTTTGTACAGGAAGATTGACAGCCACTATCATTTAAGTAGTGTTGTAGAAAGAATAGAAACATCCAGGAAAAGGAGAGAATTTATAGAGCACTATTGCAGTAGAGTTCTTTTTTTTTTTTTTTTTTTTTTTTTTTTTGCAAGTTATAAAAATAAATTTAAGGGGGCTGGCAGGTGGAGTGGTAGTTAAGGGTGCTGGACTCATATGGCCAACTGTGGGTCTGAGTCCTGGACCTGGCAGCTTGCTTTCTCACCCCTGCCTCTCATTTTGTTTCTCTCTGGTCAAATTAAAATAAATAAGTAAATAAAGTTATATAAAATGATTCTTTAAAAATTGGATTTAGTGGGACCAGCAGTTGGTATAATGGCTACGTCTCTGGATTCCCAAGTAGTCGGCCACGGTTTGAGTCCCGGACCCAGTGGCTTAAACTCATGCTCTGTGCATGTGCATGCGTGCCCAAGATCCCAAGAGGTAAATGGAGGAGAAGGGATTGCAGTGTGGCCATCCCCCCTGGGGGCTGATTTCTCACTTTCTGTCTCTCTGTCTCTCTCTGTCTTTTTGGCGAGTGCACGTGCCCTATAGCAAATACCTCTCCAAAAATAATGGATTTAGGTATATCTTATTAATATGTGATAAGAACATATGACACAAGACTTAGGTAACTGGGACATTATTAGTCTGTAAAACTAGTCTTATCAGTGGAAAATAGGATAGACCTGAGAACCATGTCACTGGGGTATGTCCCATATCTCAAGGTCCATTGATTACTTGCCATCTCATTGTCGTCTCAAAGCAAGTCCAAAGTTTTGCTCCCAGAATACTCATCCATCAACTAACTGTAAACATTTGATTCTATGATTTCCAGTATTAGCAATAATTCTTCTGGATAGCTATAGGAATTAGTGGTGTATAAACCCACTGACTCAAAAATTTCTCAGTTTAGGTTGTCTGTTTACAACTTTTGAAATCTCCCATTCTTGACCAAGATTCAGAAATAGAAACTTCATCCATTCTCATTTCTCAGCTTTTCTTTTATTATAGATTTGATTAATAAAAATCAGTTTTCTTTTTCATTCTGTTATGATTCCTAAATTAATTATCATTGGACTAAGTTATATCAAGATTACACTTTTTTTTTTTATTATTATAGGGTATATGCACTCACTGGCAATACAGAAAGAGATAGAAAGTGAGAAATCCCCCCAACCCCCGGGGGGGAGAACCATGCCACAATCCCTTCTCCTCCATTCCCTTCTGGGATTTTGGGCACGCACGCACACGGGTGTGAGTTTTAAGTTGCTGGGTCTGGGACTTGAACCACGGTTGACTACATGGGAGTCCAGAAATGTAACCATTACACTATTGTCTGGTCCCAAGATTACATTTTTAATAAAGGATTTAGAGACCATCTTTAAAGCAATGTTGTTTCACTTTTGCACAGCCATAGTAATTTATGTAGAGCAAGCCAGTTTTAGATCCTTTACATTCTATTTAGAAACTTGGCATACATTTCAATATCTTGATAGATTCTCAAACATGGCAACTCCTTTGCATTTCTTATTGGTTGTTCCATGAGGTGTATTTTTTTTCTTAGACTCTTAGGGAGAAAAAATCAACACTGAATTAATAAGCTACCATTCCTACTTCTATTTCCAAGTTCTAACTATCCCTTTAGGAATTGGTCACATTCTAATGCTCATTTATTATTGCCCATACAGGATAGTCATTTGTCCAAGTTCGTTGCAATAGTCTCAGAATGGTTGGATCAGGGCTGGATCTTCTCACTCGATTCTTTTTTTGATGGGTGCAAATTTAAAGAGTATGAGTGTCAAGAACCATTGTCTGGTTCTCTACTGTTCTTTAAAATGCCAGAACAGGGTTGTCTCATTCTGCTACCGCTAATCTTTTTCTTCATCAGTGTCTTTACTTTTACACATTTACCCTATCAGAGGAGATGACCTGGGGGAATACTCTGAATAGTGAGAAGCAAACATGGTATGGCCAAGTTCTTTCTCCTGTTCATTCCTAGCGACTTTCAAAGTGTTTATAAAGAGACTTCAAAGAGCCTGTGGAAAAAAGGAATTAAAGTATAAAATCCATGTATATTTTTTTCCATGCATATTTCCAGTATGTTTTCTGTGGAAATTTCCCTCCCCTGGCATCTGCCTTAGTCTTAAGAGGCAGGGCTGATCTAGCCTTCAACCCCACTGAGGAAATAGTGATAGTTTTCAGATGCTGCATCTTTGGAATCTGCTATAGCATTTCAGCCAAGGCCCACACTCTCCTTGGCAGCCCTACTCAAGACTGAGCACAATAGCTATACTAAAATATTTTGTTCAACACATACTTCTCCCCACAAGAAAGATCTTCATGGAAGATTTTTGTGTCATAGCTCCCCATTGTGTAGGCTGAGATTTCCTTAGTTACACGGCAGTATGAGTTTTTTTTTACTAAACCTTCTAGCCTTCCTCCTGTTTCACTCCCGCTTCATGGGTGTCAGATTATACATTGTGATTGGAAGCATTCACTACCTACTTCTGCTTCCTCTGCCCTTCATTTTGTGTGTGAGTGTGTCAATAAAACTTAATTTACGGACACTGTCATTTGAATTTTAGTGCCACAAAACACAGTTTTAAAATTAAAAAAAAAACTTTTTATTTTAGAACATATTCAGATTTGCAAAAAATATACAGTACAGAATTCTTATATCCCTCAAAATGTTTCCTTTATTATCAGCATTTTACATTTGATATTTTCATAGTTAATGAACCAATATTCATACATTATCATTAGCTAAAGTCAACACTTTTTCAGATTTTCTTAGTTTTTATCTAATATTCATTTTTATTCAAGGATTCCACTCAGTATGCTGTATCACATGTAATAGTAATTCTAAGCTTAGCTTTGTCTTGTTTTTAATGGTGTCTCAGATTTTCTTTCTTTTTTTTTGATGACCTTGACAATTTCGAGGACTTTACAGAATCCCTCTCCAAGTGTGATTTGTATGATTCTTTTCTTACAGTTAAACTGGAATTTTGTGCCCTTGGAAAGATCACAGAGGTAAAGTGTCATTTTTTTAATCCTATCAAGGATATATACTATTAACATGACCTATTATTGTTGATGTAGACCTTGATTACTTGACTGAGGCAGTGGTTGTTAGTTTTCTCCAATGTAAAGTTACTCCTTCTACCCTGCCCCCAGAGGCTTTGGTGCCTCTGTTTTTTTTTTTTTTTTTTTTTTTTGTTGTTTTTGGTGAGAGTTTTTATTATTATTATTTTTTTGCTATAAGTGCATGCACTTGCCAGAGAGAGACAGAGAGATAGAAAGTGAAAAAATCACTCCCCAAGGGAGATGGCCATGCCACAATCCCTTCTCCTTCATTCTCCTCTTAGAATTTTGAGCATGCACATTCATGCATCTGCTGTGAATTTCAAGCTGCTGGGTCTGGGACCTCAAACCACTGTCGACTTTGAGGGAATCCAGCACCCATGCCACCTGCTGGTCCTTTTATTTTATTTTTTAAAATTTGCCAGAAGGCATGTGTGCTCACTAGAGAGAGACAGAGGGAGGGAGAGGGAGAGGGAGAAAGCACCTCTTCTATGCCTCCCCATTGGAGGATGGTAACATTATAATCCCTTCTCCTCCTCCTCTCCATTTTGGATCTTGGGCATGCAGGCACATGTGCCCAGTGTGTTTTTCCTAGCTGCCAGGTCTGGGACTTGAACCACATAGTTGGCACCTTTAAACTATAAGTTTTAGGTGGATAGTTTATTTTTCCCAGTACTGGTTAGTGTTATGTGGGACAGACTAATCACTAATGCTACACTGTTCCAACTTGAGTGAGTTAATGCCATTATTATTCATGCTATTTTATGGTAGTGAAAAAGAAAAGAACTTTATCATAAGAAAGTATCATCAATTGGATCAGTTATAGAAATCCAATTCAAAATAACCCAGGAAAAGGAAAATTTACTGGATAGGTAACAGAAATACTCTGGAAAAATGAAGTTCATGTGAAAAGTTGGGATAAAGGTAGGGGTCAGGGATAGAAGCTTTTTACTGCTTTTGTATTTGCATTTCATTTTTTCCTCCCATGCTGTCTGCTAAATAGCCTCAGAGCTTTATATCTTAACACGCGTCACCAAGGACGACCTGTCTTGAATGTTGCCTGTATCCCTAAACTAAAGACCAGAATGGACCAAGCTGTGGTCAGTGGATCATCCCAGAACTAGGCAGACAGAATTACAATAATAAAATGACTAAATACATATGAACAATGTAGGTATGCAAAAGTCAGGGGAGAGGGATAGGAGAGAGGACAAGGGCACAAGTTTTAGAAAAAATGTTAAGTTTAAGGAATTAATATGATATCCAGAGCATTCATAATTTATACGTGTCTAGGGTGGGAATAAGCAGAATTTTCCCATTTTGGCTCTATTGATATTTTGGACTGGACGACTGTTGTGAAAGACTGTTTATATATTGTAGGATTCCTGGCTTCTACCCACTAGATACCAGTAAGTGCCTCCCTGGTGTAACAATCAAAAATGTTTTCTGGGACCAGCTGGTGGCATGGTGAGTAAGGCTCTGGATCCCACATGGCCAACTCTGTGGTTCAAGTCCCAGACCCAACATCTTAGAAGCATGCAGGGCACGCGTGTGTGCATGGTTAAGGTCCTGAAAGGAGAATGGAGGAGAAGGGATCATAGCATGGTCATCCTCTGTGAGGGGTGATTTCTCACTTTCCCTCCACTCTGTCTCTCTTGCCAAGTGTGCTTGCCCTATGGCAACTATCTAAAAGAAAAAAAAAAAACGTTTCTTGATACTGTCAAATGTCTTGGGGGAATATTGCCCCAACATAAGAACTTCTGCCGTATAGCGATCACATTCCACGAAATTACTTTGAGAATATGTGGAAGATCAGAAATCGGGCATAATGATACATAACAAGTTAGTCCAATGTAGGAATTAAACATATTGTCATGACAAATTTATACGTGCAAATGCATCAAAATGTTCAGAAATGAGTTTGTTCTCAGTCCTAGGTCGAATCACTTCACAAATCCTGTGGGAAGCTGCACACCAGCGAGTCTGCCGAGGTTTCTCAGAGAGCAAACAATTACCATGATTGGTTCCCTTCTAAAAACCTGACCTTCGAAACCTTGCTCTGATTGGCCACTAGAATCCCTCAAATTTGCATATCCGGCACCTCATGATTGGTCCAAAAGCAACCAATCA
>NW_006159547.1:1688349-1708255 GCF_000334495.1 Tupaia belangeri chinensis | reverse complement strand
GCGACCCTTAAGAGCTGTGACACTGCGTCGTCTCTGTGCTGTACCGTGCTGCCCACAATAAACAGACGACACTGTCGTCTCCGTGTTGTAATACTACGCTGCTTGACCCGGCTCTCACTCCTTCACTCAGAAAACCCGTTCGGCTGTCCCCCGGGTCAAGACAAAATCCAAGGTCAATTCTTTCATTTTAAAACCAGAGGCACTCCTTAGAGTGGTTTTGTGTATCAAATAATGATGTGAAAGCACTTTGGAAACTATAAACCAGAATACAAATGTATAATAATAGTAGTCAATCGAATCACTATAGAGAACAATGCTTTTTCTCTGCTTAAGGCTTTTTCTTAGGAGGCAGGGTAGAAAAGAGTTTAACTCTACAGAAACAATAATGACAAAAACTTTACAAAGCAGAACTCTTAGAGAAAAAACAAAGCAAAGCATAGAAAATAAACAAAAACCTCAAAATTCTCATATCCAGGAGTATAGTTCAGGGCTTTTTTTTATATATTTATTTTACTTACTTATTTTACTTTTTTTCTCATCAAAACTGCTCCATTTAAGAATAGGCCTTTTGTTTTGTTTTATTTTGCTAAGAGAGTTTTTTGCTATAGGGTACATGGGCTTGTTGAAGAGACTGAGAGAAAGTGAGAAATTGCCCCTGGGGGCAGGATTTGGCCTTGCCAAAATCCCTTCTCCATTCTCCTCTTGGGATTCTGGGCATGCATGCACATGTACCTGGTGTGAGTTTGGGGCTGAGTCTGGGACTTGAACCGTGGTGGACTACAAGAGTCCAGCCATTACACTATCTGCTGGTCCCAAGAAAAGAGTTTTCATATAATACTGACACACATGAGCACAACCGAATTAATAAATCTAAAATCTAAAGTTTATAAAATTTGACATATTTTGCTATGTTAGGTATAATGTAGTTTTATTCAATTAATTTATTAGTATTACCAGTGGTAAGTAAACTTATTTTATTAATTCATGAACTTCTATTATACATATTAAACAACTACAAGTAAATAACTTTTTATCGATTTATTTTATTTTTATCATGAATACACTGGGAAGCAGCCAGATTGCTCGATCACAAGTAATTACCTTTTTGCCATTTGTTAGCCATTCATGGCAACAGATTACAGCAAGCTTTTAATAAAATGTTGAACATAAAATAGAAATAATAAATTTTTCTCCTAACAGGATGTATATTTACCACTTAAGTTATCCCTAAAACATATTTTACAAAAATAAATAATGATATCAAATCCCTTGATATCACATAGAAAATCCTACCACCATCACTATCAGTAACCACTATGATAGTAATAAGAAATACAAAAAAAACTTATGAAATGGTTGTTCTAAATTTGGAATAGTCTAAGTAATTTAGATAATTCAGTACTTGAGAAACTTAATAACTCACTTAAAAATATTAAAAGCACAAGGATGGAAACATATTTAGAAAATTCCAATTCCTTCCTTTATCAGGATACCATAGTAAAATTTTAAGACAAATTAGACTGGTCAAATTTTTACAGTGTTTCTATCATTCCATCTTTATCTGCCCTTAGTGACTAAGAGCTTCCCTTAACATGTACTATAAAGTATGTGCTTTTGTTTCAAATTTAAATTTGTTGAATAAGCATAAGAAACACAAGGGAATAAATAATATCATAATAGTGGTTTGTATATTTGCTTCCTTGTTAAAGTTCAGTATTTTGTTTTTTAAATTTTGGCTCTCTGTGTGTGTTTCTATTATAATTGTTGGTGACACATCCTCCCTCTCTTCCTCCTCCTCATTTTTTTTCCCTCTTAATTCTCTTGCTCTTCTTCCTTCTCTGGTGCCTCCTCTTCCTCTTGTTCAAGCTCTTCTTCTTTTTCTTCTTCATCCTCTATTTCCATTCCCTCTTCTTCGTCATTTTCGTTTTCTTCTTCCTCTCTTGCCTCTATTTCATACTCCTCAGGGGTAAATATCATTTGCTGTTCCAGTAAGATATTTGGAAAATAAGGCTGTACCATGAAAACAATGATGACGCATACTATGAAACATAGTGTTCTCAGGGATAAAATAAACATGCACAGTGGATCACATACAATTGGCCGGGGCACTTCCCACCTTGGATACCAAAATCGGTAATCTGTAAATAAAGAAGCAATTGAAAGCTAGATTTCACATAAAGTAGTTAAATTGTTCAAGAACTAAGAAAGACAATACATACATATGGCTTGGTCACGATCTGCATTACCTAGGGGAAAAAAAAGAAATTTCATAAAAAAATTACATAAAATTTCTTCTTTCTCTAGAATATAATATCTTCCCACAATAGGGCTACCATTCTCGTAGCTCTCAGACATTATGCCATCATCTTTGATGTCTCTCCCCACCAACCAACAGCCAGCCCAGTCATGAAGTACCCCGTATTCTCTTTTAATAAAAGTCAGTCTCATCTGCTAGAGAGAGTATGAAAATACAGGAATAAGAAGATAATTAATTCTAGTACTAATTTAGCTCTAAATCATTGTGTTACCTTATATAAGTCATTCCGCTTCTGTCCTCTAAAGACTATCATTCTTTTTTTATTTTTATTTTTTTGGAGAGGTTTTTGCTATAGGGCGCGTGCACGCGCCCGACAGACAGAGAGAGACATAGAGACAGAAAGTGAGAAATCACCCCCCAGGGGGGATGGTCACACCGCAATCCCTTCTCCTCCATTCTCCTCTTGGGATTTTGGGCACGCACGCACACGCGCCCGGCGTGAGTTTTAAGCCACCAGGTCCGAGACACGAACTGTGGTCGACTACGTGGGAGTCCAGCGACATAGCCATTACACTAACTGCTGGTTCCCGAGACTATCATTCTTTAATAATAATGACTATTATTCCAGTTCTGACTGTCTAGGATTCTACATTTCTTTTAATTTGTCTTCCCCCATATTCCCAAATTACTCCAAATTAATCTCCTAAATCTACTCACTTTCCTTTATTTTTATTGTTATTATTTTTTTTTTAACATTTGCTAGAAGATGTGTGCACTTGATGAGAGAGAGCAAGACAGAGAAAGGGAAAGTAAGAAAGCACCTCCATGGGCTATGGTCACGCTACAATCTCCTCTCTTCCATCTCTCTTTTCAGGGTTTTGGGCATATATACACATGTGCCTTGAATGTTCTTTTCAAGCTGCCAGGTGCAGAACTTGAATCATGCAACTGACCATCTGAAATCTAACCATTTTAATTACCATGCTACTAGCTGGCCCTTCACATTCCTTTTTAAATTATTTTCAGAAGTTCTTTTCCAAATGGCAAAATTAATCCTGTTGCCTGGCATTCATTGCTTTTTAAGCTATGTAGTCCAATGACATCATAATCCTTTTCAGAAAATAAAGTCTCTTGCTTCTGTTCACCTGGGCAGAGAAGGCAAACAACTATTCCTGAATTCCACTAGGTGGAGGAGTCAAGATAATTTGGTTCTCACACATAAAGAGCTCAGTAGCATCGAAGGGCTTTGTCTTGCAATGAGATTCCCTTAAGAAGAAATTTAGGACTCACTCTTCAAGGACCTTGAAAATGAACTGACCTCCTGATCTTGAAGTTATTTTAGCCTTCTGTGCTTCTTACTTCATATTTTATATACTGATTTCTGTATTAGAGCTGTTATTTTCTCTTCATTCTGTGTGTGTGTGTATATTGATCACCAAGTAGGAGCAATGATGTAACAGTATGTTCCTTCTCTGCATTGTCCTTCACTTCTCATTACTAATTTCCATTGATTATATCCTTCTTTTACTTCGGCATTTCATTAACTATTTAAATATATTTAAATTTGCTTACATCTATGATTTGACGTATCAACTAGGTATAATGATGAAGAAATATGCATGTTTTCTACTTTTCTTTTCCCTAGTTTTATTAATTATATCATTCATATATTGCCAGAATTTATTACGTGTACATTTTGTTTTGTAACTATAATCCTCAGGTTTGTTTTATTTATGGTCTAATAATTAAATTTCAATGCTTATAAATATTGCTTTCACTGAAAATTTTCCATTCATTTCCTCCTTTTTTTTAGCAAAGGCCATCCTCTAGGGGGAAGTGCCCCTCAGCACTAGGTATCACAGTTACGGCAAGCTCCCCAAAACACTGTCTGCACATACTTAAATAATAGGTTTGGTCTGGCTAGATATAAATTCTTGACTAGGACTTACTACATTCAGTATATAGAAATTACCCCAATGTCTTTTTTTTAAAAAGTATATTTATTTCTTCTATGAGATAGACAGAGACAGAGACAGAAACAGAAAGACAATGGCATCTCCAACAAGTTTTTCATGCTGTGATTCATGAATATGAGAACTTGGGACATGAAGCTGGGACCTTCCCCCATGACATCACAGGTGGTCTAGCCATTTTTTTTTTTTTAGCAACTCCATTGCTTCTTAGAATTGTTATGGTACAGAGTAAGTAAGGCCATACTGAATTTTTCCCCTC
Source organism: Tupaia belangeri chinensis (assembly GCF_000334495.1). Lineage (NCBI taxonomy): Eukaryota > Metazoa > Chordata > Mammalia > Scandentia > Tupaiidae > Tupaia > Tupaia belangeri. The sequence goes on along the minus strand of NW_006159547.1, from coordinate 1,703,766 downwards.
TTTGTGGGACTTTTCAGTTGCCATGGTATACTACCAAAGCAGTGTATTTAACATACACTGTAGTGTATTTGAAAAAGTCTATTTTAAATATACCATAGAGCTGAAGCCAGAAACTACCTTTCTATGAATTCCTTTCTCTTTAGGCTTCAGGTTAGAGGTTGTCAATGAGAGAAACACAAGTAAAATTTGCAAGATGTAAAAGAATCTTTAGAGGTGGTTTCAAGTCAGACAAGGATTTGTATGGATGTGAGAGTTGCAGTGGCTTGATAAAAATTTCAAGAGAGCCTCAAGGAACCTGTGGGACAACAACAGTTTGATATTTATGTCGTAAGAGCAAAAGAAGAAATGTGGTGCTGAAAAACAGTTTGAAATAATGGCTGACAATTTACTAAGTTTTGAAAAAGATACAAACATACAGAAGAAGCTGCTCATAAATCAAATGGAATAAGTCCAAGGGAATTCACACTCAGGCTCATTATAATTAAATTGCTGAAAACTAAAGACAAAAAAAATAAAAAAAAAAAAGACCTTGAAAGGAATAAGAGAAAAATGACATTACCTATAAGCAAATAAAAAGTTAAATGACTATAGATTTCTTATCAAAAACCATAGAGATCAGAAGAAAGTGACATACTATTTTTGAAGTGCTAAAATAAAAGTAACTGTCAAAAAAGGAACTTTACATTTCTACATTTAGCAAAATGGTCTTTTAGAACGAAGAAAAGTTGAAAATTTCTTTTTTCTTTTAATTTCTTAAAATTGTTGTTTTTATATTCAATTACTGTGTATCATTACAGCATAAGGCACACTAAGACAATTCTAGTCAGCAGACTTGCAATAAAAATCTGCTAAAGTAGAGTCTGCTAGTGGCATGGTAGTTCTGGTGGGTGGAGACCACATGGCCAGTTGCATGGTTCAGTCCCAGATCCGGTGACTTGGAAAACATTGGGCACTTGTGTGTGTATTGCAAAATTCCTGAGATGAGAATGGAAGAGAAGGGATTGCAGTGTGGCTGACCCCCTGGGAGTGTGCTTTTTCACATTCTCTATCTTGCTCCCTCTCCCTGTCTGTCTCTTTATAGTGAGCACATGAAATTAAACAAAAACCAAAAATGGCTAAAATAAATTCTTCATATAGAAGGTAAATGATACCAGAAGAAAGCATGGAATATCATGAATGAAAGAAGAGCCGCAAAATAGTATATCTAATAAACCATCTGGATAAATATAATAAGTTATTTGTTTTTCTCTTGAGTGCTTCAAAATACATTTGAGAGTTAAAAACAAAAGTATGTCATTGATGGCATTTTCAATGTATGTATATATATGTATAGATAGATAGATAGATAGATAGATATGCAGATATGCAAGACATCTATAGACTATATGGGGAGAGAACTGGGAGCTGCATGGTGGGAAGGGGTCTGTATTCCAATTAAAGTAGTCAACTACTGATTCCAATTAGATTATAGAAAATTAAATATACATGTTGTGATTCCTAGAGAAATCGCTAGAAATTTATACAGAAAAATATTAAAATTCGGAAAAAAATCCAAATAACTCAAAGGAAGGCATATAATGGGAAACAGCAATAAAAAGCCAAGGGAAATAAAGACAGAAAATGAATAACAAAATGGTAGACCCCCAGTCCTGCCATATTAAAAATTAAACTAAATATAAGTGTTTTTAATACACCAATTACAACAGAGATTGTCAGATTTAAAAACATGACACAGCATCATATTGTCTGGAAGAAACTCACTGAAATATAATAAAGATAGTTTAAAAATAAACATATGAACAGAAAGATGAAGTGGCTATATTAATATAGATGAAATAGAGTTCAGTGCAATGAAAATTATCAGGGATAAAAGAGGGACTTTACAGCCTGATAAAATGATCAAACCTCAAAAAAGTGTGCACTTAACAGAATTTGAACATTCTTGAAGCAAAACTGATAACATTAAGAGGAATAAAAACATCTATAATTGGGACCAGCAGGTGGTGTGGTGGTTAAGGTGCTGGACTCTCCCACATGGCCGACTGGGATTCGGGTCCTGAATCTGGTGGCTTGCTTTCTCACTTCCTCTCTCTCTCACTCTCACCCTCTGTCTCTCTCTGGTCAAATTAAAAAAATCAATGAAATAAATAAAAAATGAATAATTATTTTAAAAACAAACAAACAAACAAAAATCTATAATTATAGTCAAACTTCAATATCCGTTGTTCAAAATTTGGTAAAACAGCTAGGAAGAAAGTAATCAAGGATGCAGAGGGACTCAACAATGCCACTTTATCTATAGTACCTTACACTAAACAAGAGCAGAATCACATTCTTTTCAAGTGCTCATGGAACATACAAAGGTAGCAGATATCACAGGCCAGGAAAACAAAATACAAAAGCAGAAACTTAACAGATTTAAAAGAACTAAAATTCCTATACAATGTGTTTCTGACCAGAATGGAATCATAGTAAAAATCAGTAACAAAAACATTTTAAAATATTACTTGAAAATTTAAAAAAGCAAAAAAAAAAAATTTAAATAGCATTTATGAAAAGTACCTCCCCCCAAAAAAATAAAATTTAGGGAAAACTAGCAAAACATGTTGAGAATCTGTATTTTGAAAAGTATGAAATATTAATGAAAAAACTAAAAAAGTGCCCCAATAAATGGGGAAACAAATCGTGTCTATGTACTAAAAGATTCGATATAGTCAATATCCCTTATATCGAAATTGACCTGTAAGTTTAATGCTATTTTTATCAAAATCCCGGCAAGAAGTTTTGTAGACATGAACATCCGTTTCTCTTCTCCGTGTCTTTCTCTTACCATTTCTTCCCATTCTCTTTCAGTATTTCTCATTATTTTTCACCCAGCATTCCATTTGTGGTATACTTCTGTAAGTGTTGTTACCAGGTGACTCTTTCCTTTTTTACATTTAAAATCTCATCTGTTTGTTAATGATTCTGAAGTGTAGCCCTGATTTGTATCTCGAACTTACTGGTCAGTCTGTCTATTGAGCTCTTAAACAGTTATCAAAAACTGATAATGATTCAAACTAAACCCATTATCTATTTCTCATCATCTGTTTCTATAGCTTTCCCTTGTCTTAAAACTCATACCTCAATAAATTGCATAATCACCCAGTTCCCAAATCTGGACCTTACATTATTTCCTTTTATTTTTCTTTTTATTTCTAGTGTAGTATATCTCTAAGATTTGCTAATATTTTTAAAAAATTATTTTAATTCTTATTTATTCATTCATTTATTTTTAATTTGACTAGAGAGAGACAGAGAGAGAAAGGGAGGGAACGTGGGAAAGCAAGTAAGCAAGGAAACCACCAGGTCCAGGAATTGAACTGTGGTCACCCATGTGGGAATTTTCATCTCTATTTCAATTTTATAATAATTATTGTATTTAACTTTATTTATTTATTTACTTATTTATTTAAATTTGACCAGAGAGGGACAGAATGTGTGAGAGAGAGAGAGAAGGTGAGAAAGCAAGCCGTCAGGTCCAGGACTTGAACCGTGGTCGGCTGTGTGGGAGTCCAAAGCCCTTAAACACCATGCCAACTGCTGGCCCATCTATTTCTCTTATAAACTGTCATGTGAACCACTTTTCTTCCCTGGATTGTAACAAAATCCTTTAAGCAGATTTGCTTTCATGAGATTTTGCAACTTTTTAAAAGAACATGTTTTAAAAACTTACAAATAATCCATAACTTACAAAACTATTTTAATATGGTACAAATAAATTTTATTTTGAACCATATACATGCAAGTTGTCAACCTGATGTTTCATCACTCAAGTGGGCTTTGAGTATATTTCCTACAAGCAAGGATTCTTCTGCATCAAAATCAGGAAATTCACAGTTGGATGACTATTATTTAACCTTTGGATCCTCCTATTCAATTTTTGCCAGTTGGACTTTTATAGCAAAATAATACTATTCAGAATCATGTATTGAGTTTTCATGGCTCAGTTTTATTCAGTCTGGGGCATTTTTTTGTTTGTTTTGTTTTTACTTTCATAATCTTTACTTTTTTAAAAAAACAGCCAATTATTTCATAGACAAATCTTCACTTGTTAAAACAAATCTGCAGGGAACCAGCAGTTAGCGTAATGGCTATGTCGCTGGACTCCCACGTAGTCGACCGCAGTTTGCGTCCCGGACCCAGTGGCTTAAAACTCATGCTGGGCGTGTGTGCGTGCGTGCCCAAAATCCTGAGAGGAGAATGGAAGAGAAGGGATTGCGGCGTGACCATCCCCCCGGGGGGTGATTTCTTGCTTTCTGTCTCTATGTCTCTCTCTGTCTGTCTGGCGAGCGCATGAGCCCTATAGCGAAAATCTCTCAAAAAAAAAATATATATATATAAAACCAAATCTGTAATCTGGACTTAAATAATGCTTCCATGTGACTGGATGAGGTTATCCATCTTTGCTAATGATACCACAGAACTAATGCTATGCTCTGCCCACTGTATCCTCCCAGCATCTGGTTTTCCCATCACTAATGATGTTCACTTTGATTACTTGGTTAGGGTGGTACCTGACAGGTGGCTCCGCTGTGAAGTTACTCTTTTCTTCTCAGTAATTAAGTATTTTTATGGGAAGTTATTTTGAAACTAGCTAAATACACTTTCTCATCAAACTTTTGATGCAGTCATTTATTAATTTACATAAGTATGGATCCAGCTTCCTGTGCTACTAATGAATTATAATTGATATTATTATCTTTAGTTTGGTTCAAATTTCTCCAAATTTGACCAGTGAAGGCCCTTTAAGATGGTATCTATGCTTTTTTGGTGTATGTTCCCATCATTCTTTGAATACTTACTTCAATTATAAAAAAGATATTTTGGATTCATCTTATACTTTCTCTTCTCTAGCACTGGAAGCAGGCTTTGATCTAATGAGCCCTGGTTCCTTTTCTTACAGACTGAAATTTAGAAACCAAGATCTAGGTGCCACTTATGCTTATTGCTCTTGGGGTCACTTCTCCAAGGCGGTCTATAGAATATATGTGTGTAGACGTATACATATATTTACATATACGTTTATCTATTTTAATTGGAATCTGTGTGTTCTAATATATCTAATTCCAATTCACTACCAAAAGATTCACCTTTATTTTCTTCCTTTTCGTATTTGTACTCCATTCTCTGACAGTGACAAAAAAATGGCCCCCAGTATCCTTATTCATTTACTTATTTGATCCCTCAGTATACTTCCAATTGCCCTCATTGCTTTTGTCCCCTCTCCCACAGGTGGCCTGCCTGAGCTAGATACCCCACACCAGGCAGATAGAGTGGTCAGATTTACCAAATAAACGTAAGGAATTCCCAGTTAAACTCGAATTTCAGAAAACAACAAATAATTTTATAGTATAAGTATGTTTCATGCAATGTTTAGAACATAATTACCCTAATGATTATTTCTCTGAAATTCAACTTTAATTGGGTATTCTGTATTTAATCTGCCATCCTACAGGCTGGATCTCCATTTCAACACCTTCTGGTCCTGCTCAGATTTTGAAACCCAGCTCTGGGCTTTTCCAATGTTTGGATTCCCTCCTTATCCCACAAGTACTGGTCCATGCCACATCACTTTCTCCATATGAAAGCTTTCCTCACCTAGTTTGGACTGCAGCAGCTCACATGAAGTTGCCCCTAAGCATGGATGTCCCCTTACCTGCTTAGGTTGTGAAATTTCTTGTTAAGTCATCCCTGTATGTGAAATTTCCCCCTCATTCTGCTTGGGTTCCATCAACCAACCAATGCCAGACCACCCTCCCATGGATGCCCCTCAGCTGTTCAGACTCTGATACTCTATGCCCGGCCTTTCCCTTCTTACCCCATGTGATGCTTTCCTCAACCTGCTCAGCTACAGACACCATATACTGAACTATCCCTGCATGAACATACTTTCATCTGAAGTTTTCTAATTTTTTTTTGAGAAATTTAAAAAGAAGTGAAACAATCCCTAACTACAGAAAAGTTTCAAGAAGTACAAATAACTTTTATTTTGAATAAAGATAGGCAGAAAAAAGTTGCCAGCTTGATGCTGTCATCCCAGAGGACTTGGTGTGCATTTCCTGCTCTGGCTCTTATACTCCTTGATCACATGTAAAAACACACCGCTCCGTGAGGCCTCTGATTTTCCATGTAGGCCACACTTCCATGTGGTCACCATGGTCAGTTGGCTTAGGCCATATCCTCATGTTCATTGCACCTCGTGAGGATCCTCTGTCATCTCACTTAGGCTCTAATGTATCACATCTGGCGGTCCCTCTGTGTGGATACTAACCTTCCTTTGAACTACAAGCAGTTTTAGTACTGAATTTCTAGAGACAATGAAAAAGGGAAGAGGAAGAGAAAGAGCAAGACTTTGCATTTTTATAAAAGTAAAACAAGAACAGAAGTATTAGGATGGGTCGTGTTATAACAAAACTGTCTGGTAGCTTTTTTTTAAGCACAAAAGAATATTATGCTTCTCACTGTCTGAATTTATTTTTATACATTCCTCTACACATTGAATAGTCCAGATATAGTTATGCTTTGAAGTATAAGCACTTATGTTTAAAAATCTAAAAAATGAGACTCCTGAAATATTCAGACAAGAAGCCATTTTAAAGCTGAGGTGTGTCCTGACCTGTTCAGGGAAGCTATGCTCTAAACTCCATTTTCTAGACTCCTGAAATATTCAGACAAAAAGTCATGTTAAAGCTGAGGTGTGTCCTGGCCTCTTCAGGGAAGCTATGTTCTAACCTTACTTTCCCACTCTAAGCTTCACTCTCCACACCCTGCACCCTGAATATCTAGATAGGCCCAGGTGCACAGTGACCAAGCATCTGAATACTTTCAGAGTCATTGAAATCCTCAGTGCTTATTGAACCTCCTGATTTAAGGAAGAAATTTCTTTTTATAAATCTGAACTCCTAATCTCTTTCTGTGGATACTACATTACGAAGCACAGTGGAGGAGAGATTTTGTCACAGAATGACCAGAAACCACCGCAGAGGCACAAGAAACATGAAAAGCCAAGAAAATATCTCTCCCCTAAAAGAACAATCCCTCCTCATCCACAGACAGTACAGTAGAACTCATAGAAATGTCTGATAGAGAATTCAGAATATTCATAGTGACAAAACTAAATGAGATGCAAGAGTTAAGAGCTAATGAACTCCACAAGATGCAGGCGAAAAGAGACAACAAGTTCCAGGAGGTGTTGAAGTTCTTCCTTAATCTGAAAGAGGAAATAAACACCATAAAGAAGAATCAAATGGGCCTGATAGAGAAGGCTGCCATTCAGGAAATCAAAAACTCCCTCAAAAGTATTAAAAGCAGATTAGTCCATGCAGAAAATAAAATCTTGGATGTTGAAGGGAAAACCTCTGATCTAGAAAAAACAGCAAAAAAAACCCTGAGAAAATAACCCCCCAAAATGAGAATACTATATGAGAAATACTAGACAGCATTAAACGCCCAAACATCCAGATAATCGGTATCCCAGAAAGTGAGGAAACTAATAAGGGCATTGATAATCTATTTGATGAAATCTTGGAAGAAAATTTTCCAAATCTAGAGAGGCATTCAAATATCCAGACCCAAGAAATACAAAGGACCCCTAACAGAATCAACCCAAGAAGATCTTCTCCAAGGCACATCATAGTCAGACGGGCCAAATCTACAAAGACAAGATACTAAAATTGGGAAGAGAGAAATGTCAGGTTATTTATAAAGGTTATCTAATCAGGCTAACCTCAGACCTCTCATCAGAAACAATGTGAGCAAGGAAAGAACAGGAAAATGTATTCAAAGTGTTAAGTGAAAAGCAGTTTCAACCAAGAATACTATAAGCAGCAAGATTAATCTTTCATATGGAAACAATGGATAAAAACATTCTCAGATAAACAAGACCTGAAAGAATTCGCCAGTAGCAAACCCACTCTTCAAGAAGTTCTGAAAGGAGTGCTTTACCAAAAAAAAACTAAAGACACATACAGAAATAAGAGAACAGGGAACCAGCAGTTAGAGTAATGGCTTTGTCCCTGGACTCCCACGTAGTCGACCACGGTTCACGTCCTGGACCCGGTGGCTTAAAACTCATGCCAGGCACGTGTGCGTGCGTGCCCAGGATCCCGGGGGGAGAATGAAGGAGAAGGGATTGCGGCATGACCATCCCCCCTGGGGGGTGATTTCTCGCTTTCTGTCTCTATGTCTCTCTCTTCTGAAAGGAGTGTTCTACCAAGAAAATAAAGACACATTCAGAAGTAAGAGAATGAAAAGCAACCAAGAAAATGACCAATTTAATGCTAGAAACAAGAAATACCAATAATAATGATGAATGTTAACTTCTAGGATTTAAACAGAAAGATTGGACCACAGTAACACTGCATATTCAACAGGAGAGAGTTTGAACATAAGGGTGAAGTGGAGAAATAAAATTTTATGACTTTTGAGTAAAATGTTACTGATTTTTTTTACTATGCTTTGTTTACCCAATTTAAACATTTTACTTTCTTTTGAGCTGTTGATTGGGGTTCAGCAATTTGTTAAAGTATTTTTCTTGTTTGTTTCTTTAAATGGAAACATAAATTTTTCTTCCTTCTTGACCCCTCTGTAATTGGAAAATGTTTGGGAGTATTCTTATTTTGTGGCAGAAGGGTTATTTACATATGTTTAATAATGCTTGTTGCATTGAATCAGAAATTGGAAATCTCATTATTGGACACGGCTTTGACTGGAATGTCATGCCTGAAGATTAATCAGGAAACTATGGAACTAAGGTGGATCTCAAGTAAGCCAACAGAAGCTCTTAGAAAGATGACCTGGTACCATAAATAGTTTTGCCTGGCAGACTTTTCCAGCCCAGCATTGTAATCAGTAGAGTTTGCAACAGAGCAACCACACCAGAGAATTATCTTGAGAAAGACTTTGAAGGAAGAAAAAGAGACTGATCTTTGCTAGCAGATGGTATATCACAGAATATCTGGTAGTCGGGAATGAATTGACAAGGTATTTATGTGTGACTTATGTGCTGGACATTTGCTTTTCAACAATTTGTGTAGTTGACATGTAAATATTTTCAAAAATATTTAAAACCATACTGTTTCTGTTGTTATATAGAGTCACAAAGTTGTAAGAAATATTGTGAACATTATGTTTAAAATTGAGTATTCTGAAATTTTGAAAGCTGTTCATTAACTGTCAAGAACTATGGAGTCTGAGCAAAAATTTTCTGATATGTAAAGTAAATGTTTGTGAAAAATGTAAAAATAAATAAAAAAAAGAAAAACTCTAAGAAGTAAAATGAATCAAACATTTTCTACTTTTTGCTTCCTGAGTATTGGGGGGAATTTTAGTTTTTGTGGAAACAAAAAGAGAAGACTACTAAACATTTCCTACTTTGCTCTTTTTCTCTTTACTAATACTTTGGAATATCTTATCTTTTAAAGAAATCATTGTTAAAAAAAAGGCTGCTGTTTCAGTAATTAGCCGTGATGATTTTACAGAGTATAACTGTTTTCATTCCTTCTTTCTGAAGTTCTAGTATGTCCCCAGATGAGGAATAATCATAAGAGGAAGCAGAAAAAATTCTGCAGTTTTGAAACAGCTAAAGATGATACCGTTTTAATTCTCCTTTGAAAATAATAATAGCATTCTAACCAAAGGAACAAAATTAGCAAAACAATGAAAAACTAGCATTCAATCACTTCATTTTTCTAGCTGTCCAATGCATAATGGATTTCTTTTTCATGTTTAAGTTATTTTCTGTATCTTACTGCATAGAAAATCTGTGCATCTGTCACGTTTGCCACATTTAGTACAAAATATTCCTGGTTCATAAGGCCTTCTCATCATAGTTCCTCTACAAAAAAGCAGAAAACATGTAGTTAGAAAATTCTCAATTTTTGCAGGTTATTTAAATAATATAGTTACCGATCTTTTTAACTGCCAGAGGATGCATGTGCTTGTGGAGAGAGAGAGAGAGAGAGGTGGAGAAATGGGGCATGGTTACGTTGCAATCCCTTCTCTTCCATGTCTTCATCCTGCTGAGATAAAACACACACACACGTCTGCCACTTCCAAGATTTCAGGGCTAGGATTCAAACTGCAGATAGCCATGTGGATTTGGTTCCCTTAACCACTAGGCTACATGGCTGGCCCACTTACAAAATTTGAAAAGGGTGACTTAATTATGAAAATGAACTCAAGGAAGTATTTAAATTGGAGATGCAACCTTCCCTTTTTTTTTTGTCCTCCAGGAAATGTCTCTTCCGAAACTAATTCCCACATACTTGGAATAATGTACTGTAACTTAAAAGAGGGTTTTAAAGTTTCTTTCATTTTTATTTTGTAACAAGATGAATAATTTAAAATAGATATTATAGAATAATTTACACTTAATTGCTATCTGGTCAGCAAAATAGATAAAAAAAAACTATAGAAATATTTGTTATTTGAAGAGTTTACAAAAATCCCCAAATGCTTATTATTCCAAATACTCAGTTGTATGAACTACTTAGGGGTCTACATGGAAAATACATAAATATATAAACAAACAAATAAATATAAAAGAGACTTTAAATATACAGACAAGCAAATAAATGTAAATTTAATCCATTTACAGAGCTGAAGACACAAGTGAGAAATGATTACAGCAACTGCCCAGAACTAAGTAAGGAAAAAAGTCCCTAACTAGATTACAAATTGGAAAGTTTATATAAAGAATCTATAAAAAGAAAGATAGAAAAGATAGGGAGGGAGAAGACACTTTTATGTGGGAGGAGTGTTGTTAATTTTGGTCATTAAACAAATTGCCTAATGTACCTAGTATGTAGTCAAAAGCTATAAAATTAAACATTAGGCATCTAAGTGTCTGGTTAGGCACTATTCTGGTGGTGGTTACTTACTTCTTTTACACTAGACATATATCTGCCACAACCTTGTTTATCAAGGAGACAACCTAGCAATTTAAATTTGTAAGCAGATTCTTTAAAGTTCTCTACCCAGACCCACACAGTCTGTACGTTGTCCATAGAACAAGAAACAGGGCACAACTAACAGACATTGATTTTCCATTTCATACAGCTGGAACAACTAAATTACTTATAACAACTTTTTATTTTTATAACTTCCACACATCACCCACAAATAGCACAGGACTGGCTTCTGGTTTGTACATAGAAGATCTATAGATTTTCCAAGATGACTTAAACAATCTATTCCAATAAGCTAGAGAAAAATACAAGAAAAAGCAAAGAAGATAACCTAGTTAGAAATTCAAGCTGGTTCTTGTTTTGACACATCTATAATAATAGGTGAGTATTTGCCTCAAACTCCATGCCTACTTCAAGGTCAAAAAAAGTATGAACACTATTGTTTTCTGCCTCACATTATCCCAGTATGTACAGAACTACCTTACTTTATGTCACTTTTTAGTAAAACTCAGTTGGCCAGATTTCTCACTTCCCTTTATTTTTACATCCTACACCTAAATGACTAGGGATCACAATGAAATGCTTATAAAGTTCCTAGGAAGCTTCTATTACTTGAAATAGCTATATCATTCTCTCTCTCTTTTTTTTAGAATTATTTTTTATTTAACTTTATTTAGTTAGTTTTAATTTGACTAGAGAAGGACAAAGAGAGAGAGAGAGAGAGAGAGAGAGAGAGAGAGAGAAAGTGAGAAAGTGAGAAAGTAAGCTGCCAGGTCTGGGACTCAAACCTTGGTCAGCCATGTGGGAGTACAATGCCCTTAACCACCATGCTACCTGTTGGCCCTGCTATATCATTCTCTAAGCTTCAAGATAGCCATCTACTTTCGGGAACCAGCAGTTAGCATAATGGCTATGTCACTGGACTCCCACGTAGTCGACCTCAGTTCACGTCCCGGACCCGGTGGCTTAAAACTCACGTTGGGCGCATGTGCGTGCGTGTCCAAGATCCCGAGAGGAGAATGGAGGAGAAGGGATTGAGGCGTGATCATCCTCCCTGGGGGGTGATTTCTCGCTTTCTGTCTCTATGTCTCTGTCTGGTTAGCGCAAGCGCCCTATAGCGAAAATCTCTCCAAAAAAAAAAGAAAAAAGATAGCCATCTACTTTCTGATTATGCCTCCTTATTCATTGAAAACTTTGGTATCTGGCTCATCACCTTCTTTTTCCGTCACAATTTTGTTATTGTCCCAGAATTTGGTGCCTGGATTGATTTTCAAGTCACTAGATCCAGGACTCAAACCGTAGTTGGTCATATGAAAGTTCAGCACCATAAAAACCACACAACTTGCTGGCCCCCTGAAGTTTTCATTTATTTACTAAGTATTTTTAAAAGAGTTATTCATTTAATTTTATTTATTATTATTATTTTTCATTTGACTAGAGAGAGACAGAGGGAGAGAAAGTAAACTGCTAGGTCCAGGACTAAATACATGGTTAACCAAGTGAGAGCCCATTGCCACCTGCTGGCCCCAAGTTTTTATCTTTATAAAGCAAAAATTACAGAATTCTTTTTTCACCAGTGAACTTTACATTCTTTTGTCTGTTAAATGTTTCCTGCCTTTGCCCCTCCCACCCACCCTCTACCACCCATTCTCTACCACCCACTCTCCTCCCTTACAGTCTCTAGTATCTACACTTATCCTCTTTACTATCATATATTCAGATCTTTTGATTTCTGACATAGAGAGAAGACATTTGGTACAGATCAAGTGGGGATAACTGCAGGTAGAGGTCAAAGTTTGGCTCACTTTGCTTAACGTTACATCTCCTATGTTCATCCATTTTTAATCAGACAATAGGGTCTCATTGTTTTTTTATGGCTGAGTAATATTCCATAGTTTATATGTGTCACAGTTTTTCAACCCAGTCATTTATTTTGGGGCACTAAGGTCGAGACCAGGTCTTGGCAATTGCAAATAATACTGAAATAAACATAGATACGCAAGTGTCTTTCTGACTGACTGTTTTCCTTTCTTTTGGGTAAATACCAAAGAGTGTGATTACTGGATTATATGGTATTTCTATTTGTAGGCTTTTGAGGAACGTCCCTACTGTTTTCCACAGAGACTGTACTAATTTACATTCCCACCAACAGTGGAAGAGAGTTCCCCTTTTCACCACAGCCTCATTAACACTTGTCATTCCTTATTTTTATTTTTTGTAGAGGTTTATGCCTTTGGACATGTGTGTTTTCCAGGGAGAGAAAGAGAGAGAGAGAGAGGGAGAGAGAGAGAGAGAGAGAGAAAGTAAGAAATCACCCCACTGGAGGGATGGCCATGCCACAATCCCTTCTTTTCCATTCTCCTTCTGGGATCTTGGATAAACACATATACATGCCTGGCCTGAGTTTCAAGCTACTTGGTCCAGGAATCGAACCATGGTCGACTATGTGTAGTCCACTATACCATCTGTTGACCCCTTTATTATTATTTTTTTATTCTAGCCATTATAATTGGGTTTAAATGATGTCTCATTGTGGTGGTAATTTGCATTCCCTTATGACAAGAGACTGAACATTTCTTTCTTTCTTGTTTTAAGAATTATTTATTTAATTTTATTTATTCATTCATTTATTTTCATTTGACCAGAGAAAGACAGACAGACACAGAAAAGGAGAGTAAGAAAGCAAGCCACCAGGTCTGGGACTCAAACTGTGTCGGCCATGTGATAGTGTCCAGCACCTTAACTACCATACCACCTGCTGGCCCCTGAACATTTCTTCATATGCCTTTTGGCCATTGATAAGTCTTCCTTGGAGGGTTGTCTACTCAGCTCATTTGCTCATTTTTAATGGAATTAATCTTTTTTTTTTTTTTAAATGGGTGAGCTGCTTGAGCTCCCTATGTATTCTAGATAGCAATCCCTTGTCTGAGCAATAATTTGCTAATATTTTCTCCCATTCCATGGGTTGTCTTTTCACTTTAATTGTTGTTTCCTTTGCTGTGAAGAAGCTTTTTAGTTTGATGTAACACTTGGCTATTTTTAGGATTGACTTTGATCTTAAATTTGTGAAGAGTTGTCTTGTGGCCTAACATATAATCTTTCCTGGAGAATATGCCATGTGCTGTTGAGAATAATATATATTCTGTAGCTGTTGGATGGATTATTTTGTAAATGTCTGTTATGTTTATTTTATCTAGAGTGTAGTTTATATCCAATGTTGCATTGTTGATTTCCTGTCTGGACTATTTCATTGCTGATAATGGGGTGCTAAAGTCCCCTACTTTTATTATATTACAATCTATTTATCTTTAGATCTAATGATTGCTTTACATATTTAGGTCAACTGGAGTTACATGTGTATGTATTTATAATTATTATATCTAGTTGAATTGTGCCTTTTATCATTGTATATTGACCTTTTTGTCTTTTTATAGTTTTTTACTTAAATTCCACTTTATCTGATGTAAGTATAGCTATTCCTCCTTTCTTTTGGCTTTCACTTGCATGAATTATCATTTTTTGTTTCTTTATTTTCAGCCTATGTATGTCCTTACAAGAAAAGTAAGTTTCTTGTAGGCAGCATATAGTTGTGTCTTTTTTTTTTTTTTTTTTTTTTTTTTACTAATTCATTCAGTCATTCTATATCTTTTAGTTGGAGAATTTAATACATTTACATTCAAATTTGTTTCTGGTAGATAAGAACTTATTCCTGACATTTTATTGTCTTCTGGTTATTTTTATAGATACTTTGTTCTTTTCTTGCTCTTTTGTTTATCTTTGTGGCTTGGTGGTTTTCTGTAGTGATAAGTTTTGATTCCCTTTTCATCTCATTTGTGGTACCACTAGACTCTGGGGCCAGTACAAAGCACATTTCTTTACTAACTATGTTTGGATAGTATGATTTACTTCTTTTGAGTCTAGAATTAGATTTAAGTAATGTTCCTCAACCTTACATTTTCCCCATTGGTCTCCTTATTCTTTAATATACATGTTCTATGCATCAAAGCTGTTTTAAAATATGTATTTAGACTAATCACTTCTATAATTTCACACCTGCTTTTACAATAACTTCTTTCTATTTAAAATATAAATATGTTTTTATATTTAGTTGGTATTGCATTGCTTTAGCACATATTTGTTTCCCAAAAGACTACAAGTGTTTTCAGGATAGGCACCATGTAAAAAATGTAGAATTCTATTGCCTCGGCAGTGTTTGTCATACCTACTATAAAATTATATTTAATTAAAGTACTTGTGATCAACTGCTGTTGCATGATGCCTAAAAAGAAAAAAAAAAAGTCCTTTTCCTGCATCCCATATCTTTTCTGAGCTCAGTTAATAAGATTAACTATCAATTAAGCTTAAATTCTCATGGTCATCTTTATGCTCTCTTCACTACCTAAGTTCAAAACTAATCTAATACTAAAAAAAAAAAAAAAAAAAAAAAACAATCTAAAACTGTTTTTGT
>NW_006159547.1:1667375-1687620 GCF_000334495.1 Tupaia belangeri chinensis | reverse complement strand
CTTTTTTTTTTTTTTTTTTTTTTTTTTACTAATTCATTCAGTCATTCTATATCTTTTAGTTGGAGAATTTAATACATTTACATTCAAATTTGTTTCTGGTAGATAAGAACTTATTCCTGACATTTTATTGTCTTCTGGTTATTTTTATAGATACTTTGTTCTTTTCTTGCTCTTTTGTTTACCTTTGTGGCTTGGTTGTTTTCTGTAGTGATAAGTTTTGATTCCCTTTTCATCTCATTTGTGGTACCACTAGACTCTGGGGCCAGTACAAAGCACATTTCTTTACTAACTATGTTTGGATAGTATGATTTACTTCTTTTGAGTCTAGAATTAGATTTAAGTAATGTTCCTCAACCTTACATTTTCCCCATTGGTCTCCTTATTCTTTAATATACATGTTCTATGCATCAAAGCTGTTTTAAAATATGTATTTAGACTAATCACTTCTATAATTTCACACCTGCTTTTACAATAACTTCTTTCTATTTAAAATATAAATATGTTTTTATATTTAGTTGGTATTGCATTGCTTTAGCACATATTTGTTTCCCAAAAGACTACAAGTGTTTTCAGGATAGGCACCATGTAAAAAATGTAGAATTCTATTGCCTCGGCAGTGTTTGTCATACCTACTATAAAATTATATTTAATTAAAGTACTTGTGATCAACTGCTGTTGCATGATGCCTAAAAAGAAAAAAAAAAAGTCCTTTTCCTGCATCCCATATCTTTTCTGAGCTCAGTTAATAAGATTAATTATTCTTTTCTGAGCTCAGTTAATAAGATTAACTATCAATTAAGCTTAAATTCTCATGGTCATCTTTATGCTCTCTTCACTACCTAAGTTCAAAACTAATCTAATACTAAAAAAAAAAAAAAAAAAAAAAAACTAATCTAATACTGTTTTTGTTTTACTTTGTCTTTTTTTATTTATGAAAGTATGAGTCTATATCTTTGAAATCTAAAAATAGGGACTAGAAAATTATTATATGTAAATACTGTTTCAGTTCATTTTTCTGATATATTTTAAGCTTTCTTAATCTTTAAATACATATCTTTATAAATTAGAAGAAATATTTCCTTTTCTTTATTATTACTTTTCTATTTGTTCTCTGTTCTTTAGGGATACCAACTTGTAGATTTATCTCCCTGACATATTTCTTTTCTTCCTTCACATAGTTTGACTTCTAGTCTTCACCTCTGTGTTCTGAAATTTTTTTTTCAATGTTTTCTTTGACATGTATATTCTTTATGGTCAAATTTGTTTACCTCATTCTGCATTTATTTTCAATAGGTGGTTTAACAAATTACCATATATTGGGTATTTAAACAACGGAAATTTATTCTCTCATAGTTCTGATAGCCTAAAGTATAACATCAAGGTGTTGAGAGGACTATGGTCCTTCCAAAGGGTGCAAGGTAAAATACATTCCTCAGTTTTTCCAACTTCTGGTGGTTTTAGGTATTCCTTGGCTTGTGGATACATCATTCCAGTCTCTTCCTCTGTGGTTACATTATCTCTTCCTCTTCTGTCTGTCTAATGTTGAACACCCCTTCCTTCTCTCTTATAAGGATATATGTGATTGCAATTAGCATTTACCACATAATACATGCTAAACTCTTCTCAAGGTCATTATCTTAACCATGTCTTTGCCATGTAAGGTAATATTCATTCTTTTGTCATATTTCTCTGTGTGTAGGGGATGCCATTCAGCCCACTACACATTCTAATTTCCAATCTACTTTCTTATTTTCATTTCTACTCAGAATTTCATAATATTGTAATAGATTGATTTATCTACTAATGATTCTTAAGAAAGATAGCAAAAATTGCCTATTTTCAGTACATAATCAAGTAAAAATTTGGACTGAGTTGACTGACATATATCCTAATCTTGATCTTTCATGGTATATTTGCCAATATTTTTATCAAAGGAAAAATAGTTGACAGAAGCTTCAAGACAAAAAAGCCTAAGAGAAAGATATATGAGAAGAAAAAAGGGCAATTCCCAACTAGTAGCTTAATCTTATCACTGTAGTTATGGGATACCTTCCATTCATTATTTTTAAGGTCACCAAGTACCTTTATCTTATCAAATGGAACTATCAATTCTCCTTCCTCAATTTTTCATCATGTCAGTAACATGTCATAGAGTTAACTACTTTGGGCTTCGTGACTCATGTTCTTCACTTGATTTCCCAGCATGTTTTTGGTTTCCCTTTTACCTGATTAGCCTCTCTTCATTACTAGTTCCTTTGCTGAGATTAAAATATTGCAGTACTCTGCATTTAGTTCTTAAATTAAGAGTCCATGTTCACTCTCTCATAAGATGCTCTTATTCAGGACTGTGACTTATTTCTGCTCAGGTCTTTTACCAGGAGTTCTCTCTGCTCAGAAACCTACTGCAGACCATCTCCTTCTCATGATGCATTTCCATTTCCTACTTTTATTTTCCAATCCCACATGTCAAAATATAAAACATATCTCCTGATCTTCCCTATATAAATTAATGATATCATCATTCACCCAGTTTTTCAGAACAAAGCCTTAGGCTTTCAAGTCACATGGTCCAGGACATGAACTGCTCAGTCAGTCACTTCAACCACCAGGACACGGGCTGGCCTTTTCCTCACATTTTCTATGCTGTGGTAGAATTTTAAGATGGGCCACAAGATCCTTCACCTCTCATGTACATGCCACGTCTAACCAGGACAGTAAATGTACCATGATTATTTATATGACATGATTAATCTTTAAAGATTGATATTATCTAGATGGGCCTGACCCAATCAGTTGGGTATTTTACAGAGTATTTTCTTTTGGAGGCAGTATTAAACAACAACATAGCATTACTACTTATTGTATTCCCCCAGATAGGAAAAATTATAGAATAGAATTATATAATAGTAATACTGGCCACAGAAGAGAAGTCAGAGATTTAAAGCATGGCAAGGTTCTGACATGCTTTTGCTAACTTGAAGATGGTGGAGACCGTATATCAAAGAATGTGGGCAGCCTGTAGAAAGTGAGAGTGCCTCCTGGCTGAGAGCCAGCAATTAAGTGAGAATATAAATTCTACAACCACATGAACCCAAAATCTGTTAACAGTCTAATGAACTTGATAGTAGATTCTCCTCTACAGCCTCCAGATGAGAACTCAGTTGGCACCTTAATTTTGGCCTCTGAAACACTGAATAGGGAATATAGTCACACTTTGCCTGGATAATGACATGTAGAATTGTGTGATAATTAAATATATGCTATTTTAAATGATAACATTTGTGGTAATTCAGTATGCAATAATAGAAAATCAATTCACATGCTAAAATCTAATGCAAGATATCATAGTTTGATTCCTATACTACAGAAACAGCCTCTTAATTGTACTTCCTCTTTGTACTCTTGTTTCATTATACTACCTTTTCTCCACACCATCTTTTTTAAAAAAGAATCACTTATTTAATTTTGTTTATGTGCTATTATTCTTCAGTTTGATGAGAGAGAGAGAGAGAGAGCAAGCCTCTAGGTCTAGGACTAGAACCACAGTCAGCCATGTGGGAGTCCAACACTTTGAGCACCATACCACCTACTGACTCATCTCCTCAATATTTTTTAAAGCTTCTTTAAAAAACAGCTTAGATCATTCACTTGCTTTAGACCATCCAATGGTTTTGTCCTTAGAATAAATTCCAAATATTTAACATGGCCCAAGTTATTTGGTCTAGCTGTCACCTAACTGCCCCTCTTTTTTGGGGGGTGGGGCACTATAGGGCGCGTGTTCTCGCCAGACAGAGAGCGACATAGAGATAGAAAGCGAGAAATCACCCCCCAGGGGGGATGGTCATGCCGCAATCCCTTCTCCTCCATTCTCCTCTTGGGATTTTGGGCACGCACGCACACGTGCCCAGCGTGAGTTTTAAGTCACCAGGTCCAGGACGCGAACCGTGGTCGACTACGTGGGAGTCCAGTGACATAGCCATTACGCTAACTGCTGGTTCCCACATAACTGCACCTCAATCCTACCTATAACCACAAGTTATTAATTTTTCAAACATGTTAAACTCATTTCAACCACTGAGATTTTACCCATACTCTTACTTTCACATAGACTTCTTTGGCCATGTTCTTATCATTTGACTTCAGCTCAAATGCCACCTTCTTCTGTGACTATCCGACCTATGTTATATACCAGTAATTCCCTATTTGCTTATCTTGCATAATTTTTATGGTATATTTTAGTATCTAATTACAATATTATTTATTTATGTGTTCATTTATTAAGAGGTTCTTGTTTCCCTGACAAAATTTCAAACTAAACGTGATCAGCACTTTTGATTTTTTAGGACACATTACAGAAACTGCACACAGTTGTTGAGTGCATAAATGAGTTTTAGTGCTCTAGGGAAAATGTTACCCTTTTCCTCTAACCTAATGTCCAGTTCTTGTTTGAATTTGCAACACCAGTCAGAAATAATTTTCAAAGTTTCTCCATGAATTAGATATGACAAGGCTTCCACTGTAGAAATGAAAAGGCATCTAAAAAGTTTGCAATGACTCTGTACCCCAAACTTGTTTTGCATGCCTATGTTCAAAGGCAGTGGAATTTCTCATCAGGAAAAGGCTTTTTGAGTTTAAGCTGACTTATATCATAGTTGTATAGATTTCCCTATTTAGAACAATATAATAAATAATCAATGCTATTTTGTTGTTTAGTCCCAAAGTATTTCATTTGGTATAAATTCCTTTTCAATCCTAGTAGGTAGTACATTTTTAGTGTTTATTTCAGATGCTGATTAGAATATTTTCTACCTATTTGGAAGTTATGATAGCATTACTTATAGGATCATATTGACTTATATGAAACCTTGGTACTTTTCTAATAGAGCTCTACAGAGATGGAGACTATATGGGAAGTAATTATTTTCCGTCATTGAAGGTGCTCAGGTAGAGGGTAAATAGACACATGATAATAAATGGAAAGAATATAAGTTTGTATGGATAGCCTGACTATGTCTTTGAAGTATTCTTCCAAGATACTATCTCTGAGATACTATCATTCCTTACGTCTGAAACTAACCTTAATTAATAACGCAGTCTCCAAGGGGTGATCAATTAAATGTAACCTTCATGTAAGAAAACTGTTGTATTTCCAAAACAATTTTTACAACACAAATTTATTTATTTATTTTAAAATAATTTTTAAATTAAATTTTATTTATTATTACCAATTTTTAATCTGACTAGAGAGACACGGAGAAAGGGGGGGAAAGTGAGAAAGCAAGTTGCCAGGTCTGGGGCTTGAACTATATAGTCTGCCATATGGGAGTCCAGCTCCTCAACCACCACACTACCTGCTGACCTCACAACACAAATTTAAACACATTTAATTTTATTATCTTTTGACTTAATTCTAAATAAAAGATTAAAGTATTTTGGAAAAGACTTTAAATTATATGCTAATTAGGCTAGATATTATGAAATAATATGAGTTCAGATTCCTTTAGGCAGTAATAATTGGCAAAATATCAGCAAAATCAATATGCCCAAGTCCTGACATTTTATTGTGGAACTGAAAATATTTCAGTATAAAGCCTTTAATAACTTATATCTAATTATAGTATATAAACCCACTTAATATATATTAAATGTTATGAAAACCTCACTTTGAAATATTCTATTTTTATATTCTGTATTAATTTAAAGTGACTTACCCTGGTGCGTAGTTGCATATGAAAATTGCTGCATGTATAATATGTCCAATTCTTGAACATGGAGTAACAGCACAACCAATTTTGTAAGAGTTGTCCCAAACAAGCTAAAATAAAATTTCCAAAGAAAACACCAAATTTAATTCTAAATACTTTGTCACATTATAAACAATAACAGTAAGGAGATTTCAAAAAGTTCATGGAAATGCGGAATTAATCCATGACTTTATTTGGCGCACAAATGATTTTGAAAACCATGCATAATTTTTTCATATATGTATTTTTCATTAACTTTTTGAAAACATCTCTTGTATATTCCAGTCACATAGAAACTTTTACCAAGCAATTCAAGAAACACAAACTGTTTTCACTTAGACACAGGGAGCGAGTTATCAAGGATGTAGTAAAGGCCGTATTTACAAAGACAGTATTTAGAAAAACACTTTAATATATTCCACCAATATTGTATTCTTAGGAAAAACAGTTAAAGAATGTTGATCCAGAA
Source organism: Tupaia belangeri chinensis (assembly GCF_000334495.1). Lineage (NCBI taxonomy): Eukaryota > Metazoa > Chordata > Mammalia > Scandentia > Tupaiidae > Tupaia > Tupaia belangeri. The sequence goes on along the minus strand of NW_006159547.1, from coordinate 1,681,407 downwards.
TAATGCTTCAGAGCCAAAGGATATTGCACCTGATGAATCAATTTTCAACCTCTCATTCAGTCTGAAAGTTCTGGGTCACTAGCAGAAGGGAAGACAGGAAAGAGAAGAGAAAAAGTTTTGAAAAAATGAAGGTTGTGAATGGAAGGAACAGTAAGATTAGAGGAGGTAAAGAAAAGAGATACAGAGTAAAAAAATAATTGAATACTATTAGTGTTTCTCCTTTCTTTTAAAGGAATTCTTCAATTAAATAAGAGTTTGGGCTTTTCATTAAAAATAAAGGTAAAAAAGTAAAAAACTTATGTCTATAGATACAAAACAGTTCTTAAATTGAAATGAAAAAGAAATAATAAAAGACATTTCAGAAATTTTCTGTATGATTTTAATATTTCTAATACTTCCAAGGAAACAAGGAAGTACTTGTTTTGTTAGCTTCCATGGAAAAAATAACTATTTCTGTTTTTTTGTCTTTATCTAAAGCCTTAGTGGTTTTAGAAGCTTGATTCTTAAAGAAATAGAGTGATACATTAAAAAGTAAAGTATGTCTTCAAGAGTTGTAGTAGTTAAGAGCTAAACAGGTCAAATGCAAGATATGGCAAAGTCTAGGAGACTGGAATTAAAGAATAAAAAATACAGGGTAGTAGATCAGAGAGTATATTTGATTAGTTTGCTTCTTGGAGTATAAAGTCATATTAAGGAATCTAGCTTTAAAGTGAGACAATGGAGAATCAGTATAATTCTTTAAGAAAAAAGAAGTGATCAAAAAAAAAGAGAAAGAACTAATCAAAAAAATTTTGAAGCATTATTCATTTGATCAAACAGAAAGACATAAGTTCAACATGAAAAATTTTAAATTTTAAGTTCTTTAGGAAATATATCAGTCTATTGACTGAAAAATAATTGTCTTTTAGATAAACCTGGGAATTAAATAATTTTTTAGATACCGAATACAAATATTTGTAGAAGGCCTTGGGTTGTCGGAAAAGTCATGACTCATTTTGCATAGAAAAACACAAAAAAAGTCATGACTTTTCCAACAATTCAATATATAGATGAGAAGATAAGGTCTCAACCTTCAGTGTTGTATGAAATATGTAAATAGATGATTAAATCATGTGATATATGAGATAATAAAGGTATGTACATGAAATGAAAGTGTTCAGTATTCTTGAAATATTAAATGTGAGAGTGAAATTTTGGACAAGAGACAGGGAAAAAATACTATTAGTTTACATTTAAAATGTTTTAATTGATCAGCAATATCATATGTATACTGACCTGTGCAAAAAGATACTTTTACTTATGTTTATAATCAATAATTTACAAATATTTAAAAAATGAATTAAAAAATTTTTGCATGCACTTGCCAGAAAGAGAGAGAGAGAGAGAGGAAGAAAGCACCTCCTGATGAGGCATGGACATATTCCAATCCCTTCTCCTCCATTTCTCCATCCTATCAGGATTTTGGGCATCCACACACACATACCAGCATATTTTTCATGCTGCCAGTACCAGGGCTTGGACCATGTGGTTGGTCATCTGAAATACTATTTTGGTTTACTACTAGTCCTTGGGGTTGGGCCTACAAATAACTTTTATTTACTGGTTTCTTACTTCCTTTTAAAGTATGCTTTATTTTTAGAAAAGTGCCGTTCATCTTTGGTTATGAAGATTCAGTTTACTACAAAAAAATGTTTTAATTGTATGGCTTACATAATGGATGAACTATAGATACTCTGAAGATCTAGGACTGACTTAGAATTTTTATGTTATTAGAACTAACAATTTTACAAATGAATCTATTTACAAATGTTAAACATAGAGCCAGCAGGTGGTTTACTGGCTAAGGCACTGGACTCCCACATGCCTGACAGTGGTTCAAGCCATGGACCCCACAGCTTGAAAAATCATGCCATTGGGCTTGTGTGTGTGCATACCCATAATCCCAAAAGGAGAATGAAGGAGAAGGGACTGCAGCATGGCCATCCTCCCTGGGGGAATGTCTCGCTCTCTCTCTGGTAAGTGAATGTGCCTATAGCAAAAACCTAAAAAAAAAATAAAAAAATAAAAAAAATTGAAATATAATTAATAAAACTAGGCAGTAAAGCAATGAAGGAAACTATTGAATTAATAACAATATAAAATTAGATACCTGGATATAATTAGAACAGTCTTCAGTACAATTGCCTTTTTCAAAATTATACTTTTTTCTCTCGTCATACCAACTTCTGATAGCAATACTAGCTGTAAATTCATTTTCTGGGCCAATCCATATATTTTCACCGATACCATTAAATCGAGGATGGGCCATTTGTAGGTCTTCTAAATGAGTGTTATGCTCACGCACACACTTTTTCCCCCATGCTCTAGCTGTCCGTGATAAAGCTACGTCCCAAGTCTGAAAGAAATATGAAAAGTAAAGAAAAAATAATGTTTGTTTTGGTCATAATTTTGAATTTTCATAGTTAGATTTAAAGAAAATAATTCTAACTTTGCACTTATGAGTCTTGTTTCTGAAATTTCTATAGAGATAAACTTTTTTTTTAAGGTTTCAGCAATAGGGCACATGAGCTTGCCTGAAAGAGACAGTGAGACTGAAAGTAAGAAATCACTCCCTAAGGGGATGCTAAGCCATAGTCCCTTCTCTTCCATTCTCCTCCTAAGATTTTTGGGCCCAAATACACATGTGCCTGGTATATTTTCAAGCCGCCAAGTCCGCTGGTCAGCTGTGTGGGAATCCAGTGCCTTAACTACAATGCCACCTGCTGTCCTCAGGGGATAAACTTTTTTGAGAAATCATAAATTTTGAGAGGGAGAGGTTTTAACTATAAGGTGTGTGCGCTCACCAGAATAAAGAGAAACAGAGAAACACAAAGCGAGAAATCACCCCCTGGGGGGATGGCCACACTGCAACCCCTTCTCCTCCATTCTCCTCTCAGGATCTTGGCATGCACACATGCCCGGCATGAATTTAAGCCACTGGGTCCAGGACTCCAACTATGGTCGACTACATGGGAGTCCAGCGACGTAGCCATGATGCCATCTACTGGTCCCCATTATTATTATTTTAACTTGACCAGAGAGAAAAGGGCATGGAGAGTGAGAAAGCAAACCACCAGGTCCAGGACTTGAACCACGGGCAGCCTTGTGGGAGTCCAGCACACTTAACCACCATGCCACTAGCTGGCCCCCAGCATAAATTTTGCCCTTAAGTTATTTATTATTAGGAGGATAAGATATTATGATACTGTATGGTCATGCATCACTTAACAGTAGGAAGCATTCTGATAGATGTGTCATTAGGCAATGTCATTGTTGCTTAAACATCATAGAATTTACTTACACAAACCTAGATACCTAGGCCATATGGTATAGCTTATTATAATTTTATGGGACTATGGTGGTATACATGGTCTGTTGTTGACCAAAACATTATAATGCAGCATGTAACTGGACATAAAAACATACACAAAATGTTTTAACACATGATTATTGGTAAATGTTATAAAGAAGGGCGCATATAGGAACAACCTGTGGCATGGTGGTTACAGAGGCTGCATCATACATGGCTGACCCTGTGGTTTGAGTCTTGGCCCTGGCAGCTTCGGAAGCACACTAGGTGCAAGTGTGCAGTCCTGGAATCCTAAAGGCTGGGAAAATGGAAGAAAAAGGGATTGTGGCATGACCATCCCTATGGGAGGGGTTTTCTTAGACTCCTCCCTTTTCCTCTCCCATCTCTAGCAAGTACACATGCCCTCTGGCAAATTAAAAAAAAAATGAAAAAAGAACATGTAAAGTGTTATGCAAGTTCCCAGAAATGTGAGAAACTATCACAAGATGCTGCTTCCTGGCTAGCTATCTGAAAATGTCCAGAAATATGTGCTTTTATCCTAATTTAGAGATTCTTAATTTCAGAATATAGTTAAGGACAAGAACAAAACAACATACTAGAAAAATCAACAAAATAGTTACCAAATCAAAATATGAAGTACATACAAGGGAGATCTTTAAAAAGCTTTGGAAAATAGATATTATAAAAATTATACATTGTTTTCTATTTTTCTTGCACCAAAATATATTTGTGCTTTAGTTTCATTTTCTACAACTTCTTGAAGTCCTCTTGTGTGTTATAGTATATCTGAAATTAACATGTGTTAAAATTAGTACTAAGAGTTTTTTTAGTTTTCTCAGTTAATTCCAGCTACACATAAATGTAATATAGAAAATAAATAAATCCATCCTTTAAAATATCTCCCATTGCTTATCTCCCCAAACTAACCTTGTCCAAAAAATTGTCTATGTATACATTTCTCTACTCTGTATATGCACAAACATATAAATATATTCAAATAGAAGTATGAATGTTTTAAATGTGTATTTTGTAATATTTTGCCTTGCACTATTGTGATCATACTATATGCAATATTACTGGTCTGCAACTTGCCGTTTTGGTATGTATCTGCCTAATTCCTATAAAAATGTTAAAAATAAGGTGTGGCTTAAAAAATTTGCTATAGCATGTGTACACTCTTCAGAAAGATAGACAGAAAGTGAGAAGTCATCTCCCCCGGGAGGGACTGCCGCACCTCAGTCACTTTTCCTTCATTCTGTCCTTGGGACTCTGAGCACACAGCAAAAACACCTGGTATGAGTTTCAAGCCTCTGGGTCCAGGACTTGAACCATGGTTGGCCATGTGGGAGTCCAGTGCCTTAACTACTATGCCACTTACTGGCTCTGAAAAACAAAGTTTAGTAATTGGAGCAGACTATTATATAAACTGTTTCTGAGTCCAGCACAGGTCACCAAGGACAGCTCTAGATGCTGGGCTTAAGATATCTTTAGATGATGGACTGAGAACAATGGCTGATAAATTTCCCAGGGTACAATTTGAATATCTTGGTGATGGCCTAGACATCAGTGTCATAATTATGGTTATTTCCTGGAACACAGCATGAAGGCATCTGGCTTCAAGTCACAAGGTTTCTTTAGATAGTTTTAGTTTTAAGTCTTTAATTCAGGAGGGTAAGAAAAAATTTAAGAATGGTACTTTAGAGAGAGCAGCCAGATATTACATTTAACTAGGAGAAACGACAAAAATGCAAGATGACAGGAAAATGATGGCACACCTTTGTAGATTATTAAATTTTGTTCTATTCATTCTCCTTGAAGTTTTGCAAGATGACAGGATCCAGTCCAGGTTACAGATATATAATAAAACTTCAAGAGAATGAACAGAACAGAATTTAATCATCCACAAAGGTGTGCCATTGTTTTCCACTAAAACAAAAATTTCTCTCTGTAGTCACCCCTCTTTTGATATAGCACAACCTTAAAGGCTATTCTTGTTTACAAAATAAGTTTCATCTCATTAGACTTGGCCTAATTATTCACATAAGTGCATCAAGAATGGCAATTGACCCATATACCTTTTAAAAGTTTGCTTTGATGCAATTTCTCGTAAAGGCTAGGAAGCCAACCCCACAATTTGCAACCAGGTTATTCCTGAAGTACCTTTAGATTTGGGAAAATTCCTTTCTTCTCCATGCCCATCAAATACCCAAAGGTTTCAGGCATGCCATAAAATGACATTCCTCGCTTGTCTGTGATGCTGGGAATCCTGTAACTACCAGGCTAATTTTTCCAAGAGGGCTTTGTAAGTATTGGCTCCAGAAAGTCAAACTTAGTTCCTTAAAGCTATCTAATTATATACAATTTTATTTAGTTAGTCTTAAAATTATGATTTCTGATTTATTTATACTCAGTGTATATCATCATGGGATACAGTATGTTTGTTAAAAACATGCAAGCACTGTACAATAATCCGATAAAAAACATACCCACATTAATGTTCTTTAACATTAAATATTACATTATGTTGTACACATTATTAAATACTTCTACTAGGTTCTTTAAAAGTATGTATTAAATTGTCCATATATATATATTTTTAATCTGCTGTGAGACACCATCCCACAGTTTCTTCCCTTTATGTACATGTATTCCTGTGTCAATGATAAATTCTCTCATTAACCAGGGCCTATTGCCCCCCAATCACCTCCTATTATCTACCACTCCTGTTTTTTTCTTTATGTTTTCCAGTCCTTCAGTTTCTGCTATAAAGTGTGAACGTTTGGTGTATGTTAAACAGGAGCATATGGTATTGTCTTTCATAGTCTGGCTTATTTCACTTGGCATCATATCTTCTGGGACTCATCTACTTTGTTTCAAAAACAGAATTTTGTTGCTTTTTATGCCTGAGTACTATTTCATTGTGTTATGTAGCATGTTTTCCCAATCCAGTGATTGGTTGCTGGTACCGTATGTTGATTTCTATGCTGATTTAACCATTACGAATAATGCTGCAATAACATGGATGTAAAAATACCTCTCTTAGTGATTTCTTATCTTTTGGGTATATAAGCAATGGTAGAATAGCTGATTCTAACAGTAATTTTATTTTTAGATTCCTAAGGAATTTCCATACTGTTTTTCACTGTGGTTGTACTAATGTATATTCCCACCAGTAGCGCAGAAGTGTTAATTTTTCTCTGCTAACTTGTCAGCATTTGTTACTTTTTTTTATTATTTTTTTTATCATAGCTATTTTGACTGGGGTTAAGTGATATCTCAGTATGATTTTGATTTGCATTTCCCTTATGACAAGAAAAGTTGTACACATTTTCATTTTTTTTTAGCCATTTGTAAGTCTTCCTTTGAGAGTTAGCTGTTCAGGTCAATTACCATTTTGTTGTGCTGGAGTTTTTGTTATTTTTATTTATTTATTTTTTTTGGAGAGATTTTCGCTATAGGGCGCGTGCGCTCGCCAGACAGACAGACAGAGAGAGACATTAGAGACAGAAAGCGAGAAATCACCCCCTGGGGGGATGGTCACGCCGCAATCCCTACTCCTCCATTCTCCTCTTGGGATCTTGGGCACCAATGCACACGCGCCTGGTGTGAGTTTTAAGCCACCGGGTCCGGGACATGAACCGCAGTCGACTATGTGGGAGTCCAGCGACATAGCCATTACGCTAACTGCTGGTTCCCGAGTTTTTTGTTATTTTTAAGATGAGCTATTTGAGTTCCTTACATATTCTAGTTGTCAATCCTTTGTCCAAAACATAGTTTGCAAATATTTTCTCCCATTCTATACATTGTTTATTTATTGTTTCCCCCTCATCCCTGGTTTTTTAGCTTGATTAATTGTACTTATCTATTTTGTTGTTATTGCACTTGCTTTAGGGGTTTTATTCAATAAATCTTTGCCTACTCCAGCATCTTGAAGTGTCTCTTCAGTGATTTCCACCAGTAGTTTTATGGTTTGGGGGCTTTATATTATAAATTATGCCTAGGAAGGTTAAGTATCTCTTCTTTTTTGACATTGCTTTCCATGCAACTTAAAATATAAAATAGATCTAATTAATATTTCTCCTCTTACGAGGCAAATAAAGAAATCTTTTGAGATTTTCTAGGGTTCCTCTGAGAAATCACAAAATCAGCTCAAGATCGAGATTTAACTTAGGATTTGATTTGGGGAAAGCAAAATCATGAAAAATGTCAATAGGCTTGGACACTTAACCAAATAGGATCCTAGAGCTATGAAACAATACTCAGCTACCTATTTAACCAAAATAATAAAATATTTCAAAAGTAACCATAGGAGACAACATGATTATAAAATAAACAAATCTCAGCTCTTCTAAAAATGAGAAGACTTGTTTCCCTAAATAATCAAGAACATCCTAAAATAATCACAAAGTACAGGAGATTGTTCTAAGATATAGAGTCTTTGCTTTCTAGAGTACTTAAAAAGTAGAGGAAAAAATATTTTTCTGGAGAGGTTATTGCTATAGGGTGAGTGCACTTGCCAGAAAGACAGAAAGAGACAGAGACACAGAAAGTGAGAAATCACCCCCCAAAGGGGGATGGCCACACCACAGTCCCTTCTCCTCCATTTTCCTTGTGAGATCTTGGGCACACAAGCACATGCATCCGGCATAGGTTTAAGCCACGGGGTCCGGGACTCAAACTGTGGTCGACTACATGGGAGTCCCGCAACATAGCCATTGTGCCAACTGCTGGTTCCGAGGAAAATTTTTTATAATCCCTTACTAAGAGCAGACCAATAATTCAAGAAAACTTTGTAAATTTAACAGAGAAAAAAACAAATTTTTGTTTGTATTAGTGCACTTTTTTTATTGTTGTTTTTGTTTGTTTAATTTTTGCTATAGTGCATGTGTGCTTGCCAGAGAGAGAGTGAGAGAGAGAGAGACAGAGAGAGAGAGAGAGAAAGGGAAAGTGAGAAATCATCCATGAGGGAAGATGGCCATGTCACAATCCCTATTCCTCTAGTCTTTAATAAAAATTTTGGGCATACATGCACAGATGCCTGGTGTGATTTTCAAGCTGCCAGATCTGGGACTGAAACCATACATCAGTTATGTGGGATCCAGTGCCTTAACCTCTATGCTACTTGTTGGTCCTATATCAGTGCACTTTTGATATTAAAATTCATTTATTGAAAAATCTTATATTAAATCCATCCAACCGTAGCCAGTTTTGACAATGCTACATAAACTTCCTTTTTCCATAAAACTTCTATGACTTTCTATATTCATTAAGTTAACTGAACTATAGTTTCCTCTTTCTCATCCTGAAACAACCAATGATTTTGGTTTAGGATAAAATTAATCTCTCCCTTAGAAAAAAACACATGCTGTATTCCTTGAATACTTTTCACACAAGTAACCCACTAGTACCTTTGTTTTACAGAGAAAACTAGAAAGTAGACAATTGTGAATTATATGTTATATACCAGCATTTTATAGCAGAATAGCAAATTTTATGAACATAGCATCTTACAAATTTTTATTGTTATATACTGTATACCATAGTACAAGTTTTCAACTTGGCAAAAAGAGATATTTATTAATAGACCCAGATATATTAAGCCTTTCCATATCATATAAAAATAAGAAATCTAAAGTACATAAATTAAAACTTATACATAATAATGAATGTTTCAGCATTTTGTCTCACTTAGAAATTATTAGTGAATACTTATGATCTAATTTAATGTAGCATAACTTTAAGGTGGCAATTTATTAAAACAATTTTGAACTAATTTTAGAAAAACATTATAGCATTAAGTAAAACTATCCACCTTTTCAAATTATTTTTAATTAACTATTCGTAATAGCACATACATGTGAGGCAAGTATCAAAATCACAAAGCCAAAAAACTAAATAAAGTTAAATACATGTGCCTTTTTGTTTTTCTACTTTACTTATGTACACAAAATAACAGATACCAAGATAATCATTTTTACTGTATCTTTCCTTGTATATTTGTTCTTAGTGTGAATTTATAATTGATTATTATTATTATTTTTTTTTTTGCCAGAGGACATGTGTACTCACTGGTCAGAGACAGAGAGAAAGAAACACAGAGGAAAGCAAGAAACCACTCCCTGTTGGGCATAATTCTCCCTCATTTCTCCCTCCTTTTGGGATTTTTGGACTTGCATTCACATGCATCTGGTGTGTTATTAAAGCCATCAGGTCTGGGACTCAAATCACACAGTCAGCCATAATGGATACAGCTCACTTAGCCACCACACCACGGGTTGGCCCTAATTTAAAATTTTTATAATTTTAAATACCTAGTAGATAAAACAAACTTACTTGACTAATAAACTCAAGTGGAATAAAAATGTATATTTGTATTGTACTTAATGCTGACCTCAGAGGACACAGTTGTTTTTATTAAGCCAACAATTTTGAACTAATTGTATTTGCCCAAGATTTATTGGCATAGTTTCTATATTTCTGAGAGTTTTAGGAATATTTAATTTATATAGGTACTTATTTAGCTCTAATTTTAATAGAATTTCTTCAAGATATTTATAAACTTACTTGGTAATACCACCAGATAGGAAAATATCATATACATATACTATGTATGAATATACACATATAGAAAGAGATGCGAAGAGATCTTATTACTTTCATTCTAAAATTTGTCATAATTTAGGAAAAAAAACAAAATACAAAGCTTAGTGGTTTAAATATAATAGCAGTTATTATGTTTTTGACAGATGGAACAAGTTGAGGTTCTCTGATCAATATGAGATCTAATGCTTTTCACCAATATTTGTGAAGACTATTAAGATTTTGTTTTGTTTTGATATGTAATCTTTTGGAGGCTGTGAACTCATTTTAAGTAAGAACCTGTCAGGACATCAAGCAGCTGTCTCAGTGTCTCCAAAGTCTATTTGAGTGGGTAAAATATTCAGTCCATTTGCAATGTGCTGTTTTTTCATTTCATTCTCAGGTAGTTGCTTTTAGGGGTTCCTGAGTTGCTTGCCCTGCTCTAGGGGTTCTAAAGTTCAAGTGCCTAGAAGGAGTTGAAGGAGGACAGTGAAAAGGGAAAAGTCTGGTCGGTGTGGACATAGTCATGGTGGAGGACATATCAAAGGATTTCAGGCAACTGAAGGATGACCAAAGGTAGTGAAAGGAGGAAAGAGAAGCAAAGATGATGGGAAGGGTGAGGTCACAGCAGAGCCAGTTTGGAGAAATTGAAAGTTTCCTAGAAGTCACTGAAGTTCCAAATTATTCTTAGTAAAAATGAATAAGAAAGGAAGCAGACAGAGTTGGTGAGCATAGACTCACTAGGAGTTCAAAAGGGGGGGGAGGTTATTGAGAAGTAAACTGAAAATTCCCCATGGGAGGGCTGGTCTATGGTCTAGTAGGTAAGGGAGTCAGATCTCACATGGTCCACAATTTGGATCCTGACCACAGTTTGAGAAACATGCAAGGTGTGTGTGCTTACTGTGCCCAGTATTCCCACAGTATGGATAACTGAGTTAAAAGGATTGTGGCATCCCACACACAGCTGGGGGAACTTTCTCCCTTTTCTTCATTTTCTCTCCAACGAGCCCATGTGCCCTCTAGTAATTAAATAAAACAGTACCATAAGAGAAGCAGAATCAAATAGAATTAAGAGTCCTCATAAGGAGCCAGGAAAAAATTACCAGCTGAGAACTCAGGGAATGAGTCTCCTCTTGAAACAAAAAGTCAAAAAGAACTTCTAATCCAGGAGTCAAGGGATGAATGCCCACTTGAAAGGAAGAGCCAGTGAAAAATTTCCAGCCTAAATGGTGCCTTTAGTACAAAGACGCCTGGAATCCCAATCTAGCTTTAGAAAGTATTAGAATCTTAAGAATCAAAATCTGTCCTCACCGTGCTTCAACGGACTGTCATCCGGAGCACTGGCCCAGGAGTCAGACTCACCAATGGATCCCCGAAGGAAGACAAAGGCTTCAAAGTTGTGCACTTGGGGTCCTGGATGAGAGGGCTGGGGGTCCAATGATGAATCTGATCCTATCCAAGCCACTGCAACATAACTGTTAAAGAAAGAATTATTTATAACACTTGTTAACAGACTAAGGAAGGCTTCATTCAGAATTATTGTGATAAGTGTCAAGACTATCACAATAGAGAGATCGGGTTTAACTATAAAATATAGGACAGGGGCTGGCAGGTGGTGTGGTGATTAATGTGGGTGTACTCCCACGTGGCTGACTATGGTTAGAGACCCAGACCTGGCAGCTTGCTTTCTCACTTTCCTTCTCTCTCTCTGGTCAACTTCAAAAAAATAAAACAATAACAATGAATAAAATTGAATAAAATAATTCTTAAAAAAATTACAAGGACAAATGGAGATCTATACTCATGGAACAGAATAAGGAGATCAAGAAATGAATTACTAACAGGATATATCAAGGGTAGGTAGGGTTTTTGCTAAACTGACCCAATAGGATTCTTGAGGATTATTCAGGATGATCAATTATTGAGTGGGAAATTTTCTCTAAACTGGACTAGGAAGAATTCTTGCTAAAACTGGGCAATGCAAGCCATAGGACAGAGTCCAAGGTCCTAGTCAATGAAAATTGATATTTGTCTACATTCTTCTCTTTTTCTTATGTTTATCATATTTTGAGATTAATATTTTCTAGGTCCTAAAATAAACTGAATTTCAATCTCTCTTTTAAAAAACATGCAGAATAATTCTAAAATCACTGGACGTATCTGTTTTTGGAAGATTATTTAAAGCCAATTCTGTTATAACCTGGTACTGAGACCAGTTAAAAGGTAGATGTTTAATATACTTGATACTGTCTTCTCGAATATTGGTCAGGATTTTCTAACTCTTTATAGGTTAGCTTTGTAATTCATATTTTGCTAAAAAATAATTTATTTCTTCTGATACCTAACCTAATTTTATTAACACATTTGAACATAATATTCTCCTACAGTTCATGTAAACTCATCTGCATTGGTAGTTACAATTATTTTTCTCATTCTTAAAATATTTGTTTTTTTCTATTCTCCCTACCCCACTTACACATATCATGAGTACACTTCTTTTTTTTTAGTACACTTTTTTTTTAATCCCATTTCTCAAATAAGAATACTGGTTTTGAAAATAAATTTTTCATTAATTTCACTTACTTTCTCATTCTTTCTTGTTTCTTTTCCTTGAATTTCTTAGTTCACTTATTTTCAGTCAGTTTATGTGATGAGACATTAAACATTGACTATCTTTCCTTCGTTTTATTTGTCATGTGTTTTGATATTGTGTCCACTACTGGAAAGAATTTTCCCTTTATTTAAAGAAGTATTTCATTTAACTTCATTTATTCAACCATTTATTTTAATTTGACCAGAGAGAGACAGAGATAGAGATGAGAGAGAGAGAGAGAGAGAGAGAGCAAGCAAGCTGCCAGGTCCGGGACTCCAATCACAGTTGGTCATGTGGGAGTCCAGCGCCCTTAACCACCATGCCAACTGCTGGCCCCTGTCTTTTGTTCTTGATCCAAGGATAATTTAAGAAGTGCTGCTTAATTTCTAAGTAGTTATGATTACAACAATCAACATGTTTTGTTCTTACTTTCTACTTTTTTAAAATTTTGGTTAGAAATTTAGCCTGTATACGCTATGGTTGAAACTGAATGACTAAATGATATAGAAACATAATAAATGGTTGTGAATACCAGATAAAGTGTGGGAAGAAGGTGGGTGAAGGAGTAGAGTATGAGGAAAGACATAAAGGAGAAAAATAGAGAGGCAAGTAATTTATGGGAAAAAAATGTTTATTATCTATTGAAGATAACTTTATAGTATTAACTGAACTGGTGAGAAATGTACATGTTAGAATATTCACTTTATAAGCTAAGTAACATGTGATTGAATATATAAAATAAATTGAAATAAAAAATTAAAAAAAAGAAATTTAGCTTGTAAAATCTGTTTTAAGTTTTCTTCTATGACCAAGAAAACAATGACTGTTTCTGTAAATCCCACAGATCTAATAATGTATGTCCCTTATTGGGTATATAGAATGATTGATTTTGACCATTTTTATTTATCGTGTTATATATCAGATTATTTGGAAAGAAGCGTAGGAGACATCCCATAATAGAAGTAGGTTATGTGGGATCCAGATGCCTTAACCTCTACTCCACCTGCTGCCCCACCTAACAGGGTTTTCATGTCACCATCCACTCCTAGCTTCCAACCTTAGGCAGCCAGGATTACCGGCACACACATATATGTGCCTGGTATGTACAGGGAGATCTTAGGACTAAAACCTGGGACATAGCTATATGACTTTAGCATTGCAGAATGTTACATTACTGTTGCACCACCATGGCTGGCCCTTAATGACCTTTTTTAAATTTTAAACATACAAGTACTATATTATTTTATTTATTGAGGCTTTACAATATAAAAATCTAATGAGGCTTACCAACCTAATTTTTAAACTTTTTTTCCTGGCTATCATTATCTTGTTTATTTATTTGTTTGTTTATTTTTTCCTTTTTAAATTTCAATTTATTTATTTATTTATTTATTTATTTATTTATTTATTTTTTTTGGAGAGATTTTCACTGTAGGGTGCGTGCGCTCGCCAGACAGACAGAGAGAGACATAGAGACAGAAAGCGAGAAATCACCCCCCAGGGGGGATGGT
>NW_006159547.1:1664469-1667301 GCF_000334495.1 Tupaia belangeri chinensis | reverse complement strand
TGAGTTTTAAGCCACTGGGTCCGGGACACGAACCGCGGTCGACTACGTGGGAGTCCAGCGACATAGCCATTACGCTAACTGCTGGTTCCCTTTAAATTTATTTATTTACATTCATTTACCATACATCATTATAGCATACAAAATGAGATTTTCCCATCCAGAATACACTGTATATTGGCTCAATCAAGCTCATCAACACACATGTTATCGTCAACAAGTAATTTTCCATTTCTTGTTTCCTGTATATTTTGCTTTTTTTCCATCCTTGATTCCCTATCTCTCACCCTCTGCCATCTCCCACCCTCCTCCCACACTGTCTCTGGTATCCATGGTTGCTTTCTATGCCTTTTCCCTCCCATATTTTATTGATTCACTAAAGATCTTAATTAATCTAAATATTTTCAATAGCTAGCACAGCTGATATATACATATCCATGAACACAAGTCTGACTTTAGGCATAAACCTCAGTGTTTATTTTAAAACAAATGATCATCAATAAGAAAATAGGCTTAAGAAAGGTATATTGCTATAGGATGCGTGTGCTTGCCAGGAAGACAGGGAGAGACAGAGAGATAGAAAGTCAGAAATCACCCCTTCCCCCCACTCCCCCCCATGGGGGATGGCCATGCCGCCATCCCTTCTCCTCCATTTTCCTCTAGGGATCTTGGATATGCACGCACATATGCCTGGCTTGAGTTTAAGCCACCAGGTCTGGGACTTGAACCGCGGTTGACTACATGGTAGCCCAGCAACATAGCCATTACGCCAACTGCTGGTCCCTAAAAAGGAATATTTATGAAGTCAAATAACCCAACAACCAACTGAATAAATTTCAGGTGTTAAGTTTTGAATGAAAAACCAAGTAATATAATGATAAATATTACCTAAGGTCATTAGTGGAAATATAAAGCAAAACCACTAAAACAGCATTATATTTTTCATATGAACAACCATACATACATTCAAGTGTTTAATATCAAACTCAAAAAAGTCATTGTTTTGGGAGGGGTAAAGAAAGGAAGAGAACATGACTGATGTGGCTACTATGGATAACTATAACTGTATTTTTTAAAAAGGTTTTTGCTATAGGGTATGTGCACTTGCCAGAAAGATAGAGAGATACAATGAGAAGGAAAGTGAGAAATCATCCATGGAGGGGATAGTCATGCCACAATCCCTTCTCCTTCATTATCCTCCTGGGATTTTGGGTATGCACGCACATGTGCCTGGCATAAGTTTTAAGGTGCTGGGTCCAGGAAGCAAGCCGCAGTCAGTCATGTGGGAGTCCAATGTCCCAACAACTACACCACCTTCTTGCCCCTATAACAGTGTTTTTCTTTTTTAAAGGAGAAAGTTTGGTAGCAATATTAAAAGTTAAAAATTGGTATTAGATACTAAATCATATGGGGAGGGTCTTCAAAAAGTTCATGAAAGATGTGTATTATGAAAAAACTATGGCTAGATTTCAAAAACATTTTGCACCAAAATAAATGTATACTTTAATTCAAGTTCTCCTAAGTTTTGAAGGTTTGTCATACATAATTTTCTGATATAGAAAAGAGCTCAAGTCTGAGTCTTAGGCCCTCTACTATCAGGCTTGTTACTACCCGTAAGGTTAGAAATATGAATTACTTATCCTTAGGAAAGCCAGAAGTAGAAAATAGG
This sequence comes from Tupaia belangeri chinensis, assembly GCF_000334495.1. Classification (NCBI taxonomy): domain Eukaryota; kingdom Metazoa; phylum Chordata; class Mammalia; order Scandentia; family Tupaiidae; genus Tupaia; species Tupaia belangeri. The sequence goes on along the minus strand of NW_006159547.1, from coordinate 1,665,635 downwards.
GAGGTTATACTCCTAAAATCCAATAATATAAGAACATTTTAGCAACAAATAGGTCCAAAGTAATACCTTGTATTGAAAACTCATAACACATGGTGAATAACATGTTTAGGTTGAATCCTTGGACATTTCTTGAGTTTTCTAGGGCAAAAGTGCTGGACCAGCAACTTAATACAGTTCAAACTACATATAACCAAAACAAAAATTTACAAAACCCACAGGTGAGTTCAAGGAAAAACATAGTAATACTCAAAAAGCACAAACACAGACTCATCCTGGGATGGCTACTGAACTTGAATTGTGAAATATTGCTTTCCTTGACTAAAAATGAAGATTTTAGGCTGAGACGTCTCCCTCCAGATTCATTTCTGGTGGGTAGGGGTACCTCTGTCTCCTTCTCTCCATCTCTCTGTCTCTCTTAATTAAAAAACATATTTATTTATTTATTTATTTATTTTAAGGTAAAATATTCTCTGGGCTCTCAAGTCCCTCCTTTATTGTGCTAATTTGTGCTTTTCCCCATCTCATTTAGGAAAAGCACAAACCCAGGTCCATCCTGAGATGGCTACTGAACTTGAGCTGTGAAATATTGTTTTTGCACGGTGCACAGTTTTTATTTTTTGCTTTTTAAAATTAAAATTTAAAATGCTTTTATTATCTTATTTTTCTTCTTTTTCATTTTATTTTGCTCCTACTTTTCTATTCTCTAATTCTTTTACTTTTTTCTTTATCTTTATACCTTGTCTGCTCAGACTCTATGCATTGAGTGTCTAGACAGGTCCAGGTGAACAGGATCCAAACATCTGAATATGATTAGGGTCAGAATATTCTTCAATTCCCAGTGAATCTGATGCACAATGAGTGAAAACTGGAGTGTAAGAAAGATTGCAGTTCACCTCCTCCAGCATGCTTCTGAATGCTCAAATTGAACTCCAAGAATTAGGAAGAAATGCACCATCAATCAGATGACTAGAAATCACTGCAGGGGCCCAAGAAATATGGAAAAGCAAGAAAATATGTCTCCTTCAAGGGAAAAAGAATAGCTCCTCTTCATCCTCAGATAGTACAATGAAACTCATAGAAATGTCAGATAAAGAATTTAGAATATTCATAGTGACAAAACTAACAGAGATGGAAGAGAAGAGAGACAATGAACTACAGAAGAGGCA
>NW_006159547.1:1599048-1664368 GCF_000334495.1 Tupaia belangeri chinensis | reverse complement strand
GTGAGAGATGAAGGCTCTAATATAGGAGACCTCCTATATTTCAAAACCTCCCTTAAAAGTATTAAAAGCAGACTAGATCATACAGGAAATCTAATCTCAGATGTAGAAGACAGAATTGGTGGCCTAGGGAAATTTACCACAAAGACTGAGAAAATTGCCCCCAAAAAAGAGAATAATATACCAGAAATACTAGATACCATCAAACATCCAGACATCTGGGTAATAGGTATCCTAGAAGGTGAACAGACTCATAAAGGCATTGATAATCTATTCCATGAAATCCTGGAAGAAAACTTTCCAAATCTAGCAAGGCATTCGAAGATCCAGTCCCCCAAAATACAAATAGAATCAACCCGAGAAGATCTTCTCCAAGACATGTTATAGCCAGATTGACAAAAACCACAGACAAAGACAAGATACTAAGATTGACAAGAGAGAAACGTCAAGTTACTTACAAAGGATATCCCATCAGGCTAACAGTGGATCTCTCATCAGAAACAATGTGAGCAAGGGAAGAATGGGAAAATATATTCAAAGTGTTAAGAGAAAAGCAATGTCAACCAAGAATACTGTACCTGGCAAGATTATCCTTCATATGGGGAGAAAAGACAAGAACATTCTCAGATAAACAAAACCTGAAAGAATTTACCAACACCAGACCAGATCTCAAGAAGTTGTCAAGGGAGTGCTGTATCAGGAAAATTAGATTTCCTGTATGAGCTAGTCTGCTTTTAATACTTTTAAGGGAGGTTTTGAAATATACAGACACACAGAAATGAAAAAACTAAGAAAATAGCCAACTTAATGGTAGGGACAAGTCTGGAGTGGAATATTATATCCCAGAATTTAATTGGGAAGACCAGACCACAACAGAAAATAGAGTAAGTACATGAGATTGAATTGGTGAAATAGAATTTTATGACTTTTGACTAAAACATTGCTGATTTTCATCTAGGCTTTGTTTTCCAGTTTTAAGGATTTTTTTCCTATCTTGAGCTGCTGATAGGTCCATGTACCTACTATTTGAACAGAATCCTAACCTGTTTCCTGGCTTTAAGTTTTAAGCAAAGTTCGTTAGCATTTCTTTGACTTATTAAAGCTAAAATTGCTTTTCTTGACCATAGTAAGCTATATAGCATCAGCTAGGTGCTACTTTATAGTAGATTCATTCTATTCAGAGTTTCATGCCTAAAGTCAGACATGTGTTCACAGATATGTGTGTGTGTGTGTGTGTGTGTGTATATATATATATATGCTGAACTTGCTATTGAAAGTAGTTAGATTATTTAAGAAATTTTGTGAATTAATAAAATATGGGGGAAAAAAGGAATGGAAAATAACTGTAGACACCAGAGTTAGTGTAGGAGGAGGGTGGAAAATGGCAGAGGGTGAGAAATGGGGGGGGGGAGAAGTGTATACATGAAACTAGAAATGGAAAATTATTGATGAGAACATGTATGATTAAACCACTATGAAATATAGTCTGGGTGAAAAATCACATTTTCTATGCTGTGACTATGCTCAGTGAATGAATGTAAATTAATTAATTAATTCAAAAAATTAAAATGAAAATAATTTAGTCTATAAAAAAAGAGTAATACTCAGGTATCAGAAATAAAGAGAAAAGTTAAAAGCCAGAGTGGTAAACTCGTGAGCCTAATGTGAGGAGCAAAGATATACAATCAGATATAAGAATGACTACTATGGGAATAGGATATTAGTCATAGAGCCACATAACGTAAATTCTGGGACTGAGATCTTTGTGAAAAATTAGGACCGTAATTGCCTCCTAAGTGAAAGGAAACCAGAAATTCAGCCCACTAGTCTGAAGAAATAACAAGAAAGCTAGATGGAAAAAAGTTCTGTGAGAACAAAGTCCTAGGCCTAAGTTACATATATAGGTATATATTAAAAGCTGAGAATACCCAAGCACAAAAATTAATTAAAAAAACTGACACCAAGACGAGAGTGAGGTAAAGGTAATAAAAAAAAATACTCCATCACAACATTTATTCTTGCATAGCTTGGACAATAAGAGATTCTCACATACACAATCTGTACTGAAGATAAACATACGATAGAAAATTACAGATATGACAGAGAAGCAGTAGATAAAACAAGAGAATTAACATGCAAAGAAAATAAAATAACAGAACACTAAAAATATTTTATAAAAATATAAAACAATTACATTTAAATATTTTTCAAAGTAAGTGTAAGAACAAAAATTATAAGAAAAGAATAGGACTCTGGGAACAAATGGATAAACTAAAAATAAAATAAAACTTTTAGAAATTAAAAAAAAATTAATGGGCCAGTTAAGTATATTTTAAAACGTAAAGAAAATTAATAACTGGAAGGGGGTTCTGAAACAATGACCCAGAATGAAGAATAAGAGGAAAAAGATAGAATATGGAGGAAAACTAAGAAAGGTGGGGGAAAAATGAATGAGAAAATTAAATGTATGTCTAAAAGGAGTGTAAGAAGGGAGACTAGAGAGGATAGGGGAGAGCAACATTCTATGAAATAATGCTGAAGAATTTCAGTCTTAACAATAGACGTAAGTGCACAGATTGAAGCCCAAATCCTGAACAGAATGAATAAAAACAAATGCATACTTAGAACTAGCATGATAAGATTATAGAACAGCAAAGAGAAAATACTTTAAATAGCTGGAGAAGAAAGACAAATTACTTTTTTTTTTTTGACTATAGGGTGTGTGTGCTTGCCGGAGAGACAGAGAGATACAGAGACAGAAAGTGAGAAATAACACCACCCTCCCCCGCTTGGGGGATGGCCACACCACAACCCCTTTTATTCTCTTTTTGGGCTCTTGGGCACACACACACGCATGCCGAGTGTGAGTTTTAAGCTGCCGGTCTGGGACTTGAACTGTGGCCGATTATCTGGGAGCCCAGTGGTGTAACCATTATGCCATCTGCTGGTCCCAACAAATCAGTTTTAAAAGAATGATAAGGCCAGTGGATCTCAAACTTTAGCACACTGTGAATTATTTGGAGAACTTGTCAAAATACAGATTACAAGGCTTCAAATCCAGGATTTCAGTTTAAGTAGGTCTGGAGTATGACCTGAACATTTTCAATGATAACAAATTCACAGGTGATGCTGATATTGCTGGTCTAGGAGCCAGCTGGTCTTGGAACCTCTTAGTTCAACCAACTAACAGAAGAAATCTCAAGGCAACAGTGTAAGTCAGAAGATAGTGATGCCAGAAAATAGTATCATTCAAACTCATTTCACAGTATGAAATAAAGACTATTTTAGATAGGGAAATATCGAGTTTACTATTTGTACTGTCTCACTGAATAAATTGCTAAATGATGTACAAGAAAATTCAATCCAGAAAGTAAGAGTGGGGTACAAGAAGCAATACTGAGTAAAGAAATTGGTACCAATGCTAACATAAATAAACATAATAAAATAACTTAAATTACACAAATAACCAAATGATAATAGAAAAAATCACTAGATAAATTAAAAATATTTGGGGACAAATGAAAACAAAAACAAAACAAACCCAAACTTAGGCTGATGTTTCTGCATTGATTTAAAAATGTTCTTAAGCTGTCGTATTAAAATATCATTTTTTTTTTAATTGGCGCTCTCTTGAAATCTGCACAGGGCAAGTGCTTCCACTCACCTAGTCACAGCCCTGTGCAAAGTGGTAGCGGTTTGTGTTGTGCTACTGTATACACAGCTCATACACACACACACGTATGTGTATGTATATATATATTTACTATAGGGTGTGTGCTAAACAGAGAACGTGAAAAATCACCCCAGGAAGGATAGCCACATCCCAGTCCCTTCTCTATTTCCTCTGGGCAGGCACGCCAAGTCGGTAAGTCCAGGACTTAAGGGGCTCATTTGGCCATGTGAGGTGCAGCTGCCTCAGCCACCCCACAACCGGTTGGCTCATCTACGGGTATTTTTAAAGCCAATGGCAAGGTGCGGTTCTTCCTAGGGATAGAGTCCGGACTTTCCCAGGTTGAGGGGAAAGTCGCTGAGACCAAGAGTGTGGGAGGTTCTGGAAACAGGCTTCGGGTCTCACCATGAAGCGCAGGTTGGCCCCTCGGGGAATGACGTTGCCCCGGAGGTCATTGTGGAGGTCCACATACTCATTGATAAAGTCCACGTCCTCTTCGTGTGGCAAAAAGTTCGCGCCCAAGCCCCTACCCAGCAGCAGTAGCCACAGCTCACAGAGCCACAGCTGCAAAACGCCCCCTAGCGCCAGAGGGAGAGACTGGGCACGCAACTCCAGCGCCAGAGGCCTAGTGGGCTCCATGGTCCACCGGCCGCGCACAGCCTGTGCGCATGCGCGAGCCCGCCCTAGTGACCTGCCAATCTACGGGGCAGCGGAGGCAAACCTAGGGGCAGCGGAGGCAAACCTAGTGCCCGCTTTACCCGCACAGGAAGGGAAGCCTGTCGGAAAGCCAGAACTGCAGGGTGGGGAGTAAAAAGCTCGAAGTTTACCGAAATAACTAGGGGTTTGACTTAAGTGCATGTAGGCTTTTCACTAAAGTGATGTAGCTAAATATTTTGCAGAGTTAATTTCTGAAACTAAATGATGTGTCAATGTTTATCAATAAGCTATCGGTTTGTACAGTAAATACCATTACCTTAGTAATTAATATGTTTGAGGAATCTTCTCATTACGCAAGGGGAAATGGTCAGTCTTCTGCGATAGAAATTGAACAAATTTTGTTCACTTTTACCTGTTGAGAACCTGATACAGGGAAAAATAGCCTCTTTAAGGGGTACTTATTTTTTGAGTAGAAATGTGTTTTAATGAAACTGGGAACCACAAAATAACACCTGTTTGGAAAATCACAAAATAAAGGGAAGAGTGGAAAGCTTAAGCACCTGGGAGGAGAGTAGGAATCATCAAATCTCATAACATTAAAATATATGTCTCTTTTTGCTAAGCTGAGCTTTAAGTTTGACCCAATGCAGTCTCTGTATAGACTGAATTGCAACCTCACTTGAAATTCAGGCAAGTTGTAACCGAACATTATTCTAGTAACCTAGCAACTGAGCTTCAGCCAATTAGAGCAATGAGTTTGACCAATCACAGGTGGTCAGACCCTCCACTTAAAACAAATGCCAAGGTTAGCCAATTAGGGTGGTTCTACCTGTGAGTACCTTGGGTTGGTAAGTCACTTCCTCTTTCTGGTTGTAAGTATAACCTGTAGGTGTTTTAGGGGATTCCCATCCTGTTTTGTAAAAGCTGGGGAGCTTGAAAATACGTATTTTTATATATATTTAGTAAGAACAATGGAACCAGCAGTGGGCATAATGACTGTCACTGGACTCCCATGTAGTCTTCAGGTCCTGGACCTTGTGGCATAAATTCACACCGGGCTGGTGTGTGTGCTTGCCCAAGATCCTGAGGAGAGAATGGAGGGGAAGGGATTGCAGCGTGGCCATCCCCCCTGGGGCGTGATTTCTCTCTGTCTCTCTGTGTCTCTGACTTTCCAGCGAGCGCCTGCCCCTTATAGCAAGAACCTCTCCAAAATAAAATAAAAAGAATAATCATGAAACTTGAGTATAGATATTTGTAAATATATTATCTTGTTCTATGCATAGATTTTATTGAGAAGATATAGCCTTTTACTTTATTATTATTATTTTTTCCAATGAGAAAGATACAGGGAAGGAAAGAGAGCGAAACAGAGATGGTTATTTTTGACATGATTTTGCTGTGTGGTGATTCTTCTGCTCCATGCTCCTAGTTAGCCAAGATTATAGGAGCACACAACTCTTCCTGGTCCAGGAAGCAAATCTTGTCCTACTATTCAATTTCCAGCCTCCCAAGTGGTGGTACTTTCTGTGAACCACTATATTTGGGCCTTATGATCTTTCACCTTTTCCATGTCCTCACTTAATTGATCTTTTCTACAACACAAATATTCAAATTTTGATACTTTTGTGCGTGAGTAGCACAAACAGAGAAAACCAGCCTGATGCTACATATAAAAGTCAACATTGGGAAGCAGAGAGATGTGCTTTACTTAATTAAAATATAAAGAAGGGACAAATGAAGAAGATAGTGCTACGCAAATATCAAAGGATTCAACTTCCTGATGTGTTGGGAGCCACTGAAAGTTTCTTAAAACGTGAATAGTTCCAGCACCACTAGAAAAATGGATGAAGGAAATTATGTAATTTGCAAAAAACACCCCAAAAAAACAAAACAAAACAAAACAAACCAAAAAGAAAACAACCTCCCCCCAAAACAAGACAAAACAAAACAAAACAAAAAAACCCAAAACATCACAGTGGTGGTAATCCTCATGCTGCCTCTCTTCTTTTCACATATAAGTATGATGAGTGTGTATAACCAGATTCCAGGATAAATTTGGGCCTCAGGGACCAAAATATAGTTTTTCTTTATCCACAAGACAAAAGCATTAAATTGATTATAAATTTGAGAAACTTTATATGAAATTTTTACACCTGAATAAACATTACTCCTGTATTCTTGAGGTCAATATTTGGTATGGTTGTCTGTATGAAATACATCTTCTCAGTGAAGAACAGCTTTCTTCAACCTATTTTAATAGTAATGTGTTTATAAATCTGAATACACTTTATGAAAACATGTTTAAATCTACTAGTAGTTCAAAGAATGAAAATTAATAGCATCTACCTCCAGAATTATTCAGACACTTCTGTAAGTTTTTAAATGTAAAACACTTAGTGCTTGGGATACTGTAAACATTACTTAGTTTTAGGTATTACTATTATTAAATTAAAATGTATCTTGTTTTTACTTATTATGTTGACAAGGGCTAAAAATCATTTTTAAGACTTAGCTTGAAGCCAACACATTATGTATGCTTAATAAGTATTTATTGAATTTTTATTATGATAGTGTGGTATCTCTAGTTGCAAAGAGCAAACTCAGTGTGTTACAGCTACAGGTGAGTTGTTGGTAATTTTGACTGAACATCATTGGCAAGTGGTGTATGGCTTTTCCTGAGGGAAAATGAGTTTCACTAGGAATGATGTTAACAGGACTTATTGTTTCCCCTGCTGCAGTTTGTGAACCTGGGTAAATCATATACAAATTATTTTACTTAGTTGTACCTAAATCAGCCATCTCAAAATGATCATCTATAGGAGGAGGTAGATAGTGGGAGGTAGGAGGGCTCAGGAAAAAAAAAAAAAAAAGAACACAATAGATGCAACGATGGAAAGTTATCGAATGAGGATGATTTATATGGTAATATCTTTGACTTGATCTATATGCAGGACATGTGTGCTTTGGAAAAACTATATTGTATGCTGTTAAGATGTGCTATAATGTAAATTTTTTTAGTTCAAAAAAAGATCACATATTATGAAAAGATCTCAAAAGAACTTGCAGATTATTACACTTAACAAAGTTATGAGTGTAAGCCAACAATATAGAAGTGTCAAAAGTGTTTGTTATCCTTTTACTGACATAAAAACTTCTTTAGTATTTTTAAAAATAGTTTGGGAACCAGCAGTTAGCGTAATGGCTATGTCGCTGGACTCCCACGTAGTCGACCACGGTTCGCGTCCTGGACCTAGTGACTTAAAACTCACACCGGGCGTGTGTGCGTGCGTGCCCAAGATCCCAAGAGGAGAATGGAGGAGAAGGGATTGTGGCATGACCATCCCCCCTGGGAGGTGATTTCTCGCTTTCTGTCTCTCTGTCTCTTTCTTTCTGTCTGGCAAGCGCATGTGCCCTATAGTGAAAATCTCTCCAAAAAAAAAAAAAAAGTTTTATTTGATCTTTTTTTAGGTCAGTTTTCATGCTCTATTATAAAAAATATGCCTAATGCATGTAATTAAAAGTACATAACTATGACTTTTGCTTCAAGCTTAGGGTCATCAACTTCATGGCTTATTAGAGAACATCCTACTTTTATGATATTTCCTTATGTCCTAGGAAACTCATCAATCCCAGGAAATCAAGGGTTGATGATCACTAAATATTTCCTACTGATAGGGGGTGTATAGTAATAATAATAACAATCAGAGATTACTCTTTAAAGCATTTAGTCACCATTAGTCCCTAGAAGTAAGAGAGATTATAAATCTGGCTAACACCTTCATGTCTGATCACTTTACCTTGAAGTGCTTAGGTAATTTCTGTGTGCCTCAGACATAGCCTTGTACGGCAAGAGGATGCCCAGAAAAACCAACGGCTCACATTCTGAGTTAATTGCCCTCAACTCTTCGAAAAAGTCAAGCTCAGAGCAGTTCGTCTAAAGATTCCAAGCCGTGAAATAAGGAGATTCCTTGAAGCCACAATTACAAATATGATTTTTGTAGATTAAAATATCCTAACTGCTGGCAGTCTTCCCAAGTTGTCCTGTCAAGGGGCTGTGGTTAAGATGTCAGGGAATAAAAAAGACATCTCGGCCCAGAATTTTCTCTTCTTGCCACTGAGGGGAAACCCCACTAGCAAGGCACAGACACTGACTATCCAGCTTGGGCTTACAGCATCACATGGAGAGAAGGTCCAGTAAGTTGAGATAGAATATTCTGGAAACTGCCACTACTTGAAAGTTCCCATAGGAGTGCTGTTTGACAAGTACTCTTCAAATTCAGTGAATATAATTTTGTGAAAGTTCTTTTTTAAAAAATATGGTCTGTAGATTTTCACTTTATTGGACTAAAGGAAATCACTATCCTTTTGAGTATATTGTCTGAAGAAGTAAAGGAGTGTTCAATTAAAATTAGAAAATATTTTAATTATTAATGAAAAAGTTTAATCAAAATTTCATAAAGACCATTCGATAAACAATACAAGTAGAAATTGTACACTATATAGATGTCAGTTTACCTTTAGCCTGTTTAAAACCACAAGTTAATGAGCAATTAATTTTGAATTTTAATTTTAACGATGCAATAGTTAAACAAATAGCAAAAGTGTACATTACTAAAATGTAATACTTGATGCCAAAAAACAATGTCAGATTAATTTTAGATGTCAGTGTGGTTAGATTATAATGATTAGTAGCTTGCTCACACACTAATATTGCTGTAAAGATTTTTTTGTAGATGTGATTAAATGTATGATTAGATATCTTTAAGTAAAGTATATTACCTTGTTAATGTGGGTTGGCCTCATTCAATTAGTGAAGGCCTTCTGAGCAAAGACTCAGTTTTTCTGAATAAGAAGGAATTCCGCCATAGACTACAATATAGAAATCCTACCTGAGTTTTTATCATTTACATTCAAGATGGCAGCATGAACTCTTACTTGAATCTTTATTGTGTCAGATTGCCCTACAAATTTTGACTATCATTCCACACAATGGTGTGAACCAATTAATTAAAGTCATCCTCTCCCTTTCTAATTTTGTCTATGTTTATGTGGAGAACCTTGAATAATGTAGGCAGATTTGACATATAAAACCACTTAGCTTCTTTTTTTTTTCTTTTTAAATCCATCACTCAGCTGTGGAAATTCCTAGATATTCACATATACATGTAAAACAATTCTCAGTCCTTTTAAAGACACATTTTAAAATGATTTTAAATCTATAGGTGAGGGAACTTGGTGGTTGCCTTAGTTGAAAAGAACAAATCCAGATAATTTAGTTCAAAGTAATCATTTAGTATTAAGTATTTCAAAACTTATTCATTGAATAATAGTATATATAGTTTTGCCTTCATCCAAGAGAAATATTTGCCAGAAATCAGTGTTTCTTTGATTTGTACAGATGTTGTTTTCTATGCTGTAGATAATCTTTTATGACTTTTAAAAGGTATGCTACTTGCATCCTGTTATTTATACAGAGCACATATAAACATCTTAAGTTTTAAAGATAACCTTATGAATTTATGCTACTGCTTACCTATTTTCAATACTATAACACAATGTTAAAATGAAAAAAAAAAACAACATTAAGTTTAGATGTAAAATATTTAATAGCGAATTGAACTTTTGATGAGTTACATTTGGCCATAAATTGCTCCTTTATTGTCGTATTTGAAAATTTCTTCCCTATAGAAATGACAATTAAAATAGTCTCAGAAGAACAAAACCTAGACTGAACGGATTACATACTGCTCTCTCCAGAGGTGCTTTTCCCAATGGTATGTTTAAGGTATTTGCTGTCAATAAAACAAAACAGATGAAAATTCAATTTAGTTTCAAGAAAAAAAAAATACTTGAAACAATGTTGAAATATTGTGATACGTACTGTTAGATACAATTTGTGGAGCTCCTGAAATAGAAAAAGAAATTATAAAGTTAAAAGCATTTGCTTGTTTTTCTGGCTTTTAGGATAACTTAATAAAATTAATTTGACTTTTTAATTTAAGAAAAGGAAAGCTTCCTACCAAAATACCACAGTACTTAAAAATCTTTATAATGCTCTCTATCAACAGTGTCATGTCAATAAATATTTCTAGACTGCCTCTTGTAGTGAAGGCACAGAAGTCCAAAATAGACAAAACTATAAAGTAAACTTATTTTTAGCATTCCTTCATGCCCAAATCAAGTCCCTGAAAAAACAATTCCTTCATGTTGAGTTTTGGATACCTAGATGCCTCCATAAAATAGGTCAGTTATTTCTGTAATGGTCCTTACTCCATCTTTGTTTTTTTCTTTAAAGACAGGGTCTTAATAGGTTCCCAAGCTGTTCATGAACTCTTAATCCTTCTGCTTTGGCCTCCCAAATAGCTGGGATTATAGGCAAGCACCACGATGCTCTGCACACAGCCCTTCTTCTAAATTTTGCTCCAGGTCTTGACATCAAATTCCTTTCATTGTAGAAACATGATGGGAAAAAAATTCTATCTTTGATTTTAAAATTGAATATATAGGGACTAGCAGTTAGCATAATGGCTATGTCGCTGAACTCCCATGTAGTCGACCATGGTTCGAGTCTCAGACCTGGTGGCTCATACTTACTCCAGGTGTGTGTGTGTGAGTGTCCAAGATCCTGAGAGAAGAATGGAAGAGAAGGGATTGTGGCATGGTCATCCCCCCTGGGGGGTAATTTCTCACTTTCTGTCTCTCTTTCTCTCTCTGTTTCTTTGGCAAGCACACGTGCCCTGTAGCAAAAACCTCTCAAAAAAATTGAATAAATAAAATGGATAAATTTGATAATTTTAGAGGGTAATAAGTACTATTAAAAACTGGAGTGAATAACAGAAAAGAATTAGGAACTTAATTATAAAATAGCCAAAATTTATTGAGAGCTTACTTTATGATCAAATAACTTTGTATGACTTAACATATTTAATCTTCTTAATCAGTTCCTGAATTAAGCCTTCTAATTCCAAAGCCAATATATTTATCCACTATGCTATATCCCCTGTTTTTAAGTAATGAAATCATCCTAGCTAGATTTCTTTTTTTAAATAAAAACTTATCAACAGAAAGAAAAAAAAGGAAAAGTATAAATAAAAAATCATAAGACTTAAATGGAGTCGAGCTACAGATAAAGCAGAGGTAAAAATATGAGACTTTTCATTAAAACTTGGATAAAATAGAAAATTTTCTGATATTTGCCTCAAACCCCAAATTACATAAACCTTGAGGAAATTAAATCAATAGTTAAAATTTACAAACACATAACTCACACTAGAACAAACTATAATACTTTCATAGAGAATGACAAAATATCTCTCAGACATTCAAAAATTAAGTACTCAGAATTTTACATAATCTGTCACTAAAATATATACTTTTCAAATTTGCCAGGTGTGTGTACTTGTCAGAGAGCGAGCGACAGAGAGGGAAAGTGAGAAAGCACCCCCAATAGAACATGATCATGCCACAATCACTTCTTCACTTCTTTATTCTGTTGGGATTTTGAGCACAGTGCCCATGCACTGAGTATGTTTCTCAAGCTGTCAGGTCCAGGATTCTAACAGTGTTATGACTCATGGAGGATCTGGCTCCCTTAACCAGTGGGCCATTGGGTGGCCCTGTCACCAAAATATTAAAGGAAGTAATATATCCAACTTTCAACTTTTTTCATGAAGCTACTATTACCTAAGTCAACATCATGTACGGAGAAATGAAGAAAGAAAATTATAGACTGATTATAATTTTAAAATTAAAAGTAAAAACTGTAAACAAAATGTTGACAAGAATCTAGTCATCTAGGAACCCCTATGACCAAATCAGATTTATCACAGGAATGAAACCATGAGCCATCACTTAACTTTTATAGTACACTTGACAGTTTGTGTGGCTGCATTGGTTCAAAAACCTTTTCACATAGTTTACAAGAGAAAGACATGATAGAAAAAAAAATTAGGATCATTGCAAAAGGTATAGGAAAAAACAATTCAAAATAAACATTCATTCATGTTAAAAACTCTTAGCAAAATAAGGAAAAGAAGACACCTCCATAACCTGGCAATGAGGATCAACTAAAAGTATCCAAAACAAATATAATGGTGAGACTTGCTCTTTAAAGTGAGGAGTAAGAGGCAGACATCCACTATCGAGGCTTCTGTGCAACATTGCATTGAAGAATAAACTATTAATATTAGTACAATAAATAATTAATTTAAAGGTTAGAAGAAAGAACAAACTCGTATTTTGGTTTTATAGGTGATTATCATTACAGAAAATCCAAGAAAATCAATACACCATTAAAAATGAGAGATTTTGGTAAGATTTTTAGATAGCAGACTAATGTACCTTAGCATCTATATTTCTATAAATTAGGAAAATGAACTAAGAAATATAATTTTAAAGTACTTATGATAGCAACAAGTCCATGCCACTAAGGAATCTAATTTGATGTGTAAGACCTTTATTGAAAAAAAGGCCAAAACTTAACTGAAAGACATTTAAGAAGAAATAAATAAGGGCCAGGTGGTGGTGCAGCAGTGGTGCAGTGAGACCCGCATAAGGAAGGTTCTGGATCCCATAGAGGACTTCCCTGAGAACACCAAGAGCCCTTATCTGTGATTGAGGCCAACTGAGACTCCCTCATGGAATAGATAAAGAAATAAACTTTAAATTCTATGTAGAAAAAAATAAAAAGACCTTAATAAATAATTTTCACTAATAGTAATAGTTAATGTTGTAAAGATAATAATTTCCCCCCAATATATCTATAAATTTAATGTAATTACTACCAGAATTCCAATATGGTCTTCTGTGAAATTGATAAACTCATCCTAAAATTAACTTGCCAACACAGAGATCAAGAATGGCTAAATAATTTGTGTATAATTTAGAAAACTACTAAGTTGGGAAAGCACCTGCAATAAGACAGTAGAATTTATTGTAGCCTTTGCAGTTGGTATGATACTGTTTTGGAGCCCATTGTCAATGCCTGCTTAAGTGTCCAGAATGGAGTAGCTCATTAAGCACAACTAGAAAAATGAAAGAAAATACCACAAAACACTGCTTAAGAACATCAGCTATGTGCTAAAGCAACAAAGCTGGAGGGGTTAAGATTTCAGGTCAGGAGAACCATAGAGGTGAGCTGATATTATAAAAGCTGCCTTTGTCGGGGCCTATCCGGTGATTCGGGGTCCAGGTCTAAGGCTCGAAGTTTGGCCTTTACCCAGGCAGAGGCTGGTTTTTTTTTTTTTTTGAAAACAGCAGAGTGTTTGGCAAGGCTAGAGGGACATAGCTGGAGAATCAAGGAGTCAAGGTTAAGGTGAGAAGAAGAGGAATGAGGAATGAACCAAAGAGTTTCCCATTTTGTCCTCAAGCTGTTAATTTTTTAGAAATAATTTTTACTCATTTATTTTTTAAATGTACATTTAATCTCTGTACCTCTTTACAGTGTACAACAAATTTTAAAGCTCTGAGGGACAGAAGACTAAAAACACGGTGAAAAGCCTTGGAAAGCATTTTTCAGCAGTTTCAAAGTGCCAAAGCAGTAAGGATTGGTGTTCAGAAGCCATCAAGGAAGGGACACCAGTGAACACACCTGGCTTTCAATGGAAACCTGTGTAAGTCTACACCTTTGGAGCAAGGGCAGTGGAGGTGAACTAAGTCTTATATACATTCTAACCCAGCCTTAACTATGGTATTTGGATTAAGGTGAATAACCCTGACTTATCTGTTGAGCAAAGGAAAAGGTAGAAATGTCTACGTTTTGGGGACCAGCAGATGGTGTAATGGCTACATCACTGGACTCACATGTAATAGGTCGCAGTTCGAGTCCTGGACCCGATGACTTAAATTCATGCCAGGCGTGTGTGCATGTGTGCCCAAGATCTCGAGATAAGAATGGAGGAGAAGGGATAGTGGTGTGGCCATCCCCTCTGGGGAGTGATTTCTTGCTTCCTGTCTCTCTCTGTGTCATTCTGGAGAACGCACACACCCTATAGCAAAAACCTCTCAAAAAAAAAAAAGAAAAGAAAAAGAAAAGAAATGTCTCATTTTTATTTAACCTTGTGTTAAATAAAAATTTATTAGGCATGCCAAGTATTTCTGTGATCTACTGTTATAAAACAACTTTCCCAAAAGTTAATAGTTTACAACCAAAACAGTTTATTATTATTTCTCAAAATTGGTTGATTGCTCTCCTAGTTAATTTCTCTGCTATAGGTAGCATCATCAGAGTTCAGCATTGACTGCATTGCATTTATCTAGAGCTCATTTGGGGTTCAAACAGCGAGATGGCCTCTCTTTCTTTCTTTCTTTCTTTTTTTTTTTTGAGAGATTTTTGCTATAGGGCGTGTGTACTGGGAGATGGCCTCTCTTTCTATGGGCTCTTTTCAAAGTCATCTTTCCAGCAGGAGAGCATGGATTTCTTTACATTCTGGGTGGTTTCCAGCAGAGCAAAAGCCAAAGCAATGAGGTCTCTTAAAGGCTAGGTCCAGTACTGACACACTATCAAATCTTTATTCAAAGGGAAGGGAAATAGCCTCCATTTCTGGATGGGAGAAGTGGCATGCATATTGAGGCAGAAGGAATTGTTGGTGGGCAACTTAAAAAACAATTCATCACACTGAGAAACTAAGTGTATTAGCTAAACCAGGAGAAAACAAAACAAATAGGAGGTAAACAATGAATTTATTTTTAAAATACTTGGACTTAAATCTGAAATTAGAAGGACCATATTTTTAATTGTTTTAATGAAAATACAATTCAGATATAGAAAAATTTATAACTTGGGGCCAATAGGTGGTGTGGTGATTAAGGTACTAGACTCCTACATGGTCTACTTGGTTTGAGTCCCAGGCCTGGCGGCTTGCATTCTCACTTTCCTTTTCTCTTTCTCTCTCTGGTCAAATTAAAAATAGTAACTACAACAATAATAAAATAAAATAAATAATTCTTAAAAAAAAGAAAAATTCCTATCTCATGACTAGAGAGTTTTATGAATTACTACCAAGAGAGCATACATGTAAATACAGCATAGATTTAAAAAGTCTTTTTAATATCCTCTTCCAATCACTAACTCCTCTTTTTTTTTCCAAAGATATTGGCTATCCTGACTCCAAACACAGATTAATTTTGTATGGTTTTGAAATTTATGTAAAATACACAAATAACATACACACTTTTTGTGTCTGTTTCTTTCACGCTAACTTTTTTTTTTTTTTTTTTTTTTTTTTTTTTATTTTATAGTAAACTGAGATGCAGAAGAGAAAATGATTTTACTTTTTTTTTTTTTTTTTTTTTTTAGTTTTCATATCATCATCTTCCTTCACCCTTTCACTCTTCCTCCATCAAGAGTATTTTCCCTTAGAAAGAACCTTCATTTTGAGAACCGGAAGGCTGATGATGGAAGAGAAACATGTTAGTTTTAAGTCATAATTAATTTGGGTATTGATTAATGTATTAATTTAAAAAGAGATGCTGTTCTAATAATAACTAATAAAATGGCTGAATGGCAACAAATACAAATAAGAAAGATTTCAACCAAGTCACTGTGCGTGCAGGGCAAACTGGATCATATTTGTACCCCATTCTCTTTTGTCCTATAGTTGGAGAGGGAAAATAATCAGTGAAGTAAGGAAGGATAATCTGAGTTTAAATATAATAAATTATGGCAAATTATAGCGTTGGATAGAAGCCATTAAAACTTGTTCATAAATTGTAAACATGAAGTACCAAATTTTAAAATGTAATGCATTTGTGGAAACTTTACTCTCCAAATAGAATGTTATGATTATATTTTTTCTTTTTGCTTACGGCAGAGCTTTTTAGTGCATTTCTCTTCTTTTGCACACAGAGAGCAGGGTGTTCCTTTCGTGTAAGGGGGCATATTTGCATAATTTCCTCTGCAAAATAAAAGAACATTGATTAGCCAAGTAGCTACCTTTTACTCAGCTCAACTTTCATCACAATTTTGTTTATTTCTTTCGTAAAAAGAAACTATTAAAACTGTTATTTACAGATGTCTCTAAACCACATGGCAGTTTTATTCTGGAATATTCTATTGAACGCAAATTAGATATGAATCCAACAAAATTATGTATGTGATATCCACAAAGTTTTTGCCATGGACATATGATTATTTCTTTATTTTGTAAATGGAATGATTAATAATTAAATTGCAAATGAAAACATGTTTTAAGGTTTGATTTACAAGTGCATTGTCATAGTCCTTATCAAGTTCTATTTGATAATGTACCCAGAAGGTGTGACAATTATTATGCTTACATTTCAGCAAAATTAAGTCAATGCATTTTATTTTAAAAATATTTTGGTTATAGGGTGTGTGCACTCACTGGAGAGAGACAGAGATGGAGAGAGAGGGAAAGTGAGAAATCACCTGTCAGGGAGGATGGCCATTTAGAAGTTCCTTCACCTTCATTTTCCTCTCAGGATTTTGGGCAAATACACATGTGCCTAGTGGTTTTCAAGCCACAGGGTCCAGGACTCAAACCGTGGGAGTTGGTCATGTAGGATCCAGTGCCTTAACTGTTACACCACATGCTAGCCCATCAGCCAATACATTTTTTTCTTTTTTGCTTTAGGGTGTATGCACTCAAAGAGAAAGAAAATGAGAGAGAAAGTGAGAAATCACTGCCCAGGGGGGTTGGCCATGCAGCAGTCCTTTCGCCTCCAGCCTTCTCTCTGGACTTTTGAGTTCTTTGCCAAAGGATGCATATGCTAGCCAGAGAGGTAGTGAGAGGGAAAATCAGAAATCACCTCCTGGTGGGATGGCCATATTGTAATCCCTTCTTTTTCATTCTCTTCTTTGGATTTTGGTCATGCATGTACATATGCCTGACATGATTTCAAGTCATCAAGTTTGATACTTGAACTGTGGTCAGCCATGTAGGAATCCAGTGCCTTAACCACTATGCCATCTGTTGGCTCCAAAAGGACATATTTCTTCAAAAAGGTTTTTGTTCCCTCTCTATCAGGAAATCAGTTTCCACTACTGATCCTGTTTTTATCATATTTTGGATTTGTTTTTCTCTGTGGACACCGATTTAGGTAATTTCTATTGTTACACTTTTTAATTCACTAATCTCTTCTGGAATGTCTACTCTGCCATCCACCTTGACTTTTCTCATCTTGGTATAATTTTTTTCTTAATCTCTTCCATATCTGCTTAACTTGCAAAAATGTAGAATACAATTATAACTATTTTAATGTCTTTCTTGGTTAATTAAACATATGCATCATTCCTGTATCAGTTTCAACTGATTACCCATTACATGTCTTATTTTTCTGCTCAATTGTAAGCCAGGTAATATTTGTTTAGATGCACACATTGTCAGTGTTAGATGTTTCATGTTATGTTTTTTTTTAAAGAATTATTTTATTTAACTAATATATAAACATATATATAATATAATTTGACCAGAGATGGACAGAGTAAGAGAGAGAAAGAGAGAAAGTGAGAAAGCAAGCTGCCAGGTCTGGGACTCAAATCATGGTCACCCATGTGGGAGTCCATTGCCCTTAACCATCACGCTGCCTGCCGGCCCTGATGTTATGCATTTTTATAAATCTTGTTTTCTAGGATTCAGTTAAGCTACATGAGAACATTTTGACTCTTTCAGGCTCTACTTTATGGTATCTGCTTACTTTGTGGCTATCTGCTTCCTGCATCAGTTTCAGGAACTGTTTCCTCTAATCTTTCATGTGTTTTTCACTACAGTCTTGAATAGCTTTCTTACATGCATGTTAGTACATGTTAGCTAATATGTACTATGCCAAATAGTCGAAGAATTTTCTTGCAGATCTTCAGAGTTCTGTGTATAGTGCTCTCTTCTCTGGCACTCTTTCATGGACTCTAGCTGTATTGGTCTTTCTGTACCCTCAGTTCTGTTTTTTAAACTCAAGGAGTCTCAAGGAGTCCAACCTGTGCCTTGGTTCCTGAGGCACTAATTTAGACAACTGAAAGACCATCTTTGATTCTGCTTTTCAGAGGTCATTTCCCTTCAATGTATGGTAGCCAGTGTTTTCAAAAACTGTTGATCATGTACTTTCTCTTTTCGTTTTGGTTGTTATGTTGGTGGTGGTGTATATTGGTCTCTACCACTTGGCCAGGAGTGATGTAACAATATCCTCTTATGTTTTGACAATACATGTAAGAAGTCTGTCATGTACATAATTTGTGTGAACCCCCAAACCTGGCTTATTCAAAGTAACATTGTGCCCTACTGCTTTTTTCATCATATGTTTAGCCTTAGTCCCCTATTAGTTATTTTTCTCTTTCCTTTTCAAATTAATTTATTAAACTTCTTAACATGAAAGATTACAGTAAAGAAATGTCATCAGTTCTGTACTTTGTCTAGTATCTATGAAAATTATAGTATACAGTATATCCCTCTACTAATTTGATTATCACACACTGCATGCATGCTTTGAAAAACTGTATTTTATGCCATAAAGATCCAAGACAATCAAATATAGATAAGAAAATATAAAATAATGTGAGGTAAAACAATTCCACATATTCCTGTAACAATTTTTATTTACCTCCAAAGGGTGGAAGTCGTATTTGAGTTTTAGGTAGATTTTCTTTTTTTTTAGAGTTTTTTGCTATAGGGCACGCACGCTCGCCAGACAGACAGAGAGAGACAGAGAGACAGAAAGTGAGAAATCACCCCCCAGGGGGGATGGCCACGCTGCAATCCCTTCTCCTCCTTTCTCCTCTTGGCATCTTGGGCATGCATACACACGTGCCCGGCGTGAGTTTTTAAGCCACCGGGTCCGGGACACGAACCATGGTCGACTACGTGGGAGTCCAGCGACATAGCCATTACGCTAACTGCTGGTCCCTTTAGGTAGATTTTCAACAATAAGGTTGAAACCAAGGACTTTTGTATGAGATCAATCAGAAATTTTGTTCAATTAGAATTTTTCTTTTAAGATTTGCCATTGGGTGCATGAACTTACTGGAGAGAGAAAGAAACAGAAAGAGAGAGAGGAGGAAAAAGCAAAAAAGAGAAATCCCCCTTCCCCTGTCCCCAGGGGAGAGAATCACCATGCTGCAATCCCTTCTCCTCTCAAGATTTTGGGCATGTATGCACTCATGCCTAGTGTGTTTTTCAAGTCACTGGGTCTGGGTCTCAAACAGTGCAGTCAGACGTGTGGGATCCAGTCACTTTAACCACCATGCCACTGACTTGCCCCAATCATGCAGCATCCTAATGTGGTATATCTCAGTGAATTGCATCTTGCGTTCATTGACTTTCCCTGCTTGACCCTATTTGATTGCTGTTGCCTTCTGACCTATATTTGCTATTTATACTGTTGTTCCTTGTGAATTTAAGCCTCTTGATAAAATGTGTATTTTTCTAAATTTTATGCTTTGAAAATTTATAAAACTTGTTTTTATTAGTCTAAAAATAATTATATGCTACTCCAAGCTTTAATTTGGCAATTCTTGTTTTTGCTTCTAAGTGAGAGAAGAAAATGCAGAGAGAGATATGCACGTTTATACTTATCCATAGTAATTTTTACATATATCTTCTCTTGTTTGCCAATCTTAAATATTTATTCTTTATGTTTTCATTTTTTGTACAATTTTATTTTAAAATTTTTGTTTGTTAAAGAGTTGGGTTATTAACTATTTTGTTTTTTTGTTTGTTTGTTTGTTTTGTTTTGCCATAGGACATGTGTACTTGCCAGAGAGACAGAGAGAGGGAAAGTGAGAAATAACTCCCATAGGTCATGCCCCAGTCCCTTCTCCTTCATTCTCCTTTATGAGTTTCAGGCACACACACACACACACAGCTGCATATTTCCAAGTTGCCAGATCCAGGTTTCAAACCAAGGTTGGCCATGTAGGAGTCCAGCACCCCAGCCATTATGTCACCTGTTGGCCCCATTAACTGTTTTTATATTTTCATTGTATAGATCCATTGGGGTTGGAGTTCTAAAATTTTATTTTTAGAGCTTCCCACTAGGCTTGTGCATTATTTTTATTTAGATATGTAATTAGAAAAAGGTAATTAAAATTTATGTTGTTCTTGTCTTACAAGACTGTGCTTTTACCATACTAGGCAGACTTTTTCTCATTCTACTTATGCCATATCATCTTAGAGAAACATCTACAAACCTTGTTGTGCTTCAGTACTTAGCCATCACTGTGGCAATGCATTTTATATTATTTTTCTTAATTTACAAACCATATTTTCATTTTCAAGTTTAAATATTTCATGACAGGTATAGTTCTTCTTTACATGAGGCAATATTCTATCACCACTTTCTATTTTTACCTACCTTATTTTTTTAGCATTGCAGAGGGTACTTTGCTAACATAAATATATTTGTCCCTTTTATAAGATTCCCTTTTAAGAAATAATTATTAACATCTATTTCAATTTAAAATATTTTAACTTACGCAGGTCCATAGTTGCATACAAATATTGCAGTTGAAGGTCCCCCAAGGTTAGAGCACATAGAAAGCGCACAGCCAACTTGATATGAATCAGCCCAAACTACCTATAAGAAAAAGAATTTTAAAACAAAATATGCAAAATAATTTTATGCAAACACTGCATATAGCAACAGATATAATACCACAAGACAAGAATGTATATAAATATTGTCTATTTTTCATAATTTCCAATATTTAGCTTAAAAAGATACTTTGATTAAGGTTGCTTTTATGAAAGCTATCTAATTTTTCCATATTAATTCTCAGAAATCAAAAAGAGAATATAGTATATATATAATCATAATTTTTTCTAGATAATTTATAAAATATATTTTAATTTTCTCCATGGGCACAAAATACAAACAATATTAAAATCAGATTATGAGTTAGAACTCTTATTCATTTTTATTTATTTTACTCAGAAGAATTCTACATTACTTAAGATAACATTTTAAATTTTGTGATCTAACCATATTACATTTGTTAGGTCACAAGAAACAGGTATAGATTAAAAAATGTTGAGTTGATTGAATAAAATGCCTGCCATAATGATGATGAATATTTTTCATCTAGTTGCAAAGAATAGTAAAATTAGTCAAAAGGAAGAAGATGCCTATGGAAAGGTAACCATGGGAGAGAGATAACGAGGTGGTGAATATTATTAGTGCTTTTTGAAGATAATAGAATAAAATTTTATTTTTAATTTTCCAGATGAACATAAGGGTAAATACTGGGACCTGCAGTTGGCACAATGACTATGTTGCTGGACTCCCACGTAGTCGACTGCGGTTCCAGTCCCGGACCTGGTGGCTTAAACTCACGCCAGGTGCATGTGCGTGCGTGCCCAAGGTCCTGAGAGGAGAATGGAGGAGAAGGGATTGTGGCGTGGTCATCCCCCCTGGGGGGGGTGATTTCTCACCTTCTGTCTGTCTGTCTGTCTCTCTCTGTCTTTCTGGCGAGCACATGCGCCGTATAACAAAAACCTCTCCAAAAAAAGAAAGTGAGTTTTCCAGACACTCATGAGAAACACGAATAAAAAAACATACTAAGTAATTGTCTTACAATTACACAAATTAGAAATCAATAAAATGTCAAATATTTACCTGTGTATAGTGACCACAAACTTTGGAACATGATAGAGTATTAAAATCGTAAAATTTGGTTTCATTATACCAAGCAGTAATGGCAGCATTTGGTGTAAATATCCTTAATCCACCTAACCAGATATTTTCTCCAACATATTCAAAACCTGAATAGCATTTATATGGTTTTTTTAAACAACTGTTATGTTGGAATTTACATTCGTTTGCCCATGCTTTAGCCATCTTCGCTAAACCTTCATTCCAAATCTGAAAGAGAAAAATAATTTACATTGAATTATTCCAATTTGTTTACATTAAAGCTATTCTAAAATTATAACCGATATTAAATTTGAGTAAAATATAGTTTTTTATTAACATTTGTCCTGTTTACAGTGAGTCATTTTTTTTAGTTTTGCTTCAAAAACACTTATTTAAACTCATTCTATTACAGTTTATATTTGTATTTCCAGTGCTCAGTAGATGGTCTGGTATATTAGAAACATTCAACAATAAACCTGAACGTGGTTAAGATTTAAGTCAGAGTAAAAAGTCTAGTAAAATAGAAGGTTGTCAGATTTATTAAGTAAATGATGAATATCCATTGATAGTAAAAAAAGGGGAAAAAACCCTAAAAACAAATATTTTCTTAATCTAATAAGGAATATCTGAAAAACCCAAAACCAAACAATAATCCTCTACAACAAATATCTATATAATTATGACATATTAAAAGCTCTTCCCCAAGATTGGGAATGAGGTCGGTTCTTCTTATTTCTATTTAGCACTGTAGTGGAGTTAGGTAGTATAGTAAAACAAATGAGCTAGAAATATGTAAGACAAAAGTTATAAAATGTATAAGGATTGGAATCTATCATTGTTCATGGATGATATGACTAGCTACATAGAAAATTCATGAGGGCTGGCCCTACAGTGCAATAATTGGGTTTTCTCTTCTTCTTCTTTCTCTATTCCCCCTGGGATTCCAATAATACAAATGTTAGATATTTTGATATTTTTCTAAAGAGTCTTGAAGCTTTTAATTTTTTTCAGTTAATTTTCTCTGTTTTGCTCAGATTTTGTAATTTCTGTTGTTCTATTTTCAAATTTACTGGTTCTTTCCTTTGTTATATATTCTGTTATTGAGCCCACCCAATGAGTTAATTTGAGTTATTATACTTTTTAGTAGTAATGTTTCTATTTGAACTTTCTTTATAATTTCTTTCTCCTTACTAAGTAAGATTTTCTGTTTTCTTTTCTCTTAATTTGTTTTAAGCATTTTTGTGACTTGCCATTCAGAAGCACTTTTCTTTTCTTTTTTTGGAGAGGTTTTGTTTTTTTTTTTTTTTTTTTGCTGTAGGGCACGTGTGTTCGCCAGACAGACAGAGACAGACAGAGAGATAGAAAGCGAGAAATCACCCCCCAGGGGGGATGGCCATGCGGCAATCCCTTCTCCTCCATTCTCCTCTCGGGATCTTGGGCACGCACGCACACGCGCCTGGCGTGAGTTTTAATCCTCTGGATCAGGGACGCGAACCGCGGTCAACTACATGGGAGTCCAGCGACATAGCCATTATGCTAACTGCTGGTCCCTCATTCAGAAGCATTTTAATGATGACTACTTTAAAACTTTTGTCAGATAATTCTAACATCAGTGTTATCTACATATTGACATCTACTGATTGTTTTTCTTTATGTATTCTCGAGACTTTCTTTGTTCTTGGTAGGATTTGTAGTTTTTTTATTGTAACCTTCACATTTTGAATTTTATGTTGTGAGTTTCTAGATCTTATTTAATCCTTTTATTTTGCCATGCCTATCTCGACACTGGTCCAATGGGGGGAAAGAGATAACTTGTTTCTCACTGGTTGGTGCGTGAAAATACATGCTCTCTACTTATTCTTATCAACACTGCTATAGAGAGGGATCTCTGGTTAGCATGAGGAAGACATGAACAAACAAATTCTCTTTGCTTTTGCTGAGATTATGCCATGAGGAAATGAAAGGTTGCTTTTAGCCACCTGGTGAGACTAAAGCTCCACACTGATACTCTACTGACAACACAGGAAAGGAAGGCATGCCCTCTTACTGCAGGATGGCATGGAAGTCCTGAGTCCCCAGACACCATGAGAAAGGAGGGGAGAATGAGAGAACGGGACCACCTCGTTAATGCGGGATGGCTGTGTAGGCGTAGGCTCCATACTTAGCCTTCTCTGGTATCACCCTGATTGGGAGAGGCAGAGGCACCTCATCCCTTCCTGGTGGGGCCCACAAGTCTCATTTAGTGTCCTCCAACAGGAGGATACTGGTGGGGAAGAGAGGGAAGGCTTGCCTCATTAGTACCAGGTAGGGATGGCAGCCTAGGCTCCTCACTTGGTCATTGTAGAAAAGGTCAGGATTGTTGTTTTCCCTGTGTTGTTAATCTAGAAAAGGGAATCATAGTAAAAAAAAAAGTTATTGCCTTATTAACTGCACCTTTCCTTGTCCTTTGGCAAGAAAGAACAGGCTCTTCTTGAGACTTTTATTTTCTTTATCCATTGGGATTTCTGGGTTTCAGACTTCTTAAGTACTCAGCTGGGTATATACAACAGTCAAAAAGGAATTCCAATGAACTTGTCTTATGTTATTTCTTGAGTTATGGAATCTGTAGTTGGTCTGTTTTCTTCCCTCTGACGTTAAGAGTCTTATATTTGTTAAACATATAATATCCAAGGTCTTTAGCTGTACTTAATGGGAGGGATAGGACAAATGGATCTACTCCAACCGGTCAGAAAAATGATTAAAAACTTTTTTTTTCCTCATTGTATTTCCTGATAACATCTCCGCATTCCAAGAAAGCATTCTCATTAGGTCGATAGACTCTATAACTTCTTGTCTCAAGAATTTTGACATGGCAGAAAGCTTAAATAGCTAAAAGTAAAAGCTATATCCAGTATCAGACTTGCAGCTTTGAGCATACAGTAAGATTTCGGAGGGGATGGTAGGATAGAGGACTGGGAAGGTAAGACATCTGATACGGGTTCTGCCAACCTTCAGCTAGATGTCTGTGCCATAAGACTGGCGTAAAAATAGTAGCATGTCCAAAACTGGGGGGATGGTTTCACTGGTATCTTGGTGATTAATTTGAAAGGATGGAAATGATTATTAATTCCTAAAGGTGTTTTTCTTATATTTTGTAATAAAGATTCAGGATTTTTTTTTTTTTTTTGAGAGAGGGGTAAATAACAATGAGGGGAGACAAGTTCCCAAAACTTGTAATATTATATTTTTAACACTCTTATTATTGAGAAAACTAAAAATGAGATTGAAGGTCCAGCTGCAGTGGTGCTGGTGGTAGGAAGGATGCTGCTGCAGAATACCAGAGCCACCTGGGAAGGCCCAGAGTACATGTCTGCGTGTACCTGAACATGCTAGGCAGGCCTGTGGATGCACCCTGATCCTGGCTGGTTGGCAGACAGAGGAAAGATTGTGATGTGACAAGACCTTTTTCGGGAGTCTTTTTTTCTCTTTCTCACATGAGAAAAAAAATGTAAAAAATTAGATTGAAGTTGATTTAATAAAAATAAACAAATGCCACATTATTTGCATTTTGAGATTGTAGATTTAAATTCATACTGTTCACTAATTTTATTGGTTAATTTCTCTGATTCTTTTTTTTTTGATATTTTAATCACTCATCTTCAAACTACAAAAATAATTGTATTCAAAAAGTTTGTTTATAGGGGAACCAGCAGTTAGCGTAATGGCTATGTCGCTGGACTCCCACGTAGTCAACCGCGGTTCGCGTCCTGGACCCGGTGGCTTAAAACTCACGCCGGGCGCGTGTGCGTGCGTGCCCAAGATCCCGAGAGGAGAATGGAGGAGAAGGGATTGCGGCGTGACCATCCCCCCTGGGGGGTGATTTCTCGCTTTCTGTCTCTAATGTCTCTCTCTGTCTGTCTGGCGAGCGCACGCGCCCTATAGTGAAAATCTCTAAAAAAAAAAAAGTTTGTTTATAGTAGCCAAGAGAGCCTTCATACTGAAGACTCTGAGAGTCTGGTTCATAATTTACTCTCCTGAAAAATTAATAGATTGAGTGATGAATTCTCTTATACAAAAATTCAAAATATCTGGAACAAGTAAAATACCACAAAGAGAGAGTTTAATTTTTTTTTCACAGTTACTAATCATATTTTGTATGCTGTGACAATGCTTAGGGAATGAATGTAAATTAATTAATTAAAAAAAGTTTCAGAAAAAAAAACTCATGGAAATATGTGTAATGGTAAAACTATGTATGAATTTCAAAGTTTTTGTACCAAAATAAATTCATACTTTAATTGTAAAATAAGTAAATAAATAGAGTTAAAAAATTATAGTGAAAAAAAAAGACAAATTATTTTCCAGTACCAAACAGAAAAGAAATGAACAAACAGCAAATGTTTTCAAGAGGCTTGTTTCATGTAATATATTCTTAGCTATAGCCTTTATGCAATTTGTTCCTTCCTCCAATATACCTCAGTTTAGCTACAATCTGTAGAAAAATTTACTTCTTCTTAGGCTTCTAACTATCCCAGTCTTTTGCCTAAATCATTGGGCTATTTCTCTGCTTTAAAAAGGAAAAACAAAAAAACAAAAAAACAGACAAACAAAAACTGGCTTAAACCTCATATAAAACCAGACAAACAAAAACTGGCTTAAACCTCATATATAACCTAACAGAAAACATATTAATTAAAATTTAGATGGCATAATGGTTATGTGCTGGACTCCCACATGGCCTCTTGCGGTTTGAGTCCTTGACCCAGTGGCATGAATTATCATAAATTGCCCATTTTGTTTGTTTGTTTGTTTGCTATAAGGCATGTGCCTCACTGGAGAGAGACAGAATGAGAGGGAAAGTGAGAAATCTCCTCCTAGAGGAAATGACCACACTTCAATTCCTTCTCTTTCATTCTCCTCTTGGGATTTTGAATATGCATGTACACATACCCAGCATGTTTTTCAAGTCACTGGGTCTGGGACTCAATTGCACAGTTGACCATATGGGATCCAGAGAGCTCAACCTCTATGCCATTTGATGATTCATGAATTAGATTATATAAATATATATTAATGTAATTAATATATGATATAACTGAAGCTTATTTGTATTAGGAAGAAGAATGACTGCTAAGAATAGCTTCAAAATATAAACTGAAAATGAAGATAACTATAATGGTTTTTATCTAATGAAGAGTTCCCACACTGTCTTTTAGGAGTATGTTTCTGCTTGTGCCAATATATTAAATATGACCATACAGCTTTCAATTGTACTAATGTATATAATCATGATGCTTTTGCTTATGCTAATATATAATATATAATCATGATACTTCTGCTTGCTCTTTGGCAAGAAACATATCGTGCATGAGGTTGAGGGCTGGAGAATAGATACTATGCATGGATAGTACAAAAAGAATGATATGGAGCAATTAGAACTGTATAGTAGTCAATATTAAAACATTACTGGAAGAACTATAAGAAATAATGCAAATTAAAAATAATACTTTAGGGGAACCAGCAGTTAGCGTAATGGCTATGTCGCTGGACTCCCACATAGTCGACCGTGGTTCGCGTCTCGGACCCGGTGGCTTAAATCTCACGCCGGGCGCGTGTGCGTGCGTGCCCAAGATCTCAGGAGGAGAATGGAGGAGAAGGGATTGCGGCGTGACCATCCCCCCTGGGGGGTGATTTCTCGCTTTCTGTCTCTATGTCTCTCTCTGTCTGTCTGGTGAGCGCACGCGCCCTATAGCGAAAACCTCTCCCAAAAAAAAAAAATAATAATACTTTAGGGAACCAGCAGATGGTGTAGTAGTTTTGTCGCTGGATTCCTGAATGGTCAACCACGGTTCTAGTCCCAGGCCTGGTGGCTTAAAACTCACACAGGACACATGTGTATGTATACCCAAGATTCCAGGAGGAGAATGGAGGAGAAGGGATTGCGGGGTGGTTATCCCCCCTGGAAGGGTGATAATCCCCCTAGGGGATGATTTCTCCCTTTCTCTTTCACTGTCTCTTTCTCTCCAGTGAGTGTATGTGCCCTAAGACAGAAACCTCTACAAAATAATAATAATAATAATAATAATAATAATAATAATAATAATAGTAATAATAATAATAACACTTTAAAAAACAGCTTTATTAAGGTATGATTGGTATACAAAGAACTATACCTATTTAATATGTACAGTTTGATTAATTTGAACATATGCAAACACGTGTGATACTATCATCACTGTCAAGTACAAGAAGGCTAAAATTTGGAGATCTGCAGGTGCTGTGGTGACTAAGGTGCTGACACTCCCATATGGCCTACCATGGTTCGAGTCCCAGAACTGGTGGCTTGCTTTCTCTCTCTGGTTAAATTAAAATGAATGAATGAATGATCCTTTAAATAAAGAATGCTAAAACTCTTAATTTAGAATTGTAAGAGAATCAGTAGGTACTCTTTTACTCTTTATATTGGTAACGAAATTCAATGAGTAACTTGGGAACTCTTATTATAGTGCCTGTCAGTGAGCTAGCTGGGCCTCGTGGCTACCCCATATTCCAAGAAGAAAGGTTGAATTTTAACTCACCGTCTCTGCAACCTTGTATAAGAAATTAAACTTTGTTTTATGAAACCATTGAGATTTTAGGCTTTATTTTACCACAGTCTAGCCTAGACTCTTATAAAACTTAGTCCCAGTGTAATGGTTATGTTGCTAGAGTCCCATGTAGTTGACTCCCATGTAGTTCAAGTCCCAGATTTGGCAGCTTAAAAGTCACACTGGGGGGGACCAGCAGTTAGTGTAATGGCTGTGTCACTGGACTCCCACATAGTCGACCACGGTTCATGTCCCGGACCCGGTGGCTTAAAACTCACACCGGGTGTGTGTGCATGCAGGCCCAAGATCCCGAGAGGAGAATGGAGGAGAAGGGATTGTGGTGTGGCCATCCCCCCTGGGGGGGTGAGTTCTTGCTTTCTGTCTCTGTCTCTCTCTTTTTGGTGAGCGCATGCACCCTATAGCAAAAACCTCTAAAAAAAAAAAAAAAGTCACAACGGGTGTACCTGCATGCATACCTAAAATCGCAAGTATAGGAGCCCTATAGCAAAAAATTCTCTCCAAAACAAAACAAAACAAAACACACAAAAAAACCTTAGTCCTGGACATAGAGTGCAGTCTTAATAAATATCCAAACTCATAGCATCTTGAAATCTATGTAGGAAGGATCTCTGCTCTAGTGTCAAGCTTTTGGTCTGAGGCTTTATACGAATCACAGATTACACACACACACACACACACACACACACAATGTACTTACTTCTAAAAGATTCTTCTTGTCCTAATCTTAGTAATGATACAGTGTGATCCATAACAATAAATGTTGTCTTTTGTCACGTTTTAAAAATAAGAGTGCCTGTACATGAATGATAAATAAGCTTGTGAATATTGTTGCTGATGACATTGGAGGAAGAAACTGCTTCAGAGTTCAAAAAGTATTTGACATGAGAGCTCATAGATAAACAAATAGATTAATATGTTGAGTCATGTCTCTTACACAAAAGCAGTAAATTCTTGCATGAAACAAGGGTATTCAGCAGTACTTCTGAAGGCCTATTTTCCTTATGTTCACATTAGGGGGTGTGGGAGACATTTTGCAGTGGTAACAATTCCTGTTATTGTTTTTTTAAAAAAATAATTTAAAACATTTATTTATTTATTGTGTTTCTTATATATTTTACTTCTCTCCCTCCCCATTGATTCCCTCCCTCTCACCCTCCACCATCTAGCTCCCAGTCTCCTCCCATGTTGTCTCTGGTATCCACAGTAGCTAAGCACGGATCATTGTAGATCTGTATGTGAAGCATGACATCAGTTCTTTACTTTGGCCACTAGATGGACATGAACACTAGCGTGGTGAGTAATTTAAGAGCTATAAAACCATAAACAACAATGAAAACTGCCAAAAAATTAAAAATGTTTAAATCACTACAGTTTGATATAGATTAATTATAATTTTATCTTTTAATTTTAAGACAGTTTGATTATTTTAAAGAAATGAAAGTGTAATTATTGGTGACACCATTGGCAATGAGTAAAATTATTATTAAATTCAAACTTGAACAGGTCAAATAAAATCCCTGAAATATTCTTTACTAAGTATATTCAATTATTGAGAAAATGATAAAATTCTATGTGAGGTTCTATTTTTATTTTTTCTGTAGCCTATAAATACTAGTGGTAAGCCTACTTAAACTATGTGGGAGGGTTTAACTATTAGATGATAAGCAGTTAGAAAACTTACAATCCATATTATTCAGGGCAGAATGTCTGATAAAACTGTGACCTATAATTGAGGAGGCAGGCCATGAATCTACTGAACTCAAAGCTCTGGGAAAAGGTTGGAAAAGAGAATATTAATAATGTCTGTTAGCTGTAGTGTAGTTTTAGCAAGATATTATAGGAATAAGAAACTGACCAGTTTGACAATAGAAATGAAAGATAGAATCTAGAATATGAAGCCTTAAGATAAGGAAAGATATTGCTTCTGAATAGCATGTAAGTATGAAGCCTTTTTTTTTTTTTTTGAGATTTTTGCTATAGGGTGCGTGCATTTGCTGGAGAGGCAAGAGAGAGACAGAGAGACAGAAAGTCAGTGGAATAATAATAATAATGATTGGGAAAAACAATGAAAAGATATTGAATGATGAAGTGGGGAGATTAATGTCTCTGTATTGACATGCATGGCATTCCCTTTTGAAAAAGCAATGTAATACACTGTAAAGTTATATGCAATCCAATGTAATATAAAGAAGATTATGATGATAATAAAAAAATAAATAACTAAAAAAAAAAAGAAAGTCAGAAATCACCCCCAAGGGAGAATGGCCATGCCACAATCCCTTCTCCTCCTTTCTCTCAGGATTTTGGGCACACATGCACATTCACCCAAGGTGAGTTTTAAACCACTGGGGCTGGGACTCAAACCATGGTTGAATATGTGGGAGTCCAGTGATGTAACCATTACACCATTTGTTGGTCTGAAGGTGTGAGAGAAATTAAGGAGGAGAATAGAGAAGGCAGGACATTTATGGGACCAGAAGTGGGTTATTATCTGTTGATGTGTTTTATATCCTCAAATGGACTGGTGTGAAGTGCATTCACGTGCGGTAAATTCAAGTTACAAGCAAAGTGATATATAGTGATTAAATGTATAAAAATTTAAAAAAAAAGACTTTGAGAAATGAATGTCATGAAATTTTTATGCAATTATAAACCTTTAAGACAAAGAGATGAAATATGATTATGAAGAGTTTTTTAATTGACTTAAAAAGTACTTCAGCAAATAGAACAGATTAAGGGAGTGCTTGCTTTAGTAAAACTCATATTTTAAAGTAACTACTAAGATGAAAAGGAAAAAAAAAAAACAGAACCAGGATGAGAACACAAAGAAATAAACACTTAAAAATATTGCTAACCTGTTCTTTACATATGGGTATCATAGTTGGGACTGATTGTAGGCATATAGCTGAAAGACCGTCATAGTTTTTGAGAAAGATGTACTCCCCAGAATACTGTATACCTAGTGTGAAAAAGCCTGAGAATTCTGGAAATTTTAAATGATCTTTGAGTCTTCAACCTCTGTGGACAGAAAGCAAGGACACACAGCCCCCAACTATATCATATTTTCCAATGCTCAATTTGGGCCAAGGAAGATAAAGAACAACATTTTAGAAGAAGGTAACAATAGGGCCAGGGTATTCCTTATTCCCTCTAATCAAATAACTTTTCTAACCCCCAACATAGCAGGTTTTTAGAATCTCTACTTAAAGATTTCAGTTTTTCTGAACTAGTGATTGCTGTGTGCCTCCAATTCATCCATTTTCAGAATAGAAGGGTTTATTATGGCTGTTTTATCTCTGTACTGTTCTTGAATATTAGTTATGTGAAGGACAGACATGATCTAATCCAGGAGTACCCATAACCAACCTTGCTGGAGAGACTGTTACACATCTTTCAGAGATACTAGACTCTGATTCAGCCAATAGAGGGGATATTAGACTTTATTTTTGGAAGGAGGCCTTAAACATATTCTATGTATGAGAGAAAATCAATAAAACAAGTTTTGAGAACCATATAGTAGCATGTTGTAGAAAAATTTAACACAATATTAAGGTATTAAGACTACTGTGGTTCATAGGATGAAGGTATATATAAGTCACCACCAGATCTGATTATAAAAGATCCTATGCAACCCTCAGACTTTCTCAGTAGTGACTCTGAGGAACATGTGTTGGCATGTTGGAACCAAGATGGAAACAGCCTGAGTCACTTCATGGAAAACAGATGATGTGGAAAATGATCCAACCACTGTTGGGCTTTGTGAGTGAGATTCTTGTTGTTTAAAGCTTCTGAGATTTCAGGATTTATTTCAGCATAGTCTAGCAATCATTTCATGACAGATATAGAAATTGATATGAGAAACGAGGTACCTAGTTTTCCTGGATGATTCAGTAGTGGAAGACACGAGAAGTTCCTGTTGAAGACTTATCCAACAGTGAGTACTTCTGCTTCTGGCCAAGATGGAGTAACAGAACCAGATTTATCTTCCCACTTCAAACAAACAAACAAACAAAAAAACAAAAACACAATATATGAAAAAAGCAGTTGTCCAGACAGGATGTCAGGCAACAAAGAACAGTAACTTCTAGGAAAGGGAAACACGATGAGCTCTATGATTACTTTAGTTCACTGCCCTGAGAGAATGTTCAGACCATAAAGGAGTACCAGAAAGACCACAGAGAGAGCACTCCAGAGGGAATCAGAGAGTCCTTAAGTATTTAACAGGGTACCGATTAGTTCATGCCTGTAAGGAACCTACCCATGGCCAGGGAAAGAAATACACAAAAGGATAAAAGGAAATATTACCTAATGCATACACAGTGCTGAGAATAGTGATTCTTTTCAGACGGAAAAACCTTATAATCTTGTGAGTTTTGTAGTGTACTCAATTTTGTAGTGAGAGGTAATTATCTTTAAACAATGATCTTAAGCAAATCTTTAGAGCAAGATTCAAATGGATTGATATAGCAAATAACATAAATATATACCTGAAAAAGGTCAAGAATACTTAAAGAAATAATAAAAAAAAGACAAGCCAACAAGCTAAAATTTATATCTAGTATTTGATTAAAAATTATCTATATGCAATCATGCAAGAAAATACAGTCCAACATGTGGAGAAAATCAATCATGGAAATTGAACCAGAACTGACACAAATGTTAAACATAGTAGGCAAAGCAATGCTGAGAAAGTAATGAGAAAGCAATGAAAAGCGCATCAGTTAGCTGTGAGACTTCACGTAATGTAATATGCATATAACTGTAGTCCTTAGTCTTTAAATATGCAGTGGCCAACTATTTTGTAACTTTATTAAGCTTATAGATTCAGAAAACTCAAGAAAATCCCGTAAACATGAACAATACAATACCAAGTCATGTCATAATCAAAACACTCAAAACCAGTGGTAAAAAAGGATTGTTAAAAGCAGCCAAAGAAAGAATACATAATCATGAAAATGAGAACAAAGATAAAACTCCAGCAAATGTCTCATCATGACATGAAAGAAAATAACACATAATAGAGTGACATCTTTAAAGTTCCAAAAAAAAAAGAATCTCTCTAGAATTCTATACAGAGTAATAACACCTATCAAAAATTGAGGAGAAAAAGACTTATGCATGAATGAATTCATTACCAACAGACCCACAGTATAAGAAATGTTAAGAGAAGTCCTTACTTTTTCGGAATAAATATTGTATCAGATGGAAATATGTTTCTACACAGAGAAAGAGTTTCTGGGTTATTCGAGTCATCTATTTCTTCTTGAGTGAGCATCATGGAATAGAAAAGGTGATAGCAACAATGAGAATAGCAATTAATAAATTCTTAAGTGGGAAAACAAAAGAGAAAAGCAACAAAATCAAGTACTCATTATTTGAGAAGATTACCAAAATTGATAAATCTCTACCCATACTGATCAGAAAAGGGAGAAGACACACAAATTACTGCTATCAGAAATGAGAGAAGTGGAAGAACTGGAAGGGCCAGTGTGAGAAGGTGCTCTCCGAATCATCGATGATGGAATATTTGTCTCATCCGAGTGCACTCAGCCTGGCTGCTGGAGTTGCTTGTGACATGTGCTTGGGTTGGGGTCTTCGGGTATGCTTTGGAATGTTCCCCAAAAACTCAGCAAGTGGCACAAATGCAGAGGCCGGGACTGAAACAAGCATTTTGGGAGAGAGTGGGGAATATAAAGTGATTCTTGTTGTTTGAAATGACTTAAAAATGGGAAAAGGAAAAGTGGCTGCCCAGTGCTCCCATGCTGCTGTTTCTGCCTACAAGCAAATTCAAAGGAGAAATCCTGCAATGCTCAAAGAATGGGAATACTGTGGCCAGCCCACAGTGGTGGTCAAAGCTCCTGATGAAGAAACCTTGATTCAGTTACTGACCCATGCGAAAACACTTGGACTGACTGTGAGTTTAATTCAAGATGCTGGACGTACTCAGATTGAACCAGGCTCTCAAACTGTCCTAGGAATTGGGCCAGGACCAGCGGATCTCATTGATAAAGTTACTGGTCATCTAAAACTTTACTAGGTGGATTTTTGTATGATGTTGATCCCTCCATCACAACTGTTTGAAGCCTGTCAGTAACATTTGAAACAATTTCTTCCCCCAATTTAAATATTCTTGCCATAAAAATAAAATCTGGTCTATCATGTAAAAAAAAAAAAAAGAAATGAGAGAAGTAATATTACCTTATATCTTTAGAGACTAAAAGAATTAATAAGAAAATATTATGAATAAAAGTATCCCAGTAAATTCAACAGCTTATGTGAGATGAACAAATTTCTGAAAGCCCTATGTATCTGTTAAATTTAACTTAAAGTACAAAGGAAGTTTTTCTCCTTACCCACTGTGATCCTAGAAGTTCTTATTATTTTTTTTTCCTTTTTTGGAGAGGTTTTTACTACAGGGCGCGTGTGCTCGCCAGAAAGACAGAGAGAGACAGAGACAGATAGCGAGAAATCACCCCCAGGGGGGATGGCCACACCGCAATCCCTTCTCCTC
Organism: Tupaia belangeri chinensis; assembly: GCF_000334495.1. Lineage (NCBI taxonomy): Eukaryota > Metazoa > Chordata > Mammalia > Scandentia > Tupaiidae > Tupaia > Tupaia belangeri. The sequence goes on along the minus strand of NW_006159547.1, from coordinate 1,629,366 downwards.
CATTCTCTCCTCTTTTGATCTTGGGCATGCACACACACACGCCCAGCGTGAGTTTAAGTCCCCGGATCCCGGACTCAAACCGTGGTCGACTACATGGGAGTTCAGTGACATAGCCATTACGCTAACTGCTGGTCCCCCTAGAAGTTATTTCTGCAAATGTGTTTTAAGTAAGATAACTGTCAGAAATACTGAAATAACAAAGCATACCAAGAAATAAGAACCCATGTACAAACAAGAACAAGAGAAATAAGTTTAAAAAGACTTCAGTACATGTTTTAATTTACACTTAAAATTATGTTTTGTAGTTTTAAGAATATTGAGTAAAAAATTCTATATAATAATATAAGTCTGGAAAGGGTAAATTGAGATTTAAAATGAGGACGATAAAGGATAATGATCCAGGAGAGGCACAAACCAAGGCCCAGTACTGAACTTCAGCTGTGAAATACTGATTTTGCGTGGTGTGCATATGTGCCATGCGGTTTTCGTTTTTTGTCTTTTAAAGTTCATATATAAAATTATTTTGTGGTCTTTTTTCTTTTTTATTATAGTTTTTTTCCTTCTTTCCTCTTCTTCTCTTTTCTTTTCCTTTTTCTTTTAACTTCATCCCTTGGCAGCTCATCCTCCATGAACTGACTGTCTAGCCAGGTCTAAGTGAACAGTATCCATATTAGGGTCAAAATTTCCTCAACCACCACTGAATCTGATGAACAAAGACTGAAAAATGGAACAGAAGAGAGATTACAGATCACCTCCTCCAGCACGCTTCTGAACGCTCCAATTGAACTTCAAGGGTTAGGAAGAAACACGCAACCCGTCTGATGACCAGAAATTACTGCAGGGGTACACAAAATAAGAGAAAACAAGAAAATACTTCTCCTCTAAGGGAAAAGAATAACTCCTCTTCATTCACAGACAGTACAATGGAACTCATGTAAATGTCAGACAAAGAATTTAGAATATTCATAGTGACAAAGCTAACAGAGATGCAAGAGAAGAGAGACAATGAACTCCAGAAGACATAGGAAAAACCGATGATTTCGAGGAGATGAGGAAGTTCTTGCACGATCTGAAAGAGGAAATACATATCATAAAAAAGAATCCAATGGAGCTGTTAGAGGTGGAGGCGGTAATACAGGAAATCAAGCCCCCACTTGAAAGTATTAATAGTAGACTAGATTATACAGAGGATTGAATTTCAGACGTAGAAGATAGAATCACTGGACTAGAAAAATCCACCCCAAAGACTGAAAAATAGCCCAAAAATGGGCTAGATACTAGATACCATTAAACGTCCAAACATCTGGATAATGGGTATTCCTCAAGGTGAAGAGACTAATCAGGCCATTGATAATTGAGTCCCTGAAATCCTTGAAGAAAACTTTCCAAACTTAGAGAGGCATTCAAAGATTCAGACCCAAGAAATACAAAAGACCCCAGTTAGAATCAACCCAAGATCTTCTCCAAGACACATTATAGCCAGACTGACCAAAACCACAAAGACAAGATACTAAGATTGGCAAGAGAAAAACGTCAAGTTACCTATAAAAGATATCCCATCAGGCTAACAGTGGACCTCTCATCAGAGACAATGCGATCAAGGAAATAATGTGAAAATATATTCGAAGTGTTAAGGGAAAAGCAATTTTAGCTGAGAATACTGTACCTGGCAAGATTATTCTTCATATGGGAAGAAAAGACAAGAACATTCTCAGATAAACAAAACCTGAAAGAAATTTACCAGCATCAGATCAGATCTCCAAGAAGTTCTCAATGGAGTGTTCTGTCAGGAAAATTAAATATAGACACACAGAAATAAGTTCGAAAACTAAGAAAAGGGCCAACTTAATAGTAGGGATAAGTCTGGAGTTGAAAATTATATTCCTTAATTCAATTGGGAAGATAGAATCACAACAGAAGATAGATTAGGTACATGAGACTGAACTGGTGAAATAGCATTTTATGACTTTTGACTAAAACATTGCTGAGTTTCTTCTAGGCTTTGTTTTCTGGTTAAGGATTTTTGTCCTGTCTTGAGCCACTGATAGGTTCTTGTACCTACTATTTGAACAGAATCCTAACCTGTTTCCTTGTTTTAAGTTTTAAGCAAAGTTCCTTAGCATTTATTTGATTTATTAAAGCTAAAACTGCTTTTCTTGAAGCTAAAAAATACATTAAAAAATACCTGTTTAATGACCTCAGTAAGCTATATAGCATCAGCTAGGTGCCACCTCATAGTATATTCATTCTACTCAGAGTTTCATGCCTAAAGTCAGACATGTATTCACAGATATGTACATATCAGCTGAACTTGCTATTGAAAGTAGTTAGATTATTTAAGAAATTTTGTGATTCAATAAAATGTGAGGGAGGAAAGTAATGGAAAACAACTGTCGACACCTGAGATAGTGTGGGATGAGGGTGGGAAATGGCAGAGGGTGAGAAATGGGGGTAAAATATATATGTAACAAAAAACAGAAAATTATTTGTCGATGATAACATGTATGATTAAGCTACTGTACAGTATATTCTGGATGGGAAATCACATTTTGTGTGCTGTGATGATGCTCAGTGAATGAATATAAAACCAATAAACTGTATATAGTTAAAAAATAGCTATTTAATGACTGCACTAAGCTATATAGCCCCAGCTAAGTATACTTTATAGTATGTTCATTCTACTCACTGAGACTTATGCCTAAGATCAGACATGTATTCATGGGTGTGTATATATTAGCTGCACTCGCTATTGAACATATTTAGATTAAGATTTTAGTGAATCGATAATATGTGAAAAAAAGGTGGGCATGGACAGCAAGTGCAAATACCAGAGACAGTGTATCTAAGGGTGGGAAATGGCAGAGGTGAGAGATAGGAAATCAAGGGTGGGGGGAGAAATAAAATATATAAGAAACAAGAAATGGAAAATTATTTGTTGACGATAACACGTATGGTAATATCCTTGATTGAGCCAATATCAATGTGTTCTGGATGGAGAATCTCATTTTGCATACTGTAATTATGTACAGTGAATGTATATAAATAAATTTAAAATAAAGTTATAAAAAAAACCCTATTTAATGACCGCAGTAAGCTGTATAACATCAGCTAGGTGCTACTTTATAGTATATTCATTCTACTCAGAGCTTCATGCCTAAAGTCAGACATGCGTTCACAGATATGTATATATCAGCAGAGCTTGCTACTGAAAGTAGTTAGATTAATTAAGATATCTTGTGAATCAATAAAATATTGGGGGGGAAGGAATGGAAAGCAACTGTAGACACCAGAGACAGTGTGAGAGGAGGATGGAAAATGGCAGAGGGTAAGAAATAGGGGGAAAATTTCTTGTTTTATAAAATAAGAAATGGAAAATTATTTGTCGATGATATCATGTATGATTAAACCACTATGCAGTGTATTCTGGGTGGGAAATCACATTTTGTATGCTGTGATGATGCTCAGTGAATGAATGTAAAATAAATTAATAAAAAATAAAAAATAAAAAAAGGATAATGATCAAACATACTGGTTAGTATTAGATTCTGTCAGGTTACATAATCTTATTTTAATTTCTAGAGTAATCACTAATGAGTAAGAACAGAATACTTAACTTCTATATTAACTGGAGCAAAAAATAAAATAGAATGTTTAAAAAATTAATCCAACAAGAAAAAGCCATGGAAAAAGGGAGCAGAAAGCTGTTTTAAGGTAAAGGAGACTAAAACATGTAATAGCCTAAATAAAGTATTTTGATTATTGTTGGATCTTTGATTTTTCAAAATGTTGGAATATACTTATAAACTTACACACACACACACATACATACACACGCTATTGTTCAATGGAATTTCAATAAACATGTAGATAACTATGGGTGAGGAAAAGTGGTACGTTATTTACTGACATGCTGTTTATTGAATCCTCTAATTCATAAATATGATGAATTTATTCAGCTTTTCTTTAAAGGCTTTTTTATGAAGTTTATAATTTAAAATTTTCCTCTATATTTTAAACTGTTTTATACTTTAATTATTTGATTCAACTACAAATGATATCTTTAGTGACCAGCAGATGGTGTAATGGTTATGATGCTGGACTTGCAAGTAGTTGACTGCGGTTTGACTCCTGGACTTGGCAACTTAAACTCACACAGGACACGTGTGCATTAGTGCCCAAGATCTCAAGAGGAGAACAGAGGAGAAGGGATTGCGACATGACCATTCTCCTGGGGGCCAATTTCTTGGTTTCTATCTCTCCATCTCTCTGGCAAGTGCAGGCACCCTAAAGTAAAAATCTCTCTTAAAACAAATGAACAAAAAGTGGTATCTTTAATAAGTCTTATTTTTATATAACTTATTGGTGTTTCTGTTGTTCTACTAACAAGTTTTTTTTTCCTTTTTTTTTTTTGAGAGTTTTTTTTTGCTATAGGGCGCATGCGCTCGCCAGACAGAGAGAGACAGAGAGACAGAAAGCGAGAAATAACCCCACGGGGGGGATGGTCACGCCGCAATCCCTTCTCCTCCATTCTCCTCTCGGGATCTTGGGCACGCACGCACACACGCCCGGCGTGAGACTTAAGCCACCGGGTCCGATACGTGAACCGCGACTGCGTGGGAGTCCAGCGACATAGCCATTACGCTAACTGCTGGTTCCCTCTACTAACAAGTTTTTAATAGCTTACTCATAAGCATGATGTTTAATATAGGTGTTTTATAAATACCTGTGATAGATTGCTATTTAGAAATATTCACTTTCTCTCACATCCTTATTGCAATAAGAGGTGTATATTCCCCCTTCCCCATCCGTCTGTGGGCTTTGGCCCTATGACTTGTTTCCACGAATGGATTCTTAGTAGATGTAATGTGACCAAAGTCTTAAATAGTGGTTGGATAATTGGGCTTGTTCTCATGCACTTTTGCCTCACCACGAGAAAAAAATGACCTGGTTAGCCTACTGGTCCAAAGAAGATGAAAGCTACATTGATAAGATTCACAGCCTTTCAACATAAAAACACTCCTGTGAAATATTATGCACTGTAAAGATATGTGTGATTAAATGTAATATAAAAAATAACAAAAAACCCCACTCCTATGTGAACCGAAGCAGCTATTATTACATGCCACTGAGTTTTGGTGTGGTCTATTGTACAGTAATAGGTCACTGAAACAACACACTCTATCGAAGAAATGGAGTACTTTTCTCTCGCTTGCTTTTTAGAATGTTTTAATAATAAATTGATGTTGAGTTTAATCAAATAGGTTTTTAAAATCTATAGAGATGATCATGTATTTTTTTCTCATTTATTTTATTCACAGTGGCAAATTATAATCAACAATTATAATCTCTCAACCTAAGTCAGGATTTATTGCAGTTTCTGAAATATATGGAGTTTTTCCCTTTATGATATTTCCAGTTTTGATCTTGATCATATTGACTAATTTTCAAATGCTAACCCAACTTTTCATTATTGATATAATCATAGTATTCTTTATATATGTTGCTAGATTTGATGAATTATTATTTTGTTGAAGATTTTTACATCTACATTGACCTGTAATTTTGTAATTCTGTAATATGATGTCTGATTTTAGTGTCAGGGTAAAACCAGATTCATAAAACAAAACAAGTTCTAAAATGTTTCCATTTTCAATTTTTTGAAAGGATTTATGAAGATTGGTATTGACTTTTTTCTTAGAACTCACTAGTGAAGCCATCTGATCTTGGATTTTTCTGGGTAAAAATATTTTAAATTCCAAATTTGATTTATATAATTGGCATAAGTCGTTCAGACTGACAAAAGGAACAACCTGACGTATCACACATATAAATTATTTAAATATTTCTATTAAAAAGACACAATGGGTCAAAAATCAGTCCTGAACCTAGGAATTCTCTCATTTGTACAAGACAATGAATATGAGAGTTAAAAAAAATGGAAACTATAAATCAAGGAAGTAGAATAGAGAGCAACATTTTTATGACCAAGTTCAAACATTTCATGTTATTTTATATTCATAAAATATATAGTGGAAGATATAACATTTATGAGACATATGGTAAATAATTTGACAATCATATATAAAATAAATATTTTAATCTTATCTGGGTGTTAGTTTCACAGATAACATACATATGTAAAAATGTTATACATTAAAGTAAGTGTATTTTATGCACTTATTAGTAATCATTAACAATGAAGCAAAAATGAGGTATTAATTTATAATATTAGATTTTGTTTCAAGAAATTTTTCCATTTATTTTCTCTATATCATCAAATTTATTGTCATACACTTATTCAACATAAGCCCTTGACTATCTATTATCAGTTTATTTTTATTCCGTAAACTTATTGTAAACTCTTTTTCTCTTAGAAAACATTTTCCCATCCAGTACAATAGTGAAATTTTGAACTCATTTTGGTGCACCAGCAGTGATTAAGAATTACTTCCCTTTTATTTTCTGTTGGCTAGAAAGGAAGAAATCTGGACTTGATATGAGTTACAAGGCACCTTATTTATATAGTACATAAAATGTGCTAATACCATCCATATAAGTTCATAAAGGCATCATTTTAAAAAAAGGAAAATGTTATAATGCAAAAGAAATGTCCAGTAATATAGGTCATAGTGAATACTTTGTTAAAAATCTGAAATTCTATGGATTATTTTAATCTAATGCTTTTATAAGCTATTCTTCAATAAAGTACTATCTTCTGCTTTATTGTTTATGTGATGGAGGTCTACTAAAGACACAATCAGTTCAATGATTTTGGAATTAAATTTTATGTATTTTTTAAAAATGAAAACATCCATCTGTTATTTAAGTTGTGATTTCATTATTCATATCCATCTTGAGCCAATTTTTTTTCAAGCGAATACCACACAGGTAGTGTTGGTTCATAAGATGTAAAAAGTAGGTAAGAGCAAGAGACCCTTCATCTCTCTGCTATTTCTTTTATATATAATATCTTGATTATATAGGATGATAAGTGCTTGTCAGAAAATGGGAGTAAACCAATCAACCTTCCTGTGAGAATTACAGAATTACACTTATAAACCTAAGTGATAAAGAGCAAGCAACTTCCAACCCCCACCTCCCATTTTCTCCCCACCCCTGAAGACACTAAAGTCGGGCAGGAAAGGAGCTCCAGCTTTTCCTTTCTCATCCACTCCTACCGTTACCCTAGAGGACCTAGCCCAGCCAAAGTGTGATCTTTAACAGCTGGGTGCAGAAAGTCCAGACCGAATTAACACAAATAAGACCATAAAATTATGACTCGGACATTTTAGGGTGGACCAGAGAATAAGAACTCAGTTCTTTCTCACCATGTATTTCATGTCGGCAGCTGGAGGCGAGACTTTGCCACGCCATTCATTGTGGGCACTGAGGCACAGGTCTATAAAGTGCGGATCTGTGATGGGTGGGATTTTGAAAAGTTTACTGGCTACCAGAGAGAGACCTAAAATCCATAAGCAGCTAAATTCCTTCTTTAGAGCCATGGAAGGACACAAAGGGTGACCTGACTGCGCGGACCGGTAACGGCTCGGGCAGCCGGATTTCCCCGGCTCTTGGGACCACGCTCTCCCTTGTCTCCATCCTCCTGCACAGGCTCGAGACCGGCGCGGGGATGCCCGGAAGGCTGAGCCTCTGAGCTGTGTCAGCATGGGGGCGGGGACTCACCAGGATTCGCCTGCCACGTAGCCCACAGTCCCTGTGGTGTAGACCTTTAACCGCCTGAAGTGCTTTCTGAAGATCCCAATCTGAATCACTGTAAAGGGAGCCTAGGTTATGTAATCCGAATTACAACAGGTAGACAACACAGCGTTAGGTGAAGAGCAAGTATCTGATGCTGACAGCATGCCAGGACTGCAAAGCACTGTATGTTATTATCATAGACTTGGCTTCCGCACATAGCTTTTATATTGTTTCAATAAACTGCAGCATAACTTTGTCCCTTTCCTCAACATTTGGAAATAGAGTAAGAATAGGCAGTTTGTATTCTTTGTGACATACTGTGATCCTAAATTACTTCCTTGTCGAACATTTAAAACTCTGCTTCCGTTTTCGCATCTGGAAGAGATGTCTGGAAAGATAAAAAGAGACCCATGGAGAACCAGCAGTTAGCGTAATGGCTATGTCGCTGGACTCCCACGTAGTCGACCGCGGTTCGTGTCCCGGACCCGGTGGCTTAAAAAACTCACGCCGGGCGCGTGTGCGTGCGTGCCCAAGATCCCGAGAGGAGAATGGAGGAGAAGGGATTGCGGCGTGACCATCCCCCCTGGGGGGTGATTTCTCGCTTTCTGTCTCTATGTCTCTCTCTGTCTGTCTGGCGAGCGCACGCGCCCTACAGTGAAAAATCTCTCCAAAAAAAAAAAAAAAAAAAAGAGACCCATGAAAAGGTATAACTAATTCCTGTTGACAAAAATCTTCCTTTTTTGGGAACCAGCAGTTAGCGTAATGGCTATGTCGCTGGACTTCCACGTAGTCCACTGCGGTTCGTGTATCGACCCGGTGGCTTAAATCTGACGCCGGGCGCATGTGAGTGCAGTTCCCAAGATCCCGAGAGGAGAATGGAGGAGAAGGGATTGCGGCGTGACCATCCCCCCTGGGGGGTGATTTCTCGCTTTCTGTCTCTTTGTCTCTCTCTGTCTGTCTGGCGAGCGCACGCGCCCTATAGTGAAAACCTCTCCAAAAAAAAAAAATTATCCTTTTTTTTTTTTTTTTTTCCTATAGTTTGGACCTACTGTTTGGGGACTAGTCCAGTCCAGACAAAGGACTGCTTGCATTGGCATGCTAAAACGAGCAGGATACATTGGATTGCTTATTTTGCCTACTTTGCAGCATAAATGAACTTCATTTGGCTTGCTGTTTTAAATCCATTATATCAGTTATATCGTTGTTCAGTAATAAGTAAACATCTTTACATGACATTAAATGACATTTTTAGTATTCCTATGTTTCAAATACTTGCTTTTATTTAGTGATTCGAAGTTATTTATGTCATTTAATTCAAGTGAACATGTATTTACATCCACTGAATGTTCTGCATTAGTTAATCTGTCCACCAAAAACCAAACCAAACCAAAAAAAAAAAATTGATAGAACTAGTTATTGTTTTTAATAATAGTGCTGTAATTTGATTGTTTCCTCAAAATTCATGTATTGAGCCATCATTGTAGTGGGATTAAAAGGGTATAGGTATGTATAAATATACAGACCTATATATAGAGATATACATATGTATATCTTTATACAGTTATATATGCATCTCTGTATAAATATACAATACATCAGAGGAGAATATGGATGTGTATAAATATACAGTTATCTACATATATATACACACATACACACACAGGTATATATGAATCTCTCTGTATACATACACATTCACATGCACACATATTAATATGAGAAAGAAATATTAAGGAATGGTTCATATGACTGTAGTGGCAGAAACCTGTAGGGTGAGCCATCAGGCTGGAAACTCAGGCAAGAGTTGATGCTGCAGTTTTATCTGGCTGGAAATCAGGCAGAATTTCTGTGTTGCACTCTGGAGACAGAATTATGTTTTTTATGGGAAAAAAGATTGGATAAGGTCTATCCACATTAAGGAGGGTAACCTACTGTACTCAGTCTATTGATTTAAGCAATAATCATACCTAAAAACTATCTTCATAACACATCTAGACTGGCATTTGACCTAACAATTGGTCATCACAGTATAGCTAAATTGAAACATGAAATTAATCACATAGCCTCTTACTCCCTAAAATATTTCATGTGCATATCCTATTATATTTCTTTTCCCTTCACATACTGAATTCAATCTATTTAAAGGTTGTAGTTAAATATTTTGCTTCATTTTTAGATTTCTTTCCATTCAGTTTTGCTTTTCTTTCTCTATGGGGGCAATGGGTAGATAATTTCATGAAATGTCAGGAAGAAATAAAGGGGGTGATTACATTACTCACTGACTTCATTATTCTTATACTTTAAAAGTGTGTTTCTGTTTTTGCTCCAAAATGGTCTCCTATCTGAATATTTAGACATATATTTTGAGGGAAGGTAATTTTGAAAAGATACCAAAGATTAGAAAAATAACATGATTCTGTGAAAGAACTGAATTAGGCTTAATAAGACTTTAATTCTATTATAATTTGAGTATCTAATATGTAGCTCTGTAATTTAGAAAAGTTACCATATATTGGTGTAAAATGGAACCTTAGAAATATCTAAAACCAGCCCTTTCCCTTTACGGATGAGAAGCTGATCTCCAAAGACACTGTATAGATAGAGCAAAGGCTTTAAAAAAATGACAAAATGAAGAATATAGAGATTTCCTGATTTATAAGCCTGTGCCCTTTCCATTAAATCAACATATTATGTTGTAATTATACACACAGGTACTTAATTATATATGTAGTAATCTATATGTATATGTGTGTACATGTATTTAAAGTAGTAACTATATTTATGTCTAATATCTACTCATTTCTCTATATAATATTATATTGCAGTCCTGTTTTTTCAAATAATTACAAGCTCTTTGAGAGTGAATATTACAGCTCATGCTTAAAAAACTTTCCCATTAAATATATCACCCTAGGCATACGGTAGGTGTTCTATGAAATACATAGAGTAGAATTTAAAGGAAAGAATTACAGTGCAACAGCCACGGATCCGGGCCGGGCTTTGCTCCTCTCCCGGCGCAGGAGAAGCGCAGGTGAGTGAGTCCGCTCCAAGTCCCCTCCGGGGTTTATGGGCGTTCGGTGCCTGTCCCTCAGTGGCTCCAGCCTTGGCAGTCTGGCGGCTTTGGTTCCTTTGGGCTTTCAGGTGAGTCTGTCCCCGAACGTGGCAAGGTCTTGGCGGAGCGGGCGGCGGGACGAAGGGACAACGGACGCAGCTGGTGGGACAGGAGGTGCTGAGGAAGGAGCTAGGAACTTCCGCCGATGACATTTTTCTGCCAGAAAGTAAGAGCAGGCGATTAAGGGCGCAGCTTGGAGGCGCCAGTTGCCGGGCAACCAGAGACGCCGGCCTGGACTTCCCTGGGAAAGGGGCCTTGCAGCTTGTCCTATCTGAAACTGCCTGAAGTAGGATCGGTGGGATCGCGTAGTTTATACCTTCTCAGCCCTGAACTCGCTTTTTTACCAAGACTGTTAGCAGAGTCGGGTTAGCTGTGCTACATATCCTCCTCTGCCCAGGAATCCCAGATAGCAAGGGACTGAGAATCCCTTCTGATACACTCTAATCATAAGTTAATTTTGGCAGGAGTGGTGTTGGGACAAAAATGATTACATGATTATATTGCTTTGTTTGAAAATAGGAGTGACCCCAGTTTCACTGGCCTAGTGAAGCCTAAGCACCAAATTCTATGTACAAGTCTCTCAGTTATGAACTGAATTTGATTAGTCTATCCTTTGCATTCCATTATGTTCTGATTTGGTAAAAGCCACATCATGGTCACTAATATAACTAGCCAAAAGAGAAACGATGATACCAATAGTTGAAATTGGAAATAATCATCCTTAAGAAATTGAGGGAAGTGATGAGGCCAGGAAGGGGCGTGGAGGTAAAGTCACTGGACTCCTACATGGACCACCGCAGCTCCAGTCCCTACCTCCAGTCCCCACCAGGAGGATTGAGAAATCCTGAAGGGACATGTGCCCAAAATCCCAGGAGGAGAAGAGGCATGGCTATCCCCAGTGTGATTTCTCATTTTCTTCTCACTCTCTCTCTCTCTGGCCAGGGCAGGCGCCTGCCTTCTGGCAAAAACCTTAAACATATACAAAAACTGAGGGAAGTGAGGGGTGTGTTCACTTCTGGTTGGTGGCACTAAAGGTAACAGTCAACAATATCTGTTCTGTCAGAGCAGTAACATCTCATGACTTGCAGAGCTCTGAGTGGGACAGAAGCCATTCAGAATTCCTCTTCCCTCTTCCTGCAGCCCCCTACCCCAGTATGTTCAGCTGAATATTCCATGCTGTATGTAAGACAAGGACCGCCCTTGACATCCATTCCAGAGAAAGAAGCTCACACCCATGGTTTGAAATGCTGGATTTTGTGATTCCAAGTGTAGGTTCTTTATGTTTTTTAGTTTTGGTAACTAAGTCTCCTCTGAATCTTCTATTATCTATACCAGTAAGCGTGCACTATAGGGAAAAGGTCTAGCACTTGTGTATGAATTCGGGTTCTGCAATAACTGGCATGCAATTTGGCAAAGTAAAATTCACTTTTCTGAGTCTCCGCTTGCTCAATTTGGAAATCAGAAAGTCGATCTGTTTAAATCTCTTAAGTCTTCCTGCCCAGATCTTAAGATTTTGGGGGCAGGCAGGTAGCCTGATGATTAAGAGTGCTGGACTCCCACATGGCAGACCACAATTCAAGTCCTGGACCTGGTAGCTTGCTTTCTCACGTTCTCCTTTCCCCCATTCCTCTATGATCAAATTAAAATAAAATAAATAAATAAAGGCAAAATAAAATAATTCTTAAAAAAACAAAGATTTTCTAAATAGTGTCACAGACTACTCCAATTGGTAGATCCCAGAATGTTATATGTATGTGTCTTGGCATTGCCCTTTGTTTTTAAAAATAATTACTATTTTATTTATTATTATTATTCTTTGATTTGAAAAAAATGTATATATATATATAGAGAGAGAGAGAGAAGAAAGAGAGAGACAATAAACTGCCAGATCCAGAACTCAAACTGCACACTCTTACTATAGCTATGTAGTTCTGAATTAACTCCTATGTGAATTGAGGAAATGCACGTATTTCATAAATATATATTGTCTACTGTTTTTCTATGCTTTCTGCTAAGTCTTGAGATACAGGGTGAACAAAACCAGATCTTGCCGCTTCACAAGACTTACAGTCTATTACTGAAGACTTAATAGTTACCATTCAGTGCTTATTTAATTGTTTGAGAATACACTTTGCATGTTGGCATTATGATGATGTCATTATTAAGTGCTGTGTAACTAAGAATATGTCTACAATGTGTAGAGGCATTGGGCTAGCCATTAATTTATTCATTTACTAAGTACTTATTTATTAAGTATCTATGCCGTATTAAGGACAGGAGTCTTGCTAGTTTATTAGGGAAACAAAAGGAGCCAAATACAGTGAAGAGTGATGACTGTCATGCCTGGCAAAGTACAGAAACTAGGAGGGCTTGGATGTCTGAGGGATTAAACTTTGCTGTTCGTATTGTTTGCAAACGAGCGTGGTTATTTTAAATGATCTACACTAACTTGAAATGACTAGCATAGTTATTAAGATATAAATAATTGAGAGGCTGCTATGGAGAGAAAAATCATTTACTTCACTATTTACTCAGCATTTCTACCTCAACTTGGGTTTGTTAGTGGCAAATAACATAACTCCTGTGATTCAATAACCAACCTATCCTTGCAAAAATAAATAAATAAATAAATAAATAAATAACCCAAACCCAAGGCCATCATAAAGTTGCTTCTTAGTGAACGATTGCTCTGAAAAGAAAACTGTCAGGAGTGCCACAGGAGCATTCATTCTCACATTTGATTATCTGTGGTGTTTTCTGACTTGGTCTAATCTTGGTTTGTCAGTCTTTTTGACTTGGGCAGAATTCCAGGTTTATGGCAAAGGTGTTTTAGAAGAGGGGGCTAACGCAATGGGGCAATTGGGAACCATGTAGATAAGGTAGTAAAGAACTGGGATATTTTTCAAATAAGATTTAATTGGGCATGAAATAAAAATGCATTTTAGTAATAACGATGGCTATCCTTTATTGAATGTTAACCTATTCCACCAGGACAGGAAAAGTACCAACATTAAATTCATTTTACACATTAGAAACACCTTTTATGCACTGGAAAAAACATTACACTCAAAGCGATTAAGTTCTTACTCAGATATAAATTATGGGAAAGTGGCAAAAACCTGGATTTTATTCTAGGTCTAACTCCATACTATCACTATGCCATATTAGCTTTCCTTTTAAAATATTAAAAATATTAAAGAAAAATGATCTAGTATTAAAATGTGTCTAATTATAGGAAAATAAAGTATGAATGAATCTTTAAACAAAATCTTGTCCTTGGTAATATAAGAGTGAAATATAAAATAAACTATAAAAAGTTTGATGAGAAATATGTTCATCTGATTTTTATTTTGTACATATTTGCAGGTCAATATTTTCAGCTTGCATTTGCCAGCATTTTTACCAATCACCCCATAAAATTACTAATTGGGCCAATTGCTCTATTTTCTTCTTTGTGTTGGATGAAGAATACTATTTGCTAAAAATAGTCCATCAGCTTGCCCCAGCAAAATCATAACTCATGAAGTTTCGGGAAATGGAAAAATAAATGTACATCTCATTTTGGGAGAGAAGAGGGACATGCTTTGGTTTCCTATTGCTGTTGTTAACAGTGATCACACACCTTAGTGGTTTGAATCAATGTATGTTTATTTATTGATTTATTTTTCACAATTCAGAAGTACAAAATGAGTCTTCAAGAACCAAAACCAACCTGTTGGCAGGGCTAGTTCCTTCTGGAGGTTCCAAGGGAGAATTCATTCCTTGCCTCTTTTGCCTTCTGGAAACTACTCATGGTCTCTTCCTCCGTTTTCAGAGCCAGCTGCATAGACACTTTGCTCCACTCTGACCTATGCTTCCATCCTTACGTCATCACTGTCTCAATCTGCTCTTCCTGCCTCACTCTTTTTTTTAATAGTGATGCATTTATTTAATCTTCTTAATAATCTTACGAAGAAAGTATTATTATTTCCCCCTCCTTTTAAATTTTTAGAAAATTAAAAAGTATACTTTTAAAAAATTATTTTAAATTTTATTTATTCATTTATTTATTTTATTTTGACCAGAGAGACACACACAGAGAGAGAGAGAAAGTGAGAAAGCAAGTCACCAGGTCCAGGACTTGAACCATGGTTGACCACGTGGGAATGTTCAGCACCTTAACCACCACGCCACCTGCTGGTCCCAAAAAATGTATACATTTAATCACGATTCATCACTTTGCTTGTAGGTTGAATTTACCCAACATGAATACACTTCACACCAATCCAGTTGAGGATGCAAAACACGTTATCATCAACAGATAATACTCCATTTCTGTGTCCCGTAAATGTCTTGCCTCTCTATTATCCGTTTTTAATCTCTTTCCTTGCACTCTCCCCCTACTGCTTCACTCTTATAAGGACCCTGGTGGTTACATTAAGCTCACCATATAACTCAGGATGGTCTTTCCATTTCAAAATTTTCAGTCACATCTGAGGAGTTTTTTGTTTTGTGTTCTTTTTGTTTCTCTTGTAAAGCAACATATTTACAGAACCTAAGGATTAAGAAGTGGACCTCTTTGGGAACCTGTTATTCAGCTCACCATAGAACATAATGCAAATTGCCTTATAAACAGTGGATTTTGGTAAAAAAAAAAAGATTAACCATATGATTTCTTTTCGTATAGTAGTAGTATGTAATTTGTATGGCTTACTGAGAATTTGAGTTAGGGTAATCATTTTATATTTATTTTACTTTTTCCAAAGTATACTGCATGGTAGATAAACGAACTTGAATGGATTTAAAGAGTAAAGGAGTTGCTGCTTCTTCCAGGAGCCAAACTCAGCCATTTTTTGGAAGAAAGAAGCCACTGCAAGTATGTAAGCTATATAATTTTCCTTTTGCAGAGTGACTTATTAATGTTTGACTATTCATGTTTTTACAACCATTTATATTCATGAATAGTAAGACTGATCTTTCTTAAATTTAAAGAATGGGGAACCAATAGATGGCAGAATGGTTATGTCATTGGACTCTCACATAGTTGACTGCTGTTGGATTCCAAGAAATGGTGGCTTCAAACTCACACTAGGCACATGTGCGTGCCTGCCCAAAATTCCAAGAGGAGAATGGAGGAGAAGGGATTGTGGTGTGGTTATCCCCCCCGGGGGCTGATTTCTCACTTTCTGTCTATCTGTCTCCCTCTGTCTCTGTGGCAAGTGCACATGCCCTGTAGCAAAAATCTCTCTAAAGAAAAAAAATAATTAAAGAATGGAGCCACCAAAATTGAAGATGATTATTATCTGAAAACTTGCCATTCTTAAGTTAGTTTACCTTTAAAAATTAAACTTATTTCTTTATTATTGTTATTTCAAATTGTGTGTGTGTCTAGAAAAATATTTAAGAAAGAAAAATAGTACACAGGTGAAAATGTCAACATTTCTTTTCTTTCTTTTTTTTTTTTTAAGAAAGATTTTGGCTATAGTGTGGATGCACTCACAAGAGAGACAGAAAGAAAGTGAAAAATCACCCCCCCCCCCCAGGAGCTATGACCATGCTGCAATCCCTTCTCCTTCATTCTCCTCTTGGGATTTTGCATGCACACACACACACACATGCCCTGCGTAAGTTTTAAGCCACTGGGTCTGAGACTTGAACTGTGGTTAACTATAATGAGAATCTAGCGATGTAACCATTACACCTTCTGCTGGTCCTGAAAATGTCAGTCTTTTAAAATCAGGTGTACCCCATTGATGTCTTGGTGGATTTATGCATAATTGCCACACCATTATAAACTGCATATATAATTTTGTGTCATGCTTTTTTATGTAGCATAAAGCATAAGTACTTTCCATATTATTAAAAACTCTAAATCTACTTTATAAAACTTTCTTTTTTCTTTTCTTTTTTTTTTTGCTATAGGGCAGGTACACTAGCCAGAGAGATACAAAGTGAGAGAAAGAGGGAGAGGGAAAGTGAGAAATCACTCCCTCAGTGAGGATGGCCACACCACAATCCCTTCATCTCTCCTCACCTTCTGGGATTTTGGCCGTGCACTCACATGTGCCTGACATATTTTCCAAGTCTCTAGGTTCAGGACTTGAACTTTACACTCAGTCATGCGGGATCCGGCTACCTTAACCACCATGTCACTTGACTGGCCCTCTAAATACACTTTTAATAGTTATATTTTAGGATATGCAATGTAATTTATATTCAGAGGTGTCTTGAAAGATCATAAAACAAACATTATGCTTATTTAAAATGAAATCATAATGACTGCGTTTTTTAAAAAAATTTGATTTGCATGCATAATATGCTTAGCACAATGCTACGTGTTAAAGACCCAGCAGTAAATGAGATGGAGATTCTCTCAAGGGCCTCTAGATTTGTAGGCAAGATTTATAATTCCAACATTGTTAAATTTTGCTATGGAAATATACAAAATATGAAGATTCAAAGAAGAAGGAATGATTAAATATGGAGGGTAGTGATTAAATGAGGAATTATATCTCTGTTCATTAGAAGAATATACATAATTTTGATAGGCACCGTCTTGAATATAATTTCTACATTTGCTATCAATATGGTAAAAAGTCATAAATTAGGCAACATTTCAAAAGAACAGTGTAAGTGCTGATTGGTGAATTATTTCCTATTTTTATTAACTTGAACTTTTCTTAAAACTTATACATATTTCTTATTTCATGGTGGCAATAATTTTCGTGTCTTTGCACATGTCTTTTTTAGAAATAAAGTTGGACATTTACAAGCACATGAATATATCTCTGCATTATCTTCCTCTTAAAGGTTAGGACAAGGTCCAAATTCCTTAGCTTTTATTACAATGCGAGATCTCTGGTCCCTGTGTCCTGAGAGCCTTGATTACATCCCTTCCCAAATGCTCACTCCTCCTCTGGGCCTATACAGTGCAAGTTTCTTCCTTCTCTTTTCATCTGGTTAATTACTCTTCCTCCTTCAGAACTCCCTCAATTCCCTTGAGCAGGTTAGGAACACGTTATGTCGTTGCTCTGTTATACACTTATTATTCAATTACTGTTTATTTGAGCACATGCCTTCTTTGACAGAATGCTATGGGAGGGATTATCTGTCTTGCATATCATTTTATTTCTGTTTCAAGTATACTAGAGAGGAGTTTAAGTATTTCTTCTGGACTTTCCTGAGAAAAATTATAATTAGCTTTATTGTGTTGACTCATTACTGAGCTTTTAGAGTATAAAGCATCTATAGAGACTGATTCACACTTTGTTTTTCTTTTCTTTTTGAATTAAAGCAAGGATGGGCTTCCAGATCTCAGGCAATCCAGAATCCTTGTCCACCCGTGTAAGTCACATTTCTTTACATTTGAACTGTTTAGTGGTCAATTATATATGATATGTTGACAAGTTAAAAAAGAGAGTAAAAGTATTTATGTAGCTGTGATTGTGAACCATGAAAAATCTGTATATGGATGTCCTGAAAGTTACTATGACAAAATTAAGATACATCTTGTGATAGGAAGTAGTATTATGGGTAACACTTCTTTCATTTTATTTTCTTTAATATATGGTTAAATTTTTCTAAAGAAGTTAAAGTATTTCTATTTAGAAAATTCAGCTCAATGCATTTTTAATGAAATATATAAAATATTTTATTTTATAATTTAATGGTAAATATATCTGTATTTTAATCTTAAGGAATATGACCATTTTGTCAATCTTATTGTTTTATTTTTGATCTAGAATATATAATTTGTTTAATATTTTTGCCTTTTAAATCTATAGTCCTTCAAATATTTCAGGCTACAGGACTTCTCAAAAAATAGAAATGAAAACATTTAGTAATTAGCTAGTCTGAACCACATGATGTTGGATTTTTTTAGATTAAACATGACCACAAGGGGACCAGCAGTTAGCGTAATGGCTATGTCGCTGGACTCCCACATAGTCAACCGCGGTTCGAGTCCCTGACCCAGTGGCTTAAACTCACGCTGGGCGTGTGTGCGTGCGTGCCCAAGATCCCAAGAGGAGAATGGAGGAGAAGGGATTGTGGCGTGGCCATCCCCCCTGGGGGGTGATTTCTCACTTTCTGTCTCTCTGTCTCTCTCTGTCTGTCTGGCAAGTGCACGCGCCCTATAGCAAAAACCTCTCCAAAAACAAAAACAAAAACAAAAAAATTGACCACAATTTTTGTGTGGTTTTATGAAATAAATATCTATATGCTCATCTAGACTAAAGGACAGAATTATATTCAAGTTCTAGATACAAGCTACTGCATATGTAACAATGAGTGGGTCTACTTGTGTGTTGGTAAATGTTTGAGTGATTTTCTGAGAGTATTGAAAGTTTTATTTGTTCATTATAAACAAACTTATGTATATTTTAAGTTGATTACAACTTTTACTGATATAAAGGATATTTAGCAAGACTGTTGCATATGTAGCAAGGCTGTAGCATATGTAGCAAGTTTACAAATACTAATAAAAATGTAAACTACTTAAATACTATACAGCCAATTGATTCTCACAGAAGGCTTTCTTTCTTCTCTCTTTTTTTTTTTTTCCCTGAACTCTGTGTCTCCAGTAAAACTATGGATACAATTTATGAACCAGTATAATTGCAATATGAATGTTGGTTGGTATTTTCATTTACTGTAAAGTGATTTGCTGAATTAAATAATAGTTTTGAATACTGAAATAATATTTCCTCAGTTGTTTTGTGCTATTCACTGTGTAATAGTTATAGACATGATATACTTTTAAATTTAATCTGCATTACTAACATTTTTCTCCACCACTTTCTGAAGCCTCATAAATCAATGAAATAGTAAGTCAAATCCTGAGTCAGACATTTACCAATTTCAGTGTAAATTATCCTGCCGTGGCTGATTTCATGCTATGTAACATTAGTGAGCACAGAGTGGGAAAGAGATGTTCACTATTTATTCATACAGACACGATACACTTAACCTCTAGACCTCAGATAATAGTGAAACACCATACAATTATTAGGAAGTGATGAGTTTTGAGTATTTACTACTTTTGTTTTTCACATAATTTAATTATACATTTATATAATTAAATTTAAACTATTGGCTCTGCTTAACAAGACCAGAAAACGATTAAACATCAAACAAAAGCCTATCACAAGCCATTCGGAGCCAGCACACCAGTGTACTTCAGTGCACCTTTTTATTTATGATATAATATGTAAGATCAGCAATTCTTAAAGTTTCATTTTAAAATGTCATGTGATGCATAGATTATTTCTTTTAGGGTCCCCCGACTTGATTTGGGAAGCCTTGTTGACTCTGATGAGGAGGTAAATTTTACTCTTTCTGTAATAAGTATTAAAACACAATATTTCATATAGCATATATTAACTATCATTGAGCTTTATTTTTTTAGGGTGATTTTCCATATATTCCACTTAGTTCACCACATATTCTTTTTAAACCCACCAAGTTCATCTTCTGCTACTGGTTTAGTTACATCATTACAAATACCTTGTGCTCAATAGTTTATAATTGAACTGGTTTGTATTTGTGTGCTTGTGGCCGACCAACTGTCAGAATTATAGTACATGTTAACACTGTTCTTAATCCAGAAATTCCATTAGGTTCCATCTACATTTTGCCTGGTTTAGGTAATTTATATACTAAAATCTCAAACTATAATGTTGAAATGATTTCACTTTGCCTTATCAATTTTTCACATATAGGAATAGTATTTTGAAAATCTATTGTAAAATTGGTAAAGGAGGCAGAGCTGCGGTGGTTCCACCCTGCAAGGCTAGAAACCACATTGCTGACTGTGGGTTCAGATTCCTGGACTGTTTTGAAAACATGCCAGGCGTGTGTGTGCAGGTGGACAGGATCCTACTGAAAGGTTGGGGAAAGGGGATTAGATGCGATAAGACCCCTTTGAAGATGCTCCTTTCTCTATTTCTTTCTTTTTCTTGTTCATGTGTGTACTTGTATGTGTGCACTCTCTATCATGAAAAAAAATTGGTAAAGTGCAGGTATATTCTAATGTGAAATTCAAGATTAAAAAAAAACATGGCAGAATATGAGATCAGACCTCCTATTTTAACATTGTAAGATTGGTCTCTTGGAAATTGACTCATACCTTAGGCGACTAGGATATTGTGGAGTAACTGACTCTACCTGTTCCAAGGTGTCCTTGGGACATGTTCATACTTTGAACAATATCTAGTGTTTTATTTCATGTGATAAATATAAGTTCTGACTAGTATTTGATAAGTAGGGTTCACTTTTCTGTCTTTGGTAGCATTCCTCTTGTAGCTGGCTTTATTCATGTTCTTTCTCCCTGATCTCATTTGGAAAATCGCATGAATGCCACCATGAATCTGTATCTTGCTATGTTTCCCCCTGAAGACTGCCTCATCCTTTTCTTCTGGATTATACATGGATACCCTCAATATGTTTTACAGGTTGGACTGGCTTTAAACACTTTTTATTTTATTTTATTTCAATTTATTTTGTACATTCAATCATGTTATTTAGCTTGCAAAGTGAATATTCCAACATGTATACATTTCTCACCAGTCTAGCCGACAATACTATAAAGTTATCTTCAACAGATAATAACCCATTTCTTTGTCCCGTAAATGCTTTGCCTCTCCATATTTCTCCTTAGTGTCCTTCCTCAGACTTATTACTTTACTCACCATCTTCCCACACTGTATCTGGTATTCACAACCATTTACTATGTTTTTATATCCTTTAGTCATTCAGTTTTGGGCATAGAGTGCAGACACTCAGTATATATTGAGTAGAGATATACAATGTGTCTCCTTCATAGCCTGATTTGCTTCACTCAGCAGTAAATCTTCCATATTCATCCACTTTCTGTCAAAAGCCAGGGTCTTATTAGTTTTTTTATGGCTGAATAGTATTCCATAGAATATATGTGCCACAGTTTTTCAATCCATTCATCTGTTTGTGGGCATTTGGGTTGGTTCCATGTCTTAGTAATTGTGAGTAATGCCATAAGAAACATCGACATGCAAGCACTTTTCCGATTATGAATTCTTCTGTCTTTTGGGTGAATACCAAGGAATGGGATTGCTGGATCATATGGTAGAATTAAATGCTTCCTTTGAAGTGACTGCCTCTCTCTCTTTTTGTACTTGTTTATTACTTCCTTTAGATTTTTTTCAGCCTCTGACTTCATTGCCTCTCACTTCCATGGAAATGGGGCAGGGAACCAAATAATACCTTCTAAGGTAGAATGCCAAAATAGGCCAGAAGTGGCGACCAGTGTTACTTGGTATCAGTGATTTTTGACTTTTTTTTTTTTTTTTTGAGAGGTATTTGTTATAGGGCACATGCACTCTCCAGAGACAGAGAGAGACAGAGAGACAGAAGGCGAGAAATCACCCCCCAGGAGGGATGGCTATGCTGCAATACCTTCTCCTCCATTCTCCTCTTGGGATCTTGGGCGCGCACACACACGTGCCCAGCATGAGTTTAAGGCACCAGGTCCGGACTTGATCCATGGGAGTCCAGTGACATAGCCATTACACCAACTGCTTGTCTCTGTATCAGTGATTTTTAATTCTTCTGACTATTTTAGAAGACTGATAGTAGAGTTCTGGGAGGGGGAAGCCTATGTGAAGAAAAGTTGATTTTTCTACTCTCAGATATTTTTAGGTTCAGGACTGATCATCAGTTGTGAAACATAACATAGGCTACTTTAAGTAAAGCCAATGCCCATTCTGAGCCATTGTGCTTGCTCTGATTGGTCAGTTTTGCCATACCAGCTAAATATAAACCCTGTTTATAATAATTTGTTTCCTAGGTATAAATATGAATCAAAATGATAAGCACATTAATGTCAATAAGAAAAATTAATGGTTGTTTTGATTTTTTTTTTCCTAGTGAATATCATGCTTTTTCCTTTTACCTCCAGGAACAGGACATAATATCTGAAAATTTATCGGCACCAACAGATAAATACAAGCTAAAACATCAGCAATATGAAACTGAAATGAAAGAGCGATATAAGCCAGCTACTCAGAAAACTGCAGAAAAGACAAAGTCAAATATTACACATCAACAGTCTCCAAGAAACAAGACAGATGAAATGGTAATGTGTGAAATTTTATTAAATTCTAATGAAATTTAAAGAAAACAGTGCAGTGCATTGTAAAAATACCTTTTTATTTGATATATTTTGCTGTTATACATAACAATTGCCATAGCTAACATTTATTTCTGTGTGCTAAGGACTATTTTAAATATTTTACTTAAATTAGTTAATTCTTCATTACAGACATAAAGGGTTATTACCACCATTTTGGGATATGAAATCTCAAGCTATATATATTTTTCTGTTAGAAGTTTTTCACTTGCCATAGGACTGGAAATAAGAAAATATTATATATATATGAATATATATTTTATTATATAAATATGTATGTGTGTTTAGAGAGATTTTTGCTATAGAGTGTATGCACTCACCAGGGAGACAGAGACAGAGAGACAGAAAGTGAGAAATCACCTCCTGGGGAGATGACCATGTCACAATCTTTTCCATTCTCCTCTTGGGATTTTTGCCTAGTGTGAGGTTTTTTTTTTTTTTTAATTTCAAGTTCTTTTATACATTCAATCACATTATTTAGCTTGCAAAGTCAATATTCCAACATGTGTACATTTCTCACCAGTCCAATTGATAATACTGTAAATTTATCTTCAACAGTTAATAACCCATTTCTTTGTCCTATTAATGCTTTGGCTCTTTATTTTTCTTCTAAATGTCCTTTCTCAGGCTCTACTCCTTAACCCACTCTCTTCCCACACTATATCTGGTATTCACAACCATTTTCTGTGTTTCTATATCCTTTAGACATTCAGTTTTAGTCATAGAGTGTGAACACTCAGTATATATTAAGTGGGGGCATACAATGTCTCTCCTTCATAGCCTGGCTTGCTTCATTCCGCAATAAATCTTCCATATTCATCTACTTTCTGTCAAAAGACTGGGTCTTGTAGTCTTTTATGGCTGAGTAGTATTTCGTAGAATATATGTACCACAGTTTTTCAATCTATTCATCTGTTTGTGGGCATTTGGTTTGGTTCCATGTTTTAGCAATTGTGAATAATGCCACAATAAACATCGATGTGCAAGCATTTTTCTGATGAAGAATTCTTCTGTCCTTTGGGTAGATACTCAGGAGTGGAATTGCTGGATGGTGTGAGTTTTAAGCTATGTTTGGGACTTGAATAGCGGTCAACTACATGGGAGCCCAGCAACGTAATCATTACACTATCTTCTGGTCCCTATAGATATATCTTTTTGATGTAGCTGTCTCACAGTCTAAGTTTTGTTAAATTAAAAAGTAGTTTCAAACTTTATAATGGGCCTGTTTTATTCTAAAGCTGTTAATGCTTCATGACTGTCTTTTGTCTTATTTGGAGAAGTGTTTGTTTAGCTTCATGAATTGGTGCAATTGCTATGCTTTAATATAGTATTCATTAGATTTAAAAGCACCATTTATGAATAGAAAAGCAAATATACCATGTTTAATCATTTTCATAAACATATTGGAAAATCCAATCTTAATTTAAAAGAAAGATTTGGAAACATAGTTTATGTTGCTATTGGTCATAAAGAATAGAACATTTGGATACATTTTTTAAAAAGAATGATTTATTTAATTTTATTTATTTATTTATTTATTTATTTTAAGGTTTCTATAGGGCACTTGTGCTCACCAGAGAGAGAGACAGAGTGACAGAAAGAGAGCAAGTAACCCAGTCTGGGACTCAAACCACAGTTATGGGAGTCCAGTGCCTTAACCACCATGCCAATTGGTGGCCCCTTGGGTACAATTCTTAATTCGGTTAGTTTTCTATAAGAATAATGTATTTTTTCAAGGAAATTAATGATGTATTTGCTTAAGACTTTCTGATTGGTAAAAAATGTTATAATTTTTTAAGTTGGTGTGGCATATAAGCAAATTTTATTAATTTGTGTGGAAAATGTTTAGAGCTAAATAAATCATATATTGTTTAATTGAAAGAGTCACAAAATTAATATGAATATTAGATAACTTTTTCTTAGAAAAAATTTCCCAGACCCAAAAACACGTACACGGATATGATAATCTGTTGTATACAACACTAAGCAGGATAATTTCATGGCCTTTAGTGTCCAACTATATATTGTTTACAAGATTCACCATGAGATACTTACATTACTGTAAACATATTGGGGTAATAGGATGAAGATTTCTTTAAACACATGTCTTATTGAATGGCAGCAAAATGGTTTCAATTTTGAAAAATTTTATGATTTGTTATTTATATTCAGTCATACATCTCTAAAAATGTTCACATGTTGAAATATTTTGTAAGCTAAATAATGTGATAGAATGTATAAAAGAAAATGTAGTAAAAAATGTAAAAAAGAAAAAAAAACCCACTCAGAGGACTAATAATGAACCATGTCCCTAAGATATTGTTTATCAAAAACAGAAACGTCACAATATTATAAAAAAAAATTTTAAATTGAAAAAATAAAAGAACTTTTTAATTTAACTTTATTTATTTATTTATTTTAATTTGATGAGAGAGAGAGAGAGGGAGAGAGAAAGAGAGAGAGGAAATGATAAAACAAGTCACCAGGTCCAGGACTCCCAACTGTGGTTGGGCCATGTGGGAGTCCAGCACATTTAACCACCATGCCACCTGCTAGCTCCCACAATATGTTTTTTCAAGGTATGTATGCAATACATGTTTCCAAATATTTTAAAAGTAAAATCTCAGAATAGGCTCCAAGAAGGCTGACTAGAGACATCCAGTGGATGTCTTCTCCATGGAAAAATACCAAAATAACTGGGTAACTGGCTACACTTCAAATAGGGGAGCAAGGAGAGAAAACCTGAACACAGCAAGGAAGTAGGGAGATACCCTGAGGGACAGAAAGTGAGAGCGTACATACAAGGATACAAACTACTGGACTGTGAGGATCCCAGAGCTGAAGGCAGCTGTCCACTGTGTGGAAGAGGTAAACAGAATACCTCAGGACTCTCCATTCCCAACTTGGATGCCTGCACAATCAACTTAAGAAGAGCCACAAATTCAACACGGATCTCAAGTCCAGGCTAGAGAGTGGCCCAGAGTCCTTGTGGGAGCCCTAAGCCAGAAGAGGAACACACACTAGATCCCCACCCTGTCCTTGGGACCCAAGCTTGAACTTCATGGTGTCATCTTGGGAACAGAGCTTCAGCTAGAGTTTGGTACAACCTGTATGGTAGTTTGGTAGACCACTTGCCTGAGGCCCTGCTATTGCTCCATCACACCCATGGGAAAGGCAGAAGAGACAGGCCAACTGCTGAGCCAGTGATTCAACAGACACCAGCCCCGGAGTCCTCATAGACCCTGCATCCTGGGGAATAGGCAGTGCAATGAGAGGGCAATAATGACACCTGGGGAATTTGGGCAGGTGCACCTAAGTGAGTGAGGCATCTTGACCCCCCTCCCACCAGATATTGAGGCATCCAAACACCCTCACCTCGAGTTTCTGAATCCCCTTCCCCAGAGTTTGAGGCTTTTGGACATTGTCTCCCCAAAAGAGATTGAGGACTCTGGACAACCTCAAATCAGAGACTGAAAATTCTGAATATGCTACCTCTTAAGATTTAAGGACTACAGAAGAGGATGAAGAGGACAGTGTAATCAGAAAAGGAAGAGGAAGGGAGAGATGGGTGGATATTGGTTAGAGAGCAAAAGGGAGTCTGGAGGCCTGCTAGGCTATGTAAGGACTTTGCCTTTTGCTCTGAGGCAGAAAGCTACTTTGTTCTGTAGAGAACAGAAAACTGAAAGCAGGAAGAGTGTATGCCAATAATCCAGGAAAGATATGATGATAATACAATAGCTTGGACCCGGGTGATGGTAGTAAAAGCCTTGGATAAGAGGTAGTTTAGTCTTTTTTTTTAAGATTTATTTTTTGGGGGAACCAGCTGTTAGCGTAGTGGCTATGTCTCTGAACTTCCATGTAGTTGACCGTGGTTTGAGTCCTGGGCCCCAGGGCATAAACTCATGCCGGGCGCGTGTGTAGGTGTGCCCAAGATCCTGAAGGGAGAATGGAGGAGAAGGGATTGAAGCGTGGCCATCCCCCCTGGGGGGGTGATTTCTCACTTTCTGTCTCTCTGTCTCTCTGGCAAGGTGAACGCACATACAAGGATACAAACTACTGGACTGTGAGGATCCCAGAGCTGAAGGCAGCTGTCCACTGTGTGGAAGAGGTAAACAGAATACCTCAGGACTCTCCATTCCCAACTTGGATGCCTGCACAATCAACTTAAGAAGAGCCACAAATTCAACACGGATCTCAAGTCCAGGCTAGAGAGTGGCCCAGAGTCCTTGTGGGAGCCCTAAGCCAGAAGAGGAACACACACTAGATCCCCACCCTGTCCTTGGGACCCAAGCTTGAACTTCATGGTGTCATCTTGGGAACAGAGCTTCAGCTAGAGTTTGGTACAACCTGTATGGTAGTTTGGTAGACCACTTGCCTGAGGCCCTGCTATTGCTCCATCACACCCATGGGAAAGGCAGAAGAGACAGGCCAACTGCTGAGCCAGTGATTCAACAGACACCAGCCCCGGAGTCCTCATAGACCCTGCATCCTGGGGAATAGGCAGTGCAATGAGAGGGCAATAATGACACCTGGGGAATTTGGGCAGGTGCACCTAAGTGAGTGAGGCATCTTGACCCCCCTCCCACCAGATATTGAGGCATCCAAACACCCTCACCTCGAGTTTCTGAATCCCCTTCCCCAGAGTTTGAGGCTTTTGGACATTGTCTCCCCAAAAGAGATTGAGGACTCTGGACAACCTCAAATCAGAGACTGAAAATTCTGAATATGCTACCTCTTAAGATTTAAGGACTACAGAAGAGGATGAAGAGGACAGTGTAATCAGAAAAGGAAGAGGAAGGGAGAGATGGGTGGATATTGGTTAGAGAGCAAAAGGGAGTCTGGAGGCCTGCTAGGCTATGTAAGGACTTTGCCTTTTGCTCTGAGGCAGAAAGCTACTTTGTTCTGTAGAGAACAGAAAACTGAAAGCAGGAAGAGTGTATGCCAATAATCCAGGAAAGATATGATGATAATACAATAGCTTGGACCCGGGTGATGGTAGTAAAAGCCTTGGATAAGAGGTAGTTTAGTCTTTTTTTTTAAGATTTATTTTTTGGGGGAACCAGCTGTTAGCGTAGTGGCTATGTCTCTGAACTTCCATGTAGTTGACCGTGGTTTGAGTCCTGGGCCCCAGGGCATAAACTCATGCCGGGCGCGTGTGTAGGTGTGCCCAAGATCCTGAAGGGAGAATGGAGGAGAAGGGATTGAAGCGTGGCCATTCCCCCTGTCTCTCTGTCTCTCTCTGTCTTTCTGGTGAATGCTTGCGGCCTATAGCAAAAAAAGAAAAAAAAAATCTCTCCAAAAAAAAGGAAAAGAAAAGAGTTTTATTTGCTATAGGGCATGTGCGCTCATCAGACAGACAGAAATCGAGAAATCACCCCCAGCCCTGCCGGGTGGGGTGGGGGGAAATGGCCATGCTGCAGTCTTTTTTTCTCAGCTTCTCTTGGGATTTTGGGCATGCAGGCACATGTGCCTGGTGTGAGTTTTAAGCCACTGGGTCCAGGACTTGAACTGCAATCGACCATGTGGGAGTCCAGCCACATAACCATTACGCCATCTGCTGGTCCCAGGAGTAGTCTTTTTTTTTTGGAGAGGTTTTCGCTATAGGGCGTGTGCGCTTGCCAGACAGACAGAGAGAGACATAGACAGAAAGCGAGAAATCACCCCCCAGGGGGGATGGTCACGCTACAACCCCTTCTCCTCCATTCTCCTCTCGGGATCTTGGGCACGCACGCACACGCGCCCGGCGTGAGTTTGAAGCCACCGGGTCCAGAACGCGAACTGTGGTCGACTACGTGGGAATCCAGCGACATAGCCATTACGCTAACTGCTGGTTCCACCAGGAGTAGTCTTTTGAAATCAGATTTTGGATGGATTCTGAAGGAGAGCTAAGAAGATTGGCTGATGGACTGGTTGTAGACCAGACAGAAAGGGAAGCTCAAGAAAAATTGCGTGGATGAGTGTATATGCAGTACATTATGCTAAGTACAAAAGAGTCATGC
The DNA here is from genome assembly GCF_000334495.1 of Tupaia belangeri chinensis. Classification (NCBI taxonomy): domain Eukaryota; kingdom Metazoa; phylum Chordata; class Mammalia; order Scandentia; family Tupaiidae; genus Tupaia; species Tupaia belangeri. The sequence goes on along the minus strand of NW_006159547.1, from coordinate 1,600,415 downwards.
ACCAAAAGACAAATACTGTGTGATATCAGTTATATATGAATCTAAACAAGTCAAACTCACAGAAGCAGAGAGTAGAATGGTAATTGCCTCAGACTGGGGGCTTAGGGAAGAGAGAAATTTTTGATCAAAAGATACAAAGTTTAAGTTAAAATAAGAATAAATTCTGGGATCTATTGTACATATGGTGACTATAGTTACTAATACTGTTTATTTTTTACTTAAAATTCAATAATAGAACAACTTTAAATGTCCTTATTTACACCCATACATACACATACACAGCCAAGCACATATGAATGCTAGTGGTAATTCTTTTTGGTGATGGATGCATTCATTTGATTGCGGCAATCGTTACACAATGTATATGTATATCAGATCATCATATTGTACCTTTAATGTGTATAAATGTTGTCAGTTAAATCTTAAAAATGTTTAACTTTTACTAAATAAATTATTTAATTTTATTTATTATTATTATTGTTGTCTTAAATTTTGTTACAGGGCACATGCACCCACTAGAGGGAGACAGAGAGCAAAAGAGGGAGGGAAAGTGAGAAAGCAAGCCACCAGGTCTGGGACTTGAATCATGGTCACCCATGTGGGAGTCTAGTGCCTTTTTTTAAAAACATTATTTTATTTAACTTTATTTATTTACTCATTTATTTTACTTCATTTTGACAAGTGAGGGACAGAGCAAGAGAGAGAGAAAGTGAAAAAGCAAGCCACCAGGTCCGGGACTCGAACCATGGTCGTCCATGTGGGAGTCCAGTGCCCCCAACCACCACGCCACCTGCTGGTCCCTGAGTCTAGTGCCTTAATCACCACACCACCTGCTGGCCCCTTAGAATGTTATTTAATGTAATGTAATTAATTAATTTTAAAGGAATAACTGTCTTTTTTTTTTTGGGAGAGGTTTTTGCTATAGGGTGTGTGTGCTTGCCAGAAAGACAGAGAGACAGAGAGACAGAAAGCGAGAAATCACCCCCCAGGGGGGATGGTCACGCCGCAATCCCTACTCCTCCATTCTTCTCTTGGGATCTTGGGAACGCACCCACATGCACCGGGCGTGAGTTTTAAGCCACCGGGTCCGGGACGCGAACCGCGGTCGACTATGTGGGAGTCCAGCGACATAGCCATTACACTAACTGCTGGTCTCAGGAATGACTGTCTTTTGACCTGAGCAGTTACTATTAACTGAGTTGGGGGAAGATTACAAAGTCTAGTTTGGTAACTTTGAAATACAAGGTGGAAATCTCACTATTTTCCTTTCATACCAGGTTAAAAAAAACAAGGAGGAGCATGGGAAATGGCAGAGGGTGAGGAATAGGGGGGAAAAATACACACACACACACACACACACACACACA
>NW_006159547.1:1588238-1598631 GCF_000334495.1 Tupaia belangeri chinensis | reverse complement strand
ATATATATATATATATACACACACACACACACACACATATATATATATAAAGAAACAAGAAATGGAAAATTATTTGTTGATGATAACATATATGATTAAACCACTATATAGTGTATTCTGGATGGGAAATCACATTTTGTATGCTGTGATGATGTTCAGTGCTTGAATGTAAAATAAATTAAAAAAACCAGGCACTTGAAAAACAAAGTTGAAACAAAATAAAATCCTGAAATCTCTCTTTTTTTGTAATCTAGATGTAATGCAGAGCTTTCCTTATACTTTAACATATTTCTTATATTAATCCACTTAATTTACCTTATAGAATGCTCACCATTTCTGTTGCCTGTTTAAATAAATCACTATATAGGAAAAAGAAATATGTTAAAAGGTACATAATTAAAATTATAAACTATACTCATAAATTTATTTCTAACTAATAAGTACTAAAACAGTTTTCATTATTCGCTTACTGAAAAATTAATAAGTACTCACTAAATGTGGTTCTGTTGGCACCAAGGATGTAGCAATAAAAATGACTAGACTTCTGCCTCCTTGGAACTTATAGTAGGAGAGGCAGGGAAGACATCATAAGGAAATGTATAATAAAATTTCAGTAGCAATCAAAGATTGGAAAGACAGAGCACAGTATAAAGATGGAGTCTGACCTTTCAAGGAAGATCCCCTATATGAATAAGTCTTAGGGGAAGACTTCTCAAAATCTATTAAGTTTTTGACAAGTTACTATCTTAGTTGGACTTTTTGTTATTTTTGTTAAAGTAGTATAAACACATCTCATATTCAGAGAAAAATTTACTATTTATCTCTTAGCCTCCCAAAGATTGCTTACCGCAAAAATTCCATCCATATTTCAGTATTTTACTTCTGAAGTGAATTTTATAATGGGGTAGGCATGCTCACATTTATTCATTTTACAAAGACTGAACAGGGACAATAATAGTAGTAACAGCTACTACCATTTATTTAATACTTACTGTGTGTCAGGTACTTTTAATATGTGCTGGCCATGTGTCATCTCATTTAGTTCTTTTCTATTTCTATTTGATGGAACACTTACTAGTATTCCCTTTTTGTTTATGAGTAAATGAAAGCCCTTTAGCAGGGAAGTGGAAGAGTTGGATTCATATATAGGCAAGCTCATTGTTAGAGCCTGTATTCTTGACCCCTACACGAATCATCACGGAGGTGTTACGTGGCTATCTATTCTCTTATTTTGTTAAAAAAATAATTATTCTAAGTATGCATACAGTGCTTTCTTTATTACTTTCATGTGCAGTGTAGCCAAGGTGAAGAAGACAGCATGAGTGACCTTACGACTTTGGACAGGAAAGCCCTCTTACAGCATGGTTATACAGGCAGCCCTTACGGTGTACAGCAGAGTGCAAGGAAATTGAATGCAGTAAGTTATCAGCACGTTTACTTATTTAATAAGCCACTAAAACAATTTACTCTCCAAGATACTGCATATCTATAATTGGATAAATAATTGGCAACAATTGAATTTGGACTGAGGTAAATATTTACTAATGTGCAAATTGAATCCTCATTTTTATAAATAATTGAGATATGTTTGGTGTTTTATATGGTGAGAAAATTGTCTTGAGTCTTTGAGAGTTTGTAAAAATTTAGTTTATACTGTTTAAAATATTAATTAGCTGCTATATATGTTAGTGGGCTTATTTGGCATCTCCTCCTTCCCTCAAAAAGTAGCCTTGTTGTTTCTTTTGAAAGTCATAAGCTGGTAAAATTAGTGAATTTCACAGTAGTTAATGAAAAGTTCAGAACGAAGTAATTTTATCTTTAGAAAAATTGAAGCAAAACCTCAGATGCTCAATATTGACTTTAAATTTTGTCTTTTACAAAAACAATTAGGTAGATACTTAGACCAGTTCTGGTACAAATAGTTAATTATAACATTTCTGTAGTATCTTAGGGTACTGGACCAGCTGCTTGAAGTAGGAGTCCCCTGGCCACCCTTGATACCACCAGATGCTAAATATCTTAGGCATACCTTTAATGGATTTATGGAGTGTAATGTGCTGGCTCTCAAGTTGAGAAAACTCTGGTGTAGATAGCCTAGTTATGAATTTAGCTGGTTACGTTATTATTGTTGAGAGGAAGTTCAATATGTATTTTCTTAGGATCACAATCATCCAGAATCAATATGTCTGGGATTAACAGCAGCATGTAATCAATCTTTGGAACAGATGGGCTATTTTTCTGTTGATATCCAAATTTGCAATCTTGTTACAGTTCGTTTACTAAAGCCACTAATGCATGATTTGCTATACCTATTATTATTTAGATATTTATGCTTAATAAAAAGTGATATTATTATTATAATTATTCTAAAAATAAGAAAGCTAATTTATGAGGCTTATTTTGATATATTTCTGAAGGTATGCTTGAAATGGATGTTACCAGTACTACAGTCCATTGAGTGCGAAGCCATCTGGATGGCTTTCTTATTCTTACAATTATATTATTAGTGGTTATTTATCTAAATTCTTCATTAATGTTACTGTATTACAGTATCACTAATTGACCTCCCCCCTCTCCCCAGAAAATGTCTATATGTGTGAATTCTCAAGACATCTACAATTATTATCAATTTGTTTTTAAAATATCAGTGGAAACTCCTTTATTTAACTTTTAACTACTTAAATAAAAACAGAAGCAATGAGACTATGGTTTTTATGTCCATTTCTTCTAGGTTTTTTTTTTTTTGTCATTTTTGAGTGTTGTCAGATATTTTGGATCAGTATGACTTCTGCTTGTAATCTGCTTTATCTTTATACAGACCTTTAAGTCAGTGTGTCTGGAGGGTGATTGTAATCTTTCCTAGAAAGTATCAGCCACTCTAAACTTCAGCAGTCAAGGTGGATTTATGAATGGGCTCTAGGATGTTCATTAATCTTCCCTCTTTTGTTTGCTTCTGGACTTTACATCTATGTTCTAGCCGATATGGAGTTTCCTTTTACATAATTTCAACATGTTGTCCTCTTTCCAAGCCACCCTCAGGTATGATAAATATACCTTGATTAACCTGTAGGTTCCATGCTTTTTCTAAATTTAAATTGCTGTTTTAAATCTGTTACTAAATAAAATCATTATGAAGAGTCATGAACTTAGAGAACATTAAGATGCAGTTGTATGTTATATAAACTTTATATAAGATATGTTTAGATAGGTAAGCTATATATCTTGAATTCTACTAAACAAAACTATTATATTCATTTATAAGCTAATAATTATGCTCAACTTTTTCAGGTTTCTTAGGAATTTTTATTTTTTGATTTTCTGATATACTGTTAGACATTCTTATTTAATATTTTGTGTAAGTTATTTATTTATTTTCCATGCTTATTTTTTTCTATGACCATAATCTACCCCCTACCTCAAATGGATCTGGATCATGGGCAAAGGTGTGTCCTACGTACTCATAGAGTCTCTAGACTTAAACAGAGAACCTTCCCATATGGGCATCACAGAGCATCTCATTTTACTGCTGAGTCACCATCCCGTGTCAGTTTTAAGTAAAGCACTCTACCTTAAATTACATTATCTTACTTAATTTTGTTTATTAGAGTGTCAATAAGATGATAATAATTTACTTTCTGAAAGTAGGACAAGCATTACTTTGATTCTTAATTTTTTTCACCTCTTTTACTTGTTCACTAAATGAAACATTTAGTGATTATAGTTGTAGCTAACTGAAATGAAATGTTTACATATCTTTCAAGTTGTCATGATTTAAAAAAATACTAAAAATATTTTTAGATGAGATGACTTAAAAAAATACTAAAAATATTTTTAGATGAGTAGAAAACATGAAAAATAGCATGAAGACAGTTTAATCAAACCAGTAATTGAGAAAAGTTGATCAGGTATTATTAATTTATTATACACATCATGGGCTACAAGCCCCAGACCATGGACCAGTGCCATCTGTGGCCTGTTAGGGCCCAGGTCCCAGAACAGTACTGTCTACAGGGCTGTGTAGCATGGGGTGGGCAGCAGCAAGTGAGGCTTTGTCGGTGTTTGCAGACACTCCCTATCTCGCATTGCTGCCTAGGCTCCACCTTCTGTCACATCAACAACGGAATAGGAATTTCATGGGAGTGCAAATTTGATTTGGGTCTTCCTATAAACAACCCCTCTTCCATGTTCTGTGGAAGGATTGTCTTCAATGAGTTCACTGCGCAGTGCCAGGAATAATGGAGACTGTTGATATGCATAGGAAAGATTATCATCTTTTTAATGATGGCAGAGTTTCGTTATTTTGTTTTGTTTTGTTTTCTTTAAAATTTTTAATAGAGGGTTAAGTGATTCAAATTCATTTGCAGTTTCTTTTGACCAAACCCTTTTTTGTATCAGAGTAGGTATTTTTCTTGAAGCAGGTTAAAATACCTTTTGCAGGGTAACTCTTGAGGAGAAACCTAGACAGGAAAGATGTCATAGTCTCTTCTTTGATTTAGATTCCATGAAACTTGAAAACATCTCATGGAAATCTCAAATGATCTCTCCCAAAATTTAAGTGCTTTACTTTATAGAAGATACACTACATTTTTATTTTTTTATTTTATTATTTTTTTTGGAGAGGTTTTTGCTATAGGACACGTGTGCTTGCCAGACAGACAGAGAGACAGAAAGCGAGAAATTACCCTCCAGGGGGGTTGGCCACGCCGCAATCCCTTCTCTTCCATTCTCCGCTCGGGATCTTGGGCACGCATGCACACGCGCCCGGCGTGAGTTTAAGCCACCGGGTCCGGGATGCGAACCGCGGTCGACTACGTGGGAGTCCAGCGACATAGCCATTACGCTAACTGCTGGTCCCATAGGCTACATTTTTAGATTAAATAATTGAAATTTAGATTTATTAATGATGGGTAATAATCTATATTTATGAAAGGAATTACAATTACTTAATTTATAGTTTAGGACTCTTTTTATAACTATTGTATTGTTCTGCTTTATGGACAATTAAATTGTCTTTATTTTATCTTCTCAGGAAATTGTGGCTGCAGAGAAGAAGAAACAGACTGTCTCAGAGCAGATGATGATAGACCACTTATCTAGGTGAGAGTAACTGGCAGTAGACATTCATTCAAAAAGTTTTCTTTTTCATGCCAGGCACTCATATTCTTGGTCAGTCAATGAGTGGATAAGTCAATGGTTCCCACACTTTTTCTATTTGTTGCACTTTTAGTGTTTTAGTAATTTTTTTTTCATAGCATTTGTAGGCAAAGAGAAACATCTACTAGTTCTATTTATTATTTTTTGACTAAACTACTTAATAAGTATTTGGTTTTTTAACAACATAATGGCCATTTGGAAAAAAAAATACATATAAATTGAAAGATAATCCTTTTGTTTCATTGTTGAATTGCCAGTTACTTACTAATGGGATGGACACATCTTTTGAGCACTGCACAGTCTCTCCAATCTCAGAATCATTTAGGATGCTGCCATATCACTTTCTATTCAATATTGACTTTCACAGTTTTCTTTTTTTTTTTTTTTTGAGAGATTTTCACTGTAGGGCCCGTGCGCTCACCAGACAGACAGAGAGAGACATAGAGACAGAAAGCGAGAAATCACCCCCCAGGGGGGATGGTCACACCGCAATCCCTTCTCCTCCATTCTCCTCTCGGGATCTTGGGCACGCGCGCACACGTGCCCGGCGTGAGTTTTAAGCCACCGGGTCCGGGACACGAACCGCGGTCGACTACGTGGGAGTCCAGCGACATAGCCATTACGCTAACTGCTGGTTCCCACAGTTTTTTTTTTTAAACCAGCTTTGCAAAGATGTGACATTATTGGAGGAATATGTTGTGATATCTTGTTGACTTGTGAATTTACAGTTGTTTACATGGTGTCCAAGAGATGTTGAGTATTCCTGTGTTTCCCTCAGAAATTAAATATACCCCATAATGCCCCTGTGAATTCACTGTGGTTCCTCAGGGTGACTTGATGCATTTGAGAACCATTGGGACTGTCAGGAATTTTTCGGTGTAACAGAGACTTACATGTAGCCCTTAGGATTTTAGCTTTGTCCGTATCTTTAGCTTAAGGTATTTTGTGAATCAATAAAATATGGGAAAAATGATATAAACTTTCTCCTTTATCTCTCCAGTCTTTAAATGTAGGAGTGCTCCAGGGCTCACTTGGTGGTTGTCTCCTATGCTTACTTCCAATGTAGTCTCATCCAATAGCATGCCTTTAAAATCCATCTACATTGTGATGCTTCCCTAACCTAAGATTCCAATTTAACATATTCCAATCTGAGTTCCTGAAAATTCTACTTTTTCTCCCTCAATGACCAAATCCTCTCTAATTTTCCTCCATGGCCATTCTATTTTTCAGATTATGAGGCCTATAATCTCAGTGATAACTTAGATTCTTTTCTCTCCCCTCTTTTTTCCCCCTTTCTTTCCTTTCTTACTTACTTACTTTCTTTTTTCCTTCCTTCCTCCTTCCTTCCTCCTTCCTTCCTTCCTTCCTTTTTTCTTTCTTTTCTTCCTTCCTTCTTTCTTTCCTCTTTTCCTCCCTCCTTCCTTTTTTCTCTTTCCTTCCTTCCTTCTTTCCTTCCTTCCTTCCTTCCTTCCTTCCTTCCTTCCTTCCTTCCTTCCTTCTTTCTTTCTTTCTTTCTTTCTTTCTTTCTTTCTTTCTTTCTTTCTTTCTTTCTTTCTTTCTTTCTTTCTTTCTTTCTTTCTTTCTTTTTCTTTTCCTCTCTTTCCATGCTATCACTATATATCCTTATAGCATACCAAATGAATTTTCCCATCCCAAATACACTGTATATTAATTCAATTAAAGATATTACCATGCACCTTCTCTTTCTCTGCAATTCTATACTCAGTTTGTCAGCGGACACTCAGTTCTACTATCAGAATGAATTTATTCCTTCTGCTGCAACTATTCCTGCTCAAACTAAAACTTTCTGCCTTTTGAATTATTTCAGTCAGTTTCTGAGTGAACTCATCCTGTCTGTGTTTGCCTCTTATTGGTTTGTTCTCAAGTCAGCAGCCAGAGTGAATCTACTAAATGGCAAGCCAGATAAAACCTTCCTGTAATTTCTCATCTCAGTCATGGTAATGGTAAAATCTAAAAGACTTAGTATTTCCACAACTGTAGCTTAAAAACACAATCGTTAGTTTTTGCTCATGTACCTTTAGGTTAGCTGTCTAGACTAGGCTTGGCTGAGGAGCTCTTGCATGTAACTCTCTTTGGCCAGTTATATATAAGCTAAAGTAATCATTTTAGTTCTGTGCTTAGGCCTTAATAAACATCCTATATTTCCATTGGTTCTTTTGTGCTTCTGTCATCTCCAAGAGAACACCTCTTGGCTATTTTCTTAGTCTCGAAGACAAGATCCTCTACAAGTGAAGCTAGATTATGTGGCAGAGACCATACTAAATGAGCAGATCCCCAGCCAGTCTGTACTTACACGAGTTAGTTCAATTTAGATGAGTAAAGCAGATTAGCTGTATATAATTAATTGAAGCACATCAAATAGCAAAGCTCAAAGTCAAGGGGTGAGAAAATACACTCTACTTATAATGTGGCCACGACAAGGATGTAGATCACAAGGGCTAAAAAACTGGGGCCAATAACACAGTCTATATAAGCCTGCCATTGAGCTGCCAACCATTAGACCTTAAACCCTCTCTCCTACTTCTCTCCTTCCCTGCTCCTGTCATTTGGATTGTTCTGGAACATATAGGTTCTACTATTATCTGTACTTTGCATTTATTTTCCCCGGAAATCCATCTGGTTGCTTATTCATTTTACCTGATGTCTTTATTCAGAAGTCATCTTGGTGATGTCTTCATTGGCCATCAAATCAAAAATTTATAACTCCTTATTCAAAATTTTATATCTCCTTTATTTTTCTCCTTAGAAATGATAAATTTGTAATTTACCTTGTATTTTCCCAATTTTTTCATGTTAGTTATCTTCCTGCCTTTTCACAATGTCAACTCCTGGAGGGTAGTGCTCTTTGGAAGTTTCATGCATTGTTGCATTCCATTCTTTAGTATAGTAACTGGATAGTATATACTTGTAGGATGGGTAAATTATTGAATGGATGAATTGAAAAGGAGAACTTAATTAGAGTCAGTGGAACCGGATTTTAAATTTAGCTATGTGATTAACTTGCCATTTAAGCTTTACAATTTTTCTTCTTTATATCTTGATTTCTGTCTCTGCCAAATGAACATTAAGGTGTCATAACTCAAACATTCTGTGTGTGAATATTTAACATAAAACTGATAGATAAAGTGTGAGAATAGAATAGGTGCCATATTTTGGTAAATGTCAGCCTTTTCATTTCATAAACTTTAAAATATATTTTAATGCTCAATTTAAAAAGAAGCCTTGGTGTGCAGAAACTCCTTAATCTGATGTAATCCCATCTGTCTATCTGGGGGATTTATGCCTGTGATTTGGAAGTCTTGCTTAAGAAGTCTTTGCCTACCCCAATGTCTCCCAGAATTTCCCCAGTGTTTTCCACCAGTAAAGAGTTTCTGTACAGCAAATGACACTGTAATTAGTGTGAATCAACAACCCTCGGAATAGGAGAGAATTTTTGTTAACTGTGCCTCAGATAAGGGACTGATAACCAGAATACATAGGGAACTCAAGCAGCTTACCCAGAAGAAAATGATTAACTCAATTAAAAGATGGGAAAGTGAGCTGAATAAACAACTCTCTAAGGAAGACATAGGAACAGTCAAAAGCGTATGAAAAAAATGCTCAACATCCCTCTTTGTAAGGGAGATGCAGATCAAAACCACAATGAGAGGGATCAGCAGTTAGCGTAAAGGCTATGTCGCTGGACTCCCACGTAGTCGACTGTGGTTCGAGTCCCGGACCCTGTGGCTTAAACTCAGGCTGGGCACCTGTGCTTGCATGCCCAAGATCCCGAGAGGAGAATGGAGGAGAAGGGATTGCAGCAGTGGCCATCCCCCCTGGGGGCGGTGATTTCTCCCTTTCTGTCTCTCTCTGTCTGGCGAGTGCACGTGCCATATAGCAAAAACCTCTCCAAAAAAACCAAAAAAACCGGGCCGACAGGGTGGGCGGTGGCGACCTCACGAAGGTTCCAGAGGCGCCAAATGCCGGAGGCGGGCCTAGCGCAGGGGCGGTGTGGACCAGGGCTGCAGTGCTGCGCTGAGTGAGCGCACTCTGTGCAGGGTCCCCTTCCCTGCGCGACTGCAGCTCGGGTGGTCGGTGCCCAGTGAGACCATGGCTTCGACCGTGGAAGAGCTACAGAAAGATCTAGAAGAAATAAAGGTGTTATTGGAAAAGGCCACTAGGAAAAGAGTATGTGATGCTCTTACAGCTGAAAAATCCAAAATTGAGACAGAAATTAAGAACAAGATGCAACAGAAATCACAGAAAAAAACAGAACTTGACAATGAAAAGCCAGCTGCTGTGGTTGCTCCCATTACAACAGGATATACAGTGAAAATCAGTAATTATGGATGGGATCAGTCAGATAAGTTTGTGAAAATCTACATTACCTTAACTAGAGTTCATCAAGTTCCTACTGAGAATGTGCAGGTGCATTTCACGGAGAGGTCATTTGATCTTTTGGTAAAGAACCTAAATGGCAAGAGTTACTCCATGATTGTGAACAATCTTTTGAAACCCATCTCTGTTGAAGGCAGTTCAAAAAAAGTTAAGACCGATACAGTTCTCATATTATGTAGAAATAAAACAGAAAACACACAATGGGACTACCTGACCCAGGTTGAAAAAGAGTGCAAAGAGAAAGAAAAGCCTTCATACGACACTGAAACAGATCCTAGTGAGGGACTGATGAATGTTCTAAAGAAAATTTATGAAGATGGAGATGATGATATGAAGCGAACCATTAATAAAGCCTGGGTGGAATCAAGAGAGAAGCAAGCCAAAGGAGAACCAGAATTTTAAGACTTAAAGTCCTTTCAAGAACTGTGATGTGGAAATTCTGATGTTTTCAATAAGGGAATGTTGGTGAGCAGCACGTATAAATCAACAGATAACTATTTACACAGCCTCCTAAGTAAAGACAGTGAATTCTCCATGTCCTCCTGGAGAATTGATTTGAATAAAGTATGCTTATTGAACACTTCCTCCAAAGATGATTTTGTTAGCACCCTGACCATTTTGTTCAAAAAAAGGATTATATTGCATTATTTGAAATAATGAAAATGCTATGTATTTTTGTTCAGCTAAGAGATAGAAAACAAAAGTATTTGTCTGCCTTTAAGTTAGTGACATCAATTCTAGTGTAAGAAAAAGAAAATGTAAAACTTGAATTTTTATATAAAATACAAGTTTGTACTTGTACTTGGAAGTTGATTTCTTACTACCAGCTGCAATGCATTAC
>NW_006159547.1:1560724-1588046 GCF_000334495.1 Tupaia belangeri chinensis | reverse complement strand
GAAAGGAGAACACTCCTACACTGTTGGTGGGAATGTAAATTGGTCCAGTCACTGTGGAGAACAATATGGAGGCTCCTCAAAGACCTTAAATAGAACTACCATATTATCCAACAATTCCACTCCTGAGTATCTACCCAAAGTATAGGAGAGCACTCAGCTGGAAAAGCACTTGCACATCTATAGTCATTGCAGCCTTATTCATGATTGCTAAGACATGGAACCAACCCAAATGTCCACAAACAGATGAAAGGGTTGAAAGATTGTAACACATATACTCCATGGACTATTATTCAGCCATAAAAAATGACAAGGCCCTGGAATTTGATAGAAAGTGGGTGAATATGGAAGATTTGTTACTGAGTGAAGCAAGTTAGGCTATGAAAAAGAGACACTGCATGTCTCCACTTAACATATACCAACTGTCTGCACTCTATGGTAGAGACTGAAAGACTGGAGAACATAAAAGTAGTAAAAGTTGTAATAGGGACCAGCAGTTAGCATAATGGCTATGTCGCTGAACTCCCATGTAGCCGACCATGGTTCGAGTCTCAGACCTGGTGACTTAAACTCACACCAGGTGTGTGTGCATGCGTGCCCAAGATCCCGAGAGGAGAATGGAGGAGAAGGGATTGTGACGTGGTCATCCCCCTGGGGGGATTCCTCACTTTCTATATCTCTTTCTTTGTCTCTCTGGTGAGTGCACGCACCCTATAGAAAAAATCATCTCCAAAAAAAGAAAAGAAAAAATTGTAATGGACACTAGAGACAAAGTGGGAGGAGAGTGTGGGAGGGGAAGAGCATAGGAAATTTGGGGGGAAAATGGAGAGGTAAGACACTTGTGGGACACAGATAAGGTTTAGTATCTGTTGACAGGGATGTGTATGGTGGTCTCAGCTGGGCTAGACTTAGGTGTATATCATGTCTCTTCACAATCTAAATGATGTATAGCAATTTAATGTGTAAATAATAATAAAAATATATAAATAAAAAAACCTAAACAAAACAAAAAAAGATGGTTTTGTTCATAACTCAAAGGAATAGGATGTACACTATATAGTAGAGATGCCTAAAACTTTTCCTGAACTTTCTAGCCATTAGAATAACTCGATAAATTTATGAATTTTTCTATCTCTGAATTGCTGATTTCTCTTTATGTTTTTTTAAGGCTCATGATACCTTTAAACAATTTTTATTTATTTACTTTGAGAGAGAGGGGAGAGAGAGAGAGAGAGAGAACCACCTCCAACAGTGGTCCTCATGCTGTGATCCACTCTCAGCCTTAGGCAGTCAAGATCATGGTCATGCATGTGCATACCCAGTGAATACGGGAAGCACTTGGGATTTGAACCTGGGGCCTTCCCATGTGGCTTTAGCATCACAGAGCCTTCTGTTACCTCTGTACCACCATGCTGGCCTCATGATACTCTTTTTTTTTTTTACAAAGGTTGACTGTTTTTCCTTTTAGCTAGTCAGTCATCACATTCATTCAGTCATGGGGTTTTACCAGGAAAGTAGACAAAATCCAGGTTGTTGTGGGTGTATAGAAGTTTACATTGTGATGAATTATAAAATCTAAGTTGTGGAAGGAGAGAAGTGAGGATATGAGGATAGCTCACCTTTCTTACCATTAAATACTACTGTTATTACTACTAATAAATCAAAATGACATTATGACTCCCATGTTTCTTACATTATTACTTGATTTTTCATATTGTAGGGTCACTGTAGGTCTTTCTACTTGACGACCTCAAATTCAATCAGTTTCTTTGTCCTGTGGGGGTTTCTTGAATCTGTTCACTCTACCCGTCAATTTCTATTGTCATCTTAGTATAGGGTCTTCCTATCTTTTTCTGGCCTATAACAATGCCTACTGATAACCTATCCTGCCTCTATATTCATTTATATCTGGTAGAGTATATCATAAAAAGAGGAATTGGAGGTATGAATTCAACTATTTAACTCCTCTATAACATATATTAGATGATAGACATTTTTCTAAACATTATTGCATATGTATTTGTTCATTTATTTAATCATCACAGTGATTGTTTGAGGGAGGTACTATAAATGAGGAACTATGCTCTGGAGTTAATGACTTGGTAAGCCCGCACAGCTAAGCACTGGCAGAGGCAAGAGCTGAACCCAGCAGTCTAGTTCTAGGGTCTGTACTCCTATCCCCTACACTATGTGCATTTCTTCACATGTGCTGTGCTGTCCTACTTCTGCGGCCTTGTATATGTTGTTGCTCTGGCTGAGGGTCCCTTGCTCTTTCCCCCTGGGCATTAAGTTTTACTTCCCTTTTAAGAATCAATGTGAGGGCTAGATGGTGGCACAGTGGTACGACACAAGACTCTTTGAAGGAATCCCACGTATTTCCAGGTTCTTGTCTGGATACCTCCCTGAGTTTGTCAGCAATGTGTATGCCCATTATTGGGGATGGCTAAAGGATGGCATTGAAACTCTGTTGGAAGATTCTGTCTCCCTTTCTTTTTCACTGTCTTTCTCACTCATGGAAGGACTAAATAAACTTTTAAAAAAAGTCAATGCAGGCAGCATCACTTCTTCTGGTCTACCTTTTTTTATTTTTAAAATTCAGATTTAATCACTGTATATCTTTATGCAATACAAAATGGTTTTTACTATCATGAATACAGTGCGTGTTAGTCAAGTCACATGTATTACGATGTACATTATCATCAAAAAATAATTTTCATTTTTGTTTCTGTTAAATGTCTTTCTCTCACTTTCTTTTTGTATGCCTTTGATAAATTATTCTCTATGCCTCCTTTTCCAGAACTTATTTTTAGACTTAAAGTCATCCTATTCTAGGTTTTCCCATTGAATTTCTACTGTGGCACTTATCACTTTACATTCTTTTTTCACTCTGCCTGTGTTTTCCACTGCATTGTCACAAACCAGAGCTGGATGTATTTGTTTAAAGAATATGAGGAAAAATAGGCAGCTCTTAGCTCTTTTTAAAATTTCAATGTATTTGTAGATAATACTTATGGAAAAAGAGATAAACAGGGATATTCATTTTTGAATGGCAAGTCTTTTAATAATTAAATTAATTTAAACTTAACAATGATAATATTTTGATAGTAGTGCAAGTTTACACTTGGTAAATGAACTTTTCAAACTGTAAATACGTAAATGCCAGATCAATGCACTATCATGCTTAATTGTCAGACTTTGTGTTTTCCTGCATAGGGCTGTAATCAGTGATCCAGAACAAAACTTAACCACTGAGAAACAACAAAGTGTTCAAGTCTTTCCAGATACAAAAAGAGCACCTCTTCGATTTAGGAAAAGACCACTTCATGAAACAAAGTAAGATGATTTTAATTACCTGAAATGTGACTGCATTATGTTATGTATATGTTTTAAAATGTACTTCTGTGTCTAATTAAAATGTTTCATATTTATTTCTGTCTTTTTAATGCAAAGAAACATGGATCTTTTGGAGTTCAGGTCTTAGTTCTGCCACTTTATCATATTAGGGCAATACCTTTTTTTAATATTTTTGAATTAATTTATTAACATATGTTTTAAAATTAAATATAGGTAATTTATAGTTGAACAGACCTTAAAATTTTATAATAGTTTTAGGATATTTAATACAATGTGGAGTGATGAAGGCCATTAACATATACATCACCTCAAATATTTAATATTTTTCTATGATGAGCATATTAAAAATATACTTTGTGGACTAGTAGGTGGTGTGGTGGTTAAAGTGCTGGATCTCACATAACTGACTCTGTAGTTAGAGTCCCAGACCCAATGCTTTAAAAATTCACACCAGGTGTTCGTGTGCACAATCAGGATGATACCTTACCCCGCTCTCTTTACCTAGAAAGTTTTTATTTGTAATTTAGGGGGGAAAAGCTGTGATCTTCAGTGATAGTATATGTGAAAATGGGCAATTCAGTGATGGATATTTGTACATGTACAAAGTATATTGGCTAAATCACATTGATATATTAAAAATTAATGTTGCTTATATGTGCTTTGGTCTTTTCGTTTTGTTCTTTTGCATTTTACTTGGTAGCTTATAAAACCTTTGGGTCAGCATGCACTTTTACAGCACTTTGTTTTAGTCCAGAGGACTTAAGTTCCTCAACAACTCCACTCACAATCGACATTTAGCCTCAGCTTTACTAGACGTAGATAATTACCAGCATCTACAGTGACTCTTATATTTTCAGTCTGCTGTAATTGTTAGACCATATTTTCTTATCATTTTAATCTTTTTGTCTCATTTTTATTTTCTGGAAGGCTTTTCTTTCATACATTTAAATATTTGAAAGCATCACGTATTAGTTTTCTATTGCTACTGTAACAGATTACCACACCCTTAGCATTTTAAAACAGCCCACATTTATTCTCTAAAGGCTGTGAGAGTCAGAAGACTAAAATCAAGGGTGTTGACAGGGCTGCATTCGTTCTAGAAGTTTCAGGGGAGATTCCTCTTCTTTGGTTTTCATGGCATCTGGAATCTGCCCTTAAGGATTGACTCATAGCACTTTCTTCCATCTTCAAAGCCAGCAAAGGCTGGTCAAGTGTTTTTTACCCTATATCATTCTGATGCTCTCCCTCTGCAAATATATCTCTCTGCTTTCCTCGTACAAAGATGTGTGTAATTGTACTGAGCCTTCCTGGATAATCATGGTCATCTCCCCATTTCAAGATGATCACATATGCAAAGTCCCTTTTATCATGTAAGGAGTTCATATGTTTTGAAGATGAGGAGGTAGATATTATTTTGAAGATGAGGAGGGAGCCATTATTCACCTACTGTACACCTCAAATTTTTAAAAATATAACTTTTGTTGAAATAAAACATACATTCACAAAATGCACACTTTTTTCTTAAAATTTTTTTTTTTAGAATTATCCATTCAGTTTTATTCATCATCGTCATTATTATTATTTTAATTTTCTATGGGCTACATGCAGCCACCAGAGAGACAGCGAGAGAGTGAGAAAGCAAGCTACCAGGTCTGGGATTTGAACTGTGGTCTGACATATGGGAGTCCAGTGCCCCACCCACCATGCCGCCAAAATATGTGCAAAGTGCAGGATCCTTCTGCAGTGGAAATGAGTGGGTTAGTCTATTTAATTTTTGTGTTCAGGACTTAGCTTATTGTTGCTACACACTTAAGCCATGTTTTCTAATAGCTTTATTAATAATAAAATTCACATTTTTTTTGGAGAGGTTTTTGCTATAGGGCATGTGCATGTGCCAAAAAGACAGAGAGAGACAGAGAAGCAGAAAGTGAGAAATTTCACCCAGGGAGGATGGCCATGCCGCAATCCCTTCTCCTCCATTCTCTTCTTGAGATCTTGGGCATGCACGCACACGCGCCCAGTGTGAGTTTTAAGCCACTGGGTCCGGGACTTGAACCACGGTCGACTACATGGAAGTCCAGAGACATAGCCATTATGCCAACTGCTTGTCCCAAAAAATCACATATTTTTAAATATGCCTGTTTTTCTTCTTAGATGAGTTATTTAGAGAGTAGTACTTGTGCTACTTTTTGGGCACCTAAAATCCAACATGGCACTTTGAATTTTATTGTGTAAATGTATATTTACTTCTTTTATCTTTCCAAGAAGTTGTTAGGCTCCTTGTTTGAAGTTCTTATTTCAACCTATCACTACCAAAGTGACTTCTGTTCACCACAGAGAAGCAATACAATGTGATGGTGAAGAGCAAGGTAGTTTCTAACTCTGTCATTAGTAATCTTATGACTTTGGGCAATTTCCTTAACCCCTCACTGGTTCTGTAAATACATTTATAAAATGTGGTAATAGTACTTACCTCATAGAGTTATTGCGAGCTTTAAATAAACCAATACACATTAAAGTGACTTTAACAATAAGAATGACTAGCGTCTGAGAAGTTCTTAACAAATGGGAGCTGTTATTGTTGCTGTTATTTTCTTAGCATTGAGAATTGTTCCAAGCACATACAGGGCATTCAACAAGCACATTAATGCCAGTAGATTAAAGTACATTGAGATGATGAAGTTTTCATGGCTCCCACTAGGTGTTCACAAACTCTCCTTTGGTTTGTAAGCTCTTTTTTTCTTTCCTGCTTCTTTTTTTTTTTAGATTTTGTAGAAATATAGATTTTCAAGATCCAAACGATCAACATACTTACTATTTACATTTTTGGCATTTGATTGCATTGGACTTTTTTTTTTGGGGGGGGAGTATCATAAAATTATTTTGGAAGAGAAGTAAAGAGCCATCATGAAATTTTCAAATTTCTGAAGATAAAGGAGGTTATCGGTAGTACGGTGCCAACATGTGTGCATTTGGCTTTTGCTTCATATTGTTGAAAAGAATTCTAAGTCTGGCAGTCTTTCTGAGGTCATTTAATCTGATCTGAAGGCCATGAGCATTAAATAACTGATAGATCTAAGCCAAGGCTCCAACTTTATCCAGCATTCTTAATAACTATTCTGTTATTTTGATAAGGAATATTTTCAGCTACCTATAACTGAAAGCCCAGGTAATAGTGACTTAAATGAATTCAGATTTATTTGTCTTGTATAACCAGGCAATTGCTGGTTTTAGTTCAGTGTCTCAGTGGTGTCAGAGCTCTGGGCTATCTTTTCTAGAGCTTATTGTCCGTTCTTATGTGGGTTGTTTAATGGCTACATTGGCTCTGAACATTGTCTCTGGCATGGTCATAGGGAGCAAGACTTCCCATGCCACTCTCTCTCTCTCTTTTTAAAATTTTATTTACTTATTCATTTATTTTCATTTGATCAGAGAGAGACACACACAGAAAGAGAGAAGGAAAGAGAAAGCAAGCTGTCAGGTACAGGATTCAAACTACTGTCCCATATGGGAGTGTCTAGCTCCTTAACTACCACACCACCTGCTGCCCCTCCCCACCACCACCACCACTCTTTTATCTAGACAAAACAGTCTTTCCTGGAAGCTTGTTTAAGAGCTAGGTCCCTTTGTCACCACTGATTGCAAGAGGCTAAGAAAGCAAATTCTATGGTGGGGGGAAGAACAAAAACAGAATCAGAAATGGGCTTCAGGTAGTCCTAGAACAAAGCCAGCCACAAATGTGCTATTTCTGTTCTATATTTACTTTATAGCACTTTCCTACCATAAATTCTAATATGAAAGCTATTCAGGTACTACATGCTATATTGCTGGGTTATTTCTTCTGTGTCTGTTACAACTGGCAATCATAAAAAGAAAAAAAAGAATTTTTTTATTTTTATTTTTTTTGAACATGTGCTGTTTCAGAATATCAACATAACTTGTATTTGGATATTTATCATTTACATCATATAGGTACGTTAAAAAATTATTGACAAAACATATTTTTTAACAGGATACGAACTCATTCTACATTAACTGAAAATCTGCTTTCTCATAAAGTACAATTTGATGGTAGAATCATATCAAGGTAATTGTGATTTTTATTAAGAACTGTAATTTTTATTATAAAACTATATTCTCTTTCAAATATAAATGGCAATGGAATTATATAAATTTGTATGTAAATTACATAAATTTGTATTTTTATTGAAATGAAAAACTGAATTTAGAATAAATATTTTTAGGTAATAGCTATTAATCCATTATAAAAATATAGACAGTATGAACCTGAAAGAAAAACATTTTAATTAGACATTATTTTAAAAATGATTTTAAATGTCTTTTAAAAAAACTTAGAGATAAGATTATAAAAGGTATATATTACCACTAAAAGTCTCCACATTATTAAAAAAATTAACCTTTATAAAGGCTGCTTTGTTTAATGTTTTATTAGTTAACTTTTTTTTTTTTTGCCATTGGGTATGTGTGCTTACCAGAGAGAGACAGTGAAGTCAGCAAGAGAGAAAGTGAAAAATCACCACCAGAGAGGATGGCCATGCCACAGTCCTCTCTCCCTCACTTTCCTTTTGGGATTTTGGACATGCACAACATACCCCTGGTGTTATGTTTGAGCCACCAGGTATGGGATTTGAACCACTGTTGGTCATGTGGGAGTCCAGCTCCTAAACCAGAGTGAGCCAGGAGAATATAGAAAGTCTGAATAGGTCTATAACAAGCCAGAAGATTGAGTCAGTAATAAATAACCTCCCAAGAAAGAAAAACCCTGGTCCTGATGGCTTCACCTCTGAATTCTACAAAACTTTTAAAGAAGAGTTAACTTCCATTCTGCTCAAGGTATTTCTAAAGATCCTAAAGGGTGAAACTCTCCCTAATTCATTCTATGAAGCTGCCATCATCTTTATCCTTAAAACAGATAAGGACAGGATAAGGAAGGAAAATTATAACCATTATCTCTGATGAATATAGATGCAAAAATTCTCAACAAGATACTAGGAATTCGTATCCAATAACATATAAAAAAGATTATACATACCAACCAGGTAGGCTTTATCTCAGGGATGCAAGGTTGGTTCAACATACATAAAACCATAATTGCAATATACCATGTTAACAGAAAGAAAAGTTTAAAAACCATATGATTATATCAGTTGATGCAGAAAAGGCATCAATTGATTAGATACAACATCCCTTCATGATTAAGACTCTCAGTAAAATCAGCATAGTAGGTAATTTCTCAATCCAATAAAAGCTGTCTATGAAAAACCCATAGCTAACATCATCCTGAATGGAGAAAAGCTGAAAGCCTTTCCACTAATATCTGGCACAAGACAAGGATGCCCACTTTCTCCACTCCTTTTCAATATAGTACTGGAAGTACTTGCCAACACAATCATAAAAGAAAAAAAAATGGCATTCAAACAGGAAAAGAAGAGGTGAAACTATCTCTATTTGCAGATGACATGATTGTATATATAGAAGACCCACTGGTATCCATGAAAAAATTCCTAGAAGTAATACATGAATACAGTAAAGTTGCAGGATACAAAATCAACATACAAAAATCTATAGCATTTCTATATATGAACAGCAGGCAGACTGAGATAGAACTGAAAAAGTAATTCCATTTACCATAACCACAAAAAGTACAAGATGCCTAGGAATAAATCTAACCAAAGAAGTTAAAGATCTTCATAAGGAAAACTACAAGAAGCTAAAAAAAGAAATTGAAAATAATATAACCAAAATGGCTATTCTACCCAAATTAATCTACATATTTAATGCAGTCCAAATCAAAGTGCCAGAGAGACATTCTTCACAGATCTAGAAAAGACAATCATAAAATTTTTCTGGAATCGTAAAAGACCTCATATTGTCAAAGCAATCCTGCACAAGAAGAGTGGAGTGAGTGGCATCTCACTCCCTAACTACAAAGCTGGGGTAATCAAAACAGCATGGTATTAGCAGAGAGACAGGTGGACCGGACCAATGGAGCAGAATAGAGACACCAGAAATAAACTCCCAAACGTACAGCAAACTGATTTTTGATAAAGAGTACCACTCAATCCAGTGGGAACATAAAACCTATTTAACAAATGGTGCTAGAAAAACTGGATATCCACCTGCAGAAAGATGAATCTGAACCCCTATCTCTCTCTATTGACAAAAATCAACTCAAAATGGATCAAAGATCGAAACCTTAGACCTCAAACTATAAAACTGCTGCTGGAAAGCACTGAGGAAACTCTGGAAGACACTGAGGTAGGCAAAGACTTCTTAAATAAGACCCCCCAAAGCACAGTCAGTAATCCCCAAAATAGACAAGTAGGATTACATCAGATTAAGAAGTTTCTGCATGGCAAAAGACACAGTAATTAGTGTGAATGAACAACCCTCAGAAAAAAATATTTTTTAAACTATGCATCAGATAAGGGACTGTTAACCAGAATATACAAGGAACTCAAGCAGCTGTCCTGAAAAACAGATCAACCCTATTAGAAGATGGGAGAATGAGTTGAAAAAACCACTCTCTAAGGAAGACGTATGAATAGCTAAAAGGCATATGAAAAAATGCTTAACATCCCTCGTTGCAAGGGAGATGCAGATCAAAACTACCATGTTATACTACCTAAGCCCAGTCAGAATGACTAAGATTACATAAACAAAAAATGATAAGGGTTGTGGGGTGGGGTGGGGGGCAGGGGTGACTGTTGAAAAGAGAACTCTCCTACACTGCTGGTGGAAATGTAAATTGGTTCAGCCACTGTGGAGAACAATTTGAAGATTTTTCAAAGATCTACAAATAGAACTGCCATATGATCTAGCAATCCCACTCCTTGGTATATACCCATATGATAGCAGAATTCTTAATCAGGAAAGTGCTTGCACATCGATGTTTATTGTGGCATTATTCACAATTGCTAAGACATGGAACCAATCCAAATGCCCATAAACAGATGAATGGATTGAAAAACTGTGGCACACACACACACACACACACACACACACATATATATATATATATACTCTATGGAATACTACTCAGCCATAAAAGACAAGACCCTGGCTTTTGACAAAAAGTGGATGAATATGAAAGATTTACTGCTTAGTGAAGCAAGCCAGGCTATGAAGGAGAGACCTTGTATGTCTCCACTTAATATATACCTAGTGTCCACACTCTGGCTGAAACTGAATGACCAAAGGATATAGAAACATAGTAAATGGTTGTGAGTACAGGATACAGTGTGGGAAGAGGGTGGGTGAAGGAGGAGAGTCTGAGGAAGAACATTAAGGAGAAAAACCAGAGAGGTAAGTCATTTATGGGACACAGAAATGGTTTATTATCTATCAAAGATAACTTTATAGTATAATTGCCTGGACTGGTGAGAAATTTACACATGTTGGAATATTCACTTTGCAAGCTAAGTAAAGTGATTGAATGTATAAAAGAAATTGAAATAAAAAAATAAAGAAAAAAAAAGAATCTAAACAACATATGCAGACAGTTTAGCTCTAAAAACAAAAACAAAACAAACCAACATACCACCTGTTGGTCCCTTAGTTTAACTTCTAAAAATTGCAACTTGATTTACATATGATTGTTTTACATCTTTGAGAGGTTCACAAAGCATGATTTTTTAAAAGTATGTATTCAAGTCAAGGCTATACACACATTCAGTGAACACCACACTCTGCTGTGCACACCTGAAAACTGCTGTACTCGTTTATTAGAAGTATATATTACTTTGCCACTGATGTTTATTACTCTACTGTGGCACAAATTCCAAAACCTATTTTACTTGTCTATATGCAGTCTTGTGTCTTTTGACCTATTTCTGCCATTTCCCCCAACTCCCCCATCCAACATCTAATACCTACTATTTTTCTCTTACTACTATAATGATTTAAGCTAACAGTAGATTACATATAGATGTAGTAAGAGACAAAGAAGATGATTCTTAGATCTGTTATCTCAGCCTTATAAACTTTCAGTATGCTCTTTGTGAATATTATTGGTAAAATGGGTATTTTATTATTATCATGCTTGCTTAGTGTTTTTATTTCTTATTTTATTGTAATTTCTAATTTACATATGCTAGTTATACATATTTATGGGACACTGATTTTTCAAAGTATGCGTACAATGTGTAAGGATCAAATCTCAGCAATGAACACATCTAGCATCTCCAACATTTATCATCACTTTGTCTTGTGCACACTCAAAATCTATTCTTCTAGGAATTTTAAAATACATATTGAATTGTCACCAACTGCCTTTACTTTTCTATGACAATAAAAATAAATTTGTACCTTTGAATGCCTTCTTGTAAGCGCATATATTTTAGGATCTTCAAATTTATCTTAAAAATCTAAATTGAATTAGTAATCTGCATTATCTATCCAAATTTATACCAGTACAGGTAATTATTTTCTTCACCAAAATGTAACTTAACACTGAAGCAAGCTGTATCATGCTTTCCTACATCTTCCCCTAAGCCTCATTTGCTGCCACACACTCAAGGGAGTTATGCTGTTCCTCTTTGAGATGGGTAATTTTAGTTTTTAATTGAATTTGTAAATTATTTCTATGGGACACTTTTACATAAAATTTTCTTTTTTTTTCCCCCTCCCAGAAATGGACGTGATGCTTGCAGGGAGCTTATTGGGTTCTTTTTTGCTCATGACCAATCCCTTACCATTTATGAATATCGGCAATTTGGGAAAAATAGGTATGCGATGAAGTAATGCTAGAATCTCAAGACGATTACTTCTGAGAGAAGCTGAATGATTTTAGACTTTTTTTCCATTTAACCTCTAGAACAAATGTGCTTCCTTTTATTAAAAAAAGTTCTTATGGTCATCAGTGTGGACGAAGAAAAGGAAAACAATACCAACTTGATGATTTTTATATTGTAAGTTAAGTGTGCGTGTGTGTGTCTGTGTGTGCTAGCATTTAATAGTAGATCTTAAATTTTGCAGTATTCCGTGGGTGTGAAGGAGCAATACTTCTAGTCTTCAGTTTACCTCTTCTTTTCCTCCCTGAGCAGGGGTATTTTTGTGGGTGGGCTAATAGTTGATAGTTTCCTAGGAAGTTCTGTCTCTCAGGTCCAAGCCCAAATAGACTGAATCTAAGCATATCATTTGTTCTCCCAAACACCTTTGTGCTGCCAGAAGATCATTCATTTTTGAAAAGCCTTCCTAATTTCTGGGTGTTCTATCATGAATTCCCAGATTAACCCGTGAAAGAGGTAAAAATCTGTTTAGATGATCCAAAATAGCTCCCTTGCTTCTTTATTTCTGTGTTCCTGGCCCCTACTGAGCTTCATTTTTCTTTAATGTCCTTCTTACTTGACATTATGTTGCATATGTATATTTTTATCTATTTATTAACCTTCTCTGACTTAAGACTTTACACCTTGAAGGTCAGGACTTGCCTGTTTTGGCCACCACCGTGTTCCTAGTGTCCCAAAGAGTGATGAGTATCTTGCAGTCACTGAGCAAATATTGACTGCATGAATGGATTTAAATGTAATGAGTTGCCAGCTGACTTTGTGGGACAGTCGTTAAGACAGTCGGATCTGACATGGGTGATGGAGTGGTTTGAATCCAAACCCTAGGGGCAGCTTGAAAAATACATCTGGCATGTGTGCAATGCATTCATTAAATCCGAGGATGAAGAAATGGAAGAGAAGAGATTGCAGTGTGACCATGCCCCATTGGGAAGTGCTTTCTCCCTCCTTATTTCTTTCTCTCTCTGACAAGAGAAAAAAATAAAAGCAAATTTGGTAAATTGTAACTAGTAAGAGTGCTTAAAACCCTCTTGTTCCTGAGAGTATTTTAAATACCTCAGTTTTGACATTAAAAACACTAAGGGAAAACATCATACATGTCCAAATTTTTAATCAGTCAAGACTGAATGAAAGAATAAATGACTGAAAATAAGACCACATCGGATAAAAACTGATTTCCAGCATGCTGAGAGGTGTAGAAGAGCAGTGTATTATTAACCAGTTTTCTGAAAAGCTTTACCAAATCAATGAGATGAAATATTTGACCACTGGGGAAAACAAAACTTTTTTTTTTTTTTGAGGGGTTTTTGCTATAGGGCGCATGCGCTAGCCAGAAAGACAGAGAGACAGAAAGTGAGAAATTACCCACCAGGGGGATGGCGACACCTCAATCCCTTCTCCTCCATTCTCCTCTCAAAATCTTGGGCATGCATGCACACACATGCACATGCGCCCGGCATGAGGTTCAGCCACTGGGTCCAGGACTCGAACTGCAGTCGACTACAAGGGAGTCCAGCAACATAGCCATTATGTCAACTTCTGGTCCCCAACTTACTTACTTACTTTCTTTCTTTCTTCTTTTTTTTTTGCAGAGATGTTTGCCATAGGGCAAGTGTGCTTGCTGGAAAGACAGAGAGAGACAGAGAGACAGAGAATGAGAAATTACCTCTCTGAGGGGGAATGGCCACACCACAATCCCTTCTCCTCTATTCTCCTCACAGGATTTTGGGCATGCATGTACATGTACCTAGTGTGAGGTTTAAGCCACTGGATCTGGGACTTGAACCATGGTTACCTATGTGGGAATCCAGCGACATGACCGTTATGCCATCTGCTGGTCCCTCATCATAAGATTTTAATGAGAGTAGTCATTTGACTTCCTCTGTGCTTGAGTTATAGAGACTTAAAAACTAACCATGAGAAAAATAATAGGCACTAGATCTTCAATGAACTACTTTCCAATTTTCTTTTTAGTTTTCATAGCAAAGGAAAATATTTTTACACTACACTGAGACAAAGAGGAAACTGCTCAAAGATGAAAGCTGCCAGCAAAGGAGTTCTGTTTGCCCCTAAATCACCCAGTTACCCCAGTTAGCTCTAGAAACATCTGTAATCTTAACTGGGAAGGTCCTCTTCCCTCCCTTCTGCCTTCATAGTTAAAAAAAATAATAAATTAAGGATTACTTATGACATGTGCTAGGCAAAGCCTGTTAGAAATATAACCTTCTCCCACACAAAACCCTTCTATTAATATAGTAAAGAAAAAATATTTAATAAGTATTAAACCAAAACGTGATGCACAACACGTGGAATCTGCTAAAAGACTGCAAAGAGAAGTACCACCCTTTTATATAGCCTAAAAGATATAAAGGATTACAGACGTGTTTTTGAGATCAGCAATAACTAGTCCTCAGGAGAACTTGACAGTACCATTGGTCATATGTAAAATAGTTTACCCTACATTCACCTGGTAACTGGAGTGATCGCTAGCTAATTGGCTTTATCCTGAGGAAAAACATTTCAACACTGTGACAAGAGGCTGTTTGCAAAGTGCCTAAGGAAGTTAGGCTCCTACTCCCTCCCAGCTCTGGGAGTCTGGGGGTGCTGTATCCCTTGATATTTACATTTCAAAGAGTGGTTCCCTCCGGGTCCTTGAGAAACACTTCCAGGTTATTAAACTGACAATAGTCCCCTCTGATTTTCAAAAGAATCTATATACATTTCAAAGAGAGGAGAAAGTACATACATTACAATTACAAATTTTCTAAAGTAAATGTTCTAAGAAGGGAGGGAAATTTTCTCCTCTTAAGTGCTACTGAAAGAATTAAGCTTCTTAATCCCTACCCATGCACTCCCTCTCACCCCTTTACCTACTCCCTGCTATACTATCTTTGTTATCTACAGTTGTCCTCCTGCTATTGTATCTTCCCGCCCTTCAGTTTCTGTCATAGAGTGCAGACATTCAGTATAAAGTTGGAAAAAACATTTTTATGCTGTAAAGATATACAGCAATTAAATTTAATTTTAAAAGTGTCAAATTAAAAAAACTTAATTTGCAAAATAAAAAGCGAAAAAATGAATTAAGCCTCTTATTTTAAATCTCTATTTGTCTTTATACTGGCTAGGTTTATTTGTGAACTCAGAAATTTAAACAATTTTCTAAGCCTGGACTAAGACTTTTTGAGAGGAATTTTGTGACTGAGGCTTTGATACCCTAATTAGATTAAAATTAGATTTTATATTTATGTGATGTCTGTCATCAAAGGACCAGGAAAAAGAGTGTAGTGAATCCATCAATTTGTAGTTCATCTTTCTGGGGAGCAATTGTTCTATTTTTGTATGTAGGGATGTCATAATTTTGATTGAACTATTTTTTTTTCTCTCATTCTTATAAAAAAAAATCTGAATTTCTTTTCTTTTTCTCTCTTTCTTTTCTTTTCTTTTCTTTTTCTTTCTTTCTTTCTTTTTTTTAAAGAGCTTTTTGCTATAGGGCACATGCACTTGCCAGAAAGACAGAGAGAGACAGAGAGACAGAAAGAGAGAAAGCACCCTCCAAGGGGATAGCCACTCCACAATCCCTTCTCCTCCATTCTCCTCTCAGGATTTTGGTCATGCTCACATATGTGCTCAGTGTGAGTTTAAGTCACCGGTTCCAGGATTCAAACTGTGGTCGACTACATGGGAGTCCAGTGACATAGCCATTATGCCAACTGCTGGTCCCCCAAATTTGAATTGCTTATATGACTGGCTTTTTAAAGAAGTTATTTTATTTAACTTCATTTATTACTATTATTATTTTTTAGTTTGATCAGGGAGAGAGAGAGAGAGAGAGAGAGAGAGAAAGTGAGAGAGCAAGCCTCTAGGTGCCGTACTTGAACCCCAGTTGGCTATATGGGAATCCAGTGGCTTTATCCACCAAGCCATCTGCTGGTCCCCTATGACTGACTTTTTGACTGGCTTTTTGTGGTTGTTTCCATGGCTGGTACACAGGAAAAAACATTTTTCCCTTCAGTTTCCCAGAGGGCACAAGTGTTCACCAGAGAGAGACAGAAAGAGAGAAGGAAAGGGAAAAAACACTCCCCATTTGGAGGATTGTCACCATAATCTCTTCTCCATTTCTCCCCTTGGGATTTTGAATATACACACACATGTGCTGGTATATTTTCAAGAGTCTGAGACACCTTGCACAGTTGACCATATGGGATCCAGCCAACTTAACCATCATGCCACTGCTGGCCCAGAAGATTGTTTTAACTCAGAGACTGACTGGGAGATTAGTTTCTTTTCCTGTCTTTAGCTGAAGCCAATGTAATTTCTAAATATTCTCCAAATACACAAATATAAATTTTTATGTACTGTCTCACATACAATAAAAATCATCAGATTAGTATTAGTTGTATATTACTACTTACATATACTTAGAAGATTTACCATAATTTGTTTTTTTGTTAGGGTGCAAACTTGACATTTTTGAGTTCAGATCATCCTAGCCTTCCAGAGAGCACAAAAGAAAATAAATTACTTACGCTACGAATTACAAATATTGATCAAATAGCTTTGGAGTCTCTCAAGTAAGTCAAATACGTGTTTGCCACTTTGAAAGTAAGTGAAACATTCTTTTCTTTTTTAATGGTCAGAGGACGTGTGTGCTCATGAGAGAGACAGAGAGAAAAAGTGAAAAAACACCCTCTATGTGGGGATGGTCACGCTACAATCCCTCCTCCCTCATTTCTTTCTACTTTTCAGGATTTTGGGGCACAGGCAATATTTTAGTGTGGTTTTCACGGCCCTGGTCTGAGATTTGAACTGTGCAGTTAGCCACATGAGATCCAGCTGCCTCAATCACCATGCCACTGGCTGGCCCAAAACACTATTTTTTACTATCATAATATGAGATTCTGTCATATAAAGTCTAAAAACATTTAGGCTTTAGTTAGGGTTTATATAAAAAAAACCCAGTTATGTGTGCTTATCTTATGTGCTCTTTCATATTCAAATATGTGTGTGGCAACAGTTTCAATCAATTAAAGATTTTAAAAAGTCCCATTTTATGTTAAAGGTAACTTATTAGTTTGCCTTTTGTATGACAACTTAATTCATCAAATGCTACCAAAATAATAAATTTGAAAAGGTGCAATATTAGTACAATATTATAACAATTTTCCTAACATTGAAAGTGTGATGGGTTTTATTTTAAGCATTGAGAGAAGTCTTGGGTTTCATATGTTTGTATTATTCCTTGATCAATAATATGCACAGTGAATCATTCTATAAGCCAAAATACGTTGGGAAATAAATTTTTTAAAATCACAGGTATATATGTACATATATACATATATACTTATACATATATGCATACAGGAGGTCTTCAAAAGGTTAATGGAAAGTACATGTTATGAAAAAACTACGCATGGATTTTGAGTTATTTTTGGCATCAAAATAAAGTGTACTTTAATTCCATTTTTTCCAAAAGCTTTTTGAAGTCATCTCTCTCTCTCTCTCTCACACACACACACACACACACACTTCTTGTTCAGTGTTTCTTGGTGCTAAGTATAATCCAAAATGATAATAATTGATCACTGTCCATGTAGTATATACATGCATTAGAGGTTATATCTCACAGCTTCACTATTTTTTTGTCATTTATGTATTGCTATAAAATGAATAATATTGAGAGGGGCTTTTTAAAATAACATTTGTGTATTTTATACTTTGCAAGGTAAAACTGCTTCTAAATTTAATAGTTATAATTTAAAAATTAAAAGAACATCAAAATAGCTACAGAAACAAGTATGTTTCTAGGTAGGGTAGTTCTAGGAAAGTTTTAAAAAATTTAGCTCTACATATAATTTTCCTGGGGATCAGAGGGGCAGGCAGAATTGGGACTTGATTAAAATTTAAGCACTCTTCCAACTTTGAGAGGTTCCTTGAGATTGCGGGAAAGACCTTAGAGCTTCCATATCCAAGATGTAATGAG
The DNA here is from genome assembly GCF_000334495.1 of Tupaia belangeri chinensis. Lineage (NCBI taxonomy): Eukaryota > Metazoa > Chordata > Mammalia > Scandentia > Tupaiidae > Tupaia > Tupaia belangeri. The sequence continues at coordinate 1,569,908 of NW_006159547.1, read as the reverse complement.
AATGTTTTTATTTATTTTTTATTTTATTGTTTACCATTGTGAACATGTCAACTGTAGAACTACTTCTGGGGAGCATGAGGATTATATAATCAGACAAGAAGCCAATGATAGGCTGGTCTTCAAGGCCATTCAAGGTATGTATTACTATACTCTCAAGTAGTTTTAATTTTTAATCAATAAAACAATTTTGAGATTATTTCTTAATTTTATGGCACTTCATTTATAATTTCTACTTGCTTATTTTAGACACAGCCCTGCTGACACAGGCAGTAGGGTGCCGTTGTGTAATCCTGGGTCACATGGAAGGCCTGGGTTCTGATCTCTGATTGATCTGAACATATCAAGCAGGCCCATGCATGCCCATGATCCTGGCTGGCTGGGAGGTTGGGGAAAGGACTGTGATTGGCCTGGTGAGACCCTGCTGAGGGTACTTCAATAGAAAATAAATACATTTTAAAAAAATATATAGGTTCTCAAGGTTTTCTCTTAGTGTTCCTAACTAGATAATATGGGTTTAACTCATAAACTAAATAAAATCTCAAGGTGATTTTTGTAATGTAATACTTGGGCAACGCACTAGATGATATTCTAAAGAAATTTGTGATGGCCTAGTGTGAACAAAAAAATATCCTAGATGAGGAACAAAATTCCTGTTTCAATTCTACTATTCAATATACGTAAGACTGGGTGTAAATATCTTGCACCTCTTTCTTCAGCTTACAGATGAAGATAATACCTTTTATTAACTGTCCAGGGTTTTTGTTGGTAATAAATGAGAAATATGTAAACTTCGGAGTCTAAAACAATTCACAAATTTTGTTTCTGGGGGTCCAGTCTTAACACCACTACAGTCTACTGGGCTCAAATAGATAATTCCTGGTTGAAACTCATAGTCTAGATGAGAGAACATAATAAACAAGCAATCTCAGAAATCAATGTATTTTTGAATTTTGATGAATCCTGATTCACCCGATTTGAAGGTAAGGAGATCACAGTGAAAAGGCTAGAAACAGATTTGAAAGTTGTCTGAGATTGGTCTTTGAACTCTCAAATATCCCTGAGGCCTTTGTTAAGAAATATTTTCCCTACCCTATCATGGTCAATATGAAATTTATCACTATCGAATCCAGTGACATTTGTTCTTCTCTATATTATATTATATTATATTATATTATATTATATTATATTATATATTACTACTTACATATACTTAGAAGATTTACCATAATTTGTTTTTTTGTTAGGGTGCAAACTTGACATTTTTGAGTTCAGATCATCCTAGCCTTCCAGAGAGCACAAAAGAAAATAAATTACTTACGCTACGAATTACAAATATTGATCAAATAGCTTTGGAGTCTCTCAAGTAAGTCAAATACGTGTTTGCCACTTTGAAAGTAAGTGAAACATTCTTTTCTTTTTTAATGGTCAGAGGACGTGTGTGCTCATGAGAGAGACAGAGAGAAAAAGTGAAAAAACACCCTCTATGTGGGGATGGTCACGCTACAATCCCTCCTCCCTCATTTCTTTCTACTTTTCAGGATTTTGGGGCACAGGCAATATCTTAGTGTGGTTTTCACGGCCCTGGTCTGAGATTTGAACTGTGCAGTTAGCCACATGAGATCCAGCTGCCTCAATCACCATGCCACTGGCTGGCCCAAAACACTATTTTTTACTATCATAATATGAGATTCTGTCATATAAAGTCTAAAAACATTTAGGCTTTAGTTAGGGTTTATATAAAAAAAACCCAGTTATGTGTGCTTATCTTATGTGCTCTTTCATATTCAAATATGTGTGTGGCAACAGTTTCAATCAATTAAAGATTTTAAAAAGTCCCATTTTATGTTAAAGGTAACTTATTAGTTTGCCTTTTGTATGACAACTTAATTCATCAAATGCTACCAAAATAATAAATTTGAAAAGGTGCAATATTAGTACAATATTATAACAATTTTCCTAACATAAAGTGTGATGGGTTTTATTTTAAGCATTGAGAGAAGTCTTGGGTTTCATATGTTTGTATTATTCCTTGATCAATAATATGCACAGTGAATCATTCTATAAGCCAAAATACGTTGGGAAATAAATTTTTTAAAATCACAGGTATATATGTACATATATACATATATACTTATACATATATGCATACAGGAGGTCTTCAAAAGGTTAATGGAAAGTACATGTTATGAAAAAACTACGCATGGATTTTGAGTTATTTTTGGCATCAAAATAAAGTGTACTTTAATTCCATTTTTTCCAAAAGCTTTTTGAAGTCATCTCTCTCTCTCTCTCTCACACACACACACACACACACACTTCTTGTTCAGTGTTTCTTGGTGCTAAGTATAATCCAAAATGATAATAATTGATCACTGTCCATGTAGTATATACATGCATTAGAGGTTATATCTCACAGCTTCACTATTTTTTTGTCATTTATGTATTGCTATAAAATGAATAATATTGAGAGGGGCTTTTTAAAATAACATTTGTGTATTTTATACTTTGCAAGGTAAAACTGCTTCTAAATTTAATAGTTATAATTTAAAAATTAAAAGAACATCAAAATAGCTACAGAAACAAGTATGTTTCTAGGTAGGGTAGTTCTAGGAAAGTTTTAAAAAATTTAGCTCTACATATAATTTTCCTGGGGATCAGAGGGGCAGGCAGAATTGGGACTTGATTAAAATTTAAGCACTCTTCCAACTTTGAGAGGTTCCTTGAGATTGCGGGAAAGACCTTAGAGCTTCCATATCCAAGATGTAATGAGAATGTTTTTATTTATTTTTTATTTTATTGTTTACCATTGTGAACATGTCAACTGTAGAACTACTTCTGGGGAGCATGAGGATTATATAATCAGACAAGAAGCCAATGATAGGCTGGTCTTCAAGGCCATTCAAGGTATGTATTACTATACTCTCAAGTAGTTTTAATTTTTAATCAATAAAACAATTTTGAGATTATTTCTTAATTTTATGGCACTTCATTTATAATTTCTACTTGCTTATTTTAGACACAGCCCTGCTGACACAGGCAGTAGGGTGCCGTTGTGTAATCCTGGGTCACATGGAAGGCCTGGGTTCTGATCTCTGATTGATCTGAACATATCAAGCAGGCCCATGCATGCCCATGATCCTGGCTGGCTGGGAGGTTGGGGAAAGGACTGTGATTGGCCTGGTGAGACCCTGCTGAGGGTACTTCAATAGAAAATAAATACATTTTAAAAAAATATATAGGTTCTCAAGATTTTCTCTTAGTGTTCCTAACTAGATAATATGGGTTTAACTCATAAACTAAATAAAATCTCAAAGTGATTTTTGTAATGTAATACTTGGGCAACGCACTAGATGATATTCTAAAGAAATTTGTGATGGCCTAGTGTGAACAAAAAAATATCCTAGATGAGGAACAAAATTCCTGTTTCAATTCTACTATTCAATATACGTAAGACTGGGTGTAAATATCTTGCACCTCTTTCTTCAGCTTACAGATGAAGATAATACCTTTTATTAACTGTCCAGGGTTTTTGTTGGTAATAAATGAGAAATATGTAAACTTCGGAGTCTAAAACAATTCACAAATTTTGTTTCTGGGGGTCCAGTCTTAACACCACTACAGTCTACTGGGCTCAAATAGATAATTCCTGGTTGAAACTCATAGTCTAGATGAGAGAACATAATAAACAAGCAATCTCAGAAATCAATGTATTTTTGAATTTTGATGAATCCTGATTCACCCGATTTGAAGGTAAGGAGATCACAGTGAAAAGGCTAGAAACAGATTTGAAAGTTGTCTGAGATTGGTCTTTGAACTCTCAAATATCCCTGAGGCCTTTGTTAAGAAATATTTTCCCTACCCTATCATGGTCAATATGAAATTTATCACTATCGAATCCAGTGACATTTGTTTTTCTCTATATTATATTATATTATATTATATTATATTATATTATATTATATTATTATATTATTATGTCTAGCAACCGCTCCAGTAAAGTTACTAATATGTTCTTAAGTAAATGTGATGTGAACTTCATTAAGTAAAATAGCTGAGCTGAGCTACAAGGAGAAGACTAGGAACCTAACCATATAACTTCTTATGAATTTTTTTCTTTCTTTTTTTTTTTTTTTGAGAGGTTTTTGCTATAGGGCATGTACGCTTGCCAGAGAGACAGAGAGAGACAGAGGGACAGAAAACAAGAAATCAACCCTCAGGGGGAATGGCCAAACTGCAATCCTTTCTCCTTCATTCTCCTCTTGGGATCTTGAGCACACACACACATGCGCTCTGTGTGAGTTTAAGCCACCAGGTCCAGGACTCAAACTGTGGTCGACTACATGAGAGTCCAACTACATAGCCATTACGCCAACTGCTGGTCCCAACTTCTTATGAGTTTCTAGAAGGGTTATTTTAATATAGAAGTAAGGACTGCACTCTAAAACATTGTGCTATTTAACGTACAAGTTACAAATTAAAGATTTCAAACTTATTAAACATTTTTTGAACTGATAATTTTGAGTTACTTGCTCAGCATCAATTTTATGATTCTGTTGGTTACGAAAAAGAAAGAGAAGGGACATCTAGGTAGCATGGTGGTTGAGGCACCTGGAACCCACATGACTTATTGGATAGTTTGAGTCCCTGGCCTGTCAGCTTGAAAAACATGCAGGTGCATATGCGTGTGTGCCTAAAATCCCTAGAGGAGAATTGGGGAAAAAGGACTGCAGTGTGGCCATCTTCCCTGGAAGAGTTCTGACTTTCCATTCTCTACCTTTCTTTCTTGTGTGCACTATAGCAATTTTTTTATTTAAATTTTTTTTAATTATTAAATTTTAAATTAATTAATTAATTAGCATGCATTCACTGACCATTGTCACAGCATGTAAAGTGTGATTTCCCATTCAGAATATACTGTCTAGTGGCTTAATCATACACGTTACCATCATTGAGTTTCCATTTCTAGTTTCATATATATTTATATATTTTCCCCCTATTTCTCACCCTCTGTCATTTCCCATCTTCCTCCCACACTATCTCAGGTGTCCACAGTTGTTTTCCATTCCTTTTCTCCCTACATTTTATTGATTCACAAAGTTTCTTTAACAATCTAACTACTTTCAATAGCAAGTTCAGCTGACATATACATATCTATGAATACATGTCTGACTTTAGGCGTGAAACTCTGAGTAGAATGAGTATACTATAACGTAGCACCTACCTGATGCTAGATAGCTTAGTATGGCCATTAATTATGTATTTTTTACTATATTTTTAAATTTCAAGTAAAGCAGTTTTAGCTTTAATAAATCAAAGAAATGTTAAGGAACTATGCTTAAAACTTAAAGCCAGGAAACAGGTTGGGATTCTGTTCAAATAGTAGGTTCAAATGAACCTATCGGCAGCTCAAGACAGGAGAAAAATCCTTAAAACTGGAAAACAAAGCATAGAAGAAAATCAGCAATGTTTTAGTCAAAAGTCATAAAATTCTGTTTTACCAGTTCAGTCTGTCGTTGTTCAATCTTCCCAATTAAATTCTGGGATATAATATTCAACTCCAGACTTGTCCTATGATTAAGTTGGCCGTTTTCTTAGTTTTTGAACTCTTATTTCTGTATGACTGTATTTAATTTTCATGATATAGCACTTTCTTCAGAACTTCTTGGAGATCTGGTCTGGTGTTGGTAAATTCTTTCAGGTTTTGTTTATCTGAGAATATTGTCTTTTCTTCCCATATGAAGGATAATCTTGCTGGGTATAGTATTCTTGGTTGAAATTGCTTTTTACTTAACACTTTGAATATATTTTCCCATTCTTTCCGCACTCACATTGTTTCCGATGAGAAGGTCTGCTGTTAGCACGATGGGATATCCTTTGTAGGTAACTCGATGTTTTTCTCTTGCCAATCTTAGTATCTTGTCTTTGTCTGTAGTTTTGGTCAATCTGGCTATAATGTGTTTTGAAGAAGATCTTCTTGGGTTGATTCTATTTGGGGTCCTTTGTGGTTTCTTGGGACTGGATCTTTGAATGCCTCTCTAAGTTTGGAAAGTTTTCTTACAGGATTTCATGGAATAGATGATCAATGCCCTTATGAGTTTCTTCCCCTTCTGGGATAGCAATTATCTGGATGTTTGGATGTTTTATAGTATCTAGTATTTCTCGTATATTATTCTCTCTCTCTCTTTTCTTTTTTTTTTTTTTTGGCGATTTTCTCAGTCTTCGGCCCAGCAATTCTATCTTCTACATTTGAGATTTGATTTTTGGTGTGATCTAGTCTTCTTTTAATACTTTCAAGGGAGATTTTGACTTCCTGTATTATAGCCTTCATCTCTAACAGGTCCATTTGATTATTTTTTTATAGTGTAGATTTCCTCCTTTAGATCTTGCAAGAATTTTCTCACCTCTTGGAACTATCAGGCCTTTTCTCCTGCCTCTTCTGCAGTTCATTGTCTCTTTTCTCTTCCATCTCTGTGACCTTTGTCACTACGAATATTCTAAATTCTTTATCTGACATTTCCATGATTTTCATTGTACTACTTGAGGATGAAGAGGAGTTATTATTTTCCCTTGGAGGAGAGGTATTTTCTTGTTTTCCCAGATTTCTTGTGACCCTGTGGTGATTTCTAGTCATCTGATGTGTGGTGCGTTTCTTCCTAATTCTTGAAGTTCAATCTGAGTGTTCAGAGGTGTGTAGGAGGAGGTGTTCTGCAATCTCTTCCATTCTGTTTTCACTCTCTGTGCATCAGAATCAGTGGGAAAAGAGTAATATTTTGACTCTAATCACATTCAGATGTTTAAATCCTATTCACTTGGACCTGTCTAGACACTTAGTGTGGAGAGGCTGAGCAGTCAATGGGTAAAGATAAAGGGAAAAAATTAGAGAAAAGGAATAAAAGAAAATATAAAATAAAAAGAAATAAGAAAAATAGTAAAAAAATTAGATTTTAATTTTAAAAATCAAAAATGGAAAACCGCATGGCATGAGCAGTATTTTGCAACTGAAGTTCAGGATCCATGTGGGGATAGGCCTGGATTTGTGCCTTTTTAGAAACGAGTGAGGAAGAAGTCTCAGCAGAAAATCTTCATTTTAAGTCTCTAAAAGCAATATTTCACAGCTGAAGTTCAGGATCCCTGTGGGGATGGGCCTGGATTTGTGACTTTCCTAAATAGAATGGGCAGAAGCACCTGTTAGCATAATAAAGAAGGGACCTGAGAGCCCAGAGAATACTTTACCTTTAAAAGATTAAAAAAAATTTAAAAGACACAAGGAGACATGAAGAGACTGAGACTGAGAGAAATGGAGAGAAAGAGACAGGCAGCACTACCCACTAGAAATGAGTGAGGGAGAAGTCTCAGCAGAAAATCTTCATTTTAAGTCTCTGAAAGCAATATTTCTCAACTGAGGTTCAAGATCCACGTCACAATTTTTTTTTTTTTTAAAAGAGGAATGAGATTAAAGATGTGGGATAGTTAGATACAGAATTTAGACAATAAAAACTAAGATTTTATTTGTAATATTTGGGTTATTTTTTTGCTGAAAAATGAAACATTTTCCTCCCTGTATTTAAAATATAACACTTTCACCACACAGTGGTGCTATAGTTCTGGTATATTTACATGTGGTTTTATATATAATCCCCTTTATTAAAAACATTTTGTTTTCCAAAGTCTTTTGTCAGCCATACATATGATGTGACTGAATATTCATATTCTTATCAATTTTAATTTTCTTACAAGAAAGACAACTGCAGTTTGATACCATTTGTACATAGAACAATTAGTTACCATTTCTCTTGTTTAAACAGATGTGCTAAAAGAAAAACTACATAAAAGAGGTGTTCGTATTTTGACTGGGTTAGGAAAGTACTTTCAACAATTGGACAAGAAAGGAAATGGACTTTTAGAGAAGGCAGATTTTAAACAAGCTCTAGAAGTATTTCACTTAGAAGTGTCCAAAAAGGTATGTACCACACACAGAAATTCTTTTTGTAGTGAATACTATATTTTTATTAGGTGTTACTGTACACTTTTGTGCTGAAATTTTAGTAGTCTCCTCTTTCTATATCCCTTGTTATCAGAATTATTAGATGAAAAAATCCAGTTAATTTTTATAATCTCAATATTCATTTCTCCATCGTATATTCAGTAAGAGCCCAATAACCGGGTATTGAGGTAAGCTCTGAGAACGCAAATACTGTACTCTTGAGATCTTCATACTCATAGGAAAATTATCATAAAATAATACATGTGTTGGATAAAGAGTGTTTTGGGGGAAGGAGAGAGAGGATTATGGAAGAATTCTTGGAGGAAGACAAATCCAAGCTGAAGTTTGAAGGATGAGGAGGAATCAACCAGACAGGGAAGAAGGAGGAGGGTGGACAGATGATGGCTATTTTCTGAAAAGGAGAAACACATGTGAAGGTGTGGCGAGGAAAAGGAGTATGGCCTGTTCCCCAAACTGCAAGTGGTTCATGCTCACCCACTCGTACTGTTTCTTTGTCTGTGAGTAATCTTCCACTAGGTCTCCATGAGCTGGATTTTCTCATCACTCAGGCCACAGCTTTCTCTGCTAAGAGCTGTAGGCTGACAGCTTTGTCTGAAAGAGCACCTGGGCCCCTCTATATCAATTTCCCATTTTATTTTCTTCATGTCACTTTAGAAGTGTTGTCTAGTTCTGCCTATGAGTGGAATGTGAGTCCCTACAGGGCTGAGAATGGAGTACTTTGGTTTCCTGCTCTTGTTTTACCACCACGAGTAGAACCTGGCATATGACAGGTGTTACATAAATGGCATACAGATTAGTTTGGATGAATAGCTATATGGAAGAAAGGAAAAGAAAAGAATGGAGAAAATAAGTCTGGTAACATTTAAGTCTTACATACTGTGATAAGAATTTGCATTTTATTGTAAAAGTATATGAATTTCAGATATATTTTCCTCAAGGATTTCAGATAAAGGATTCTCCTATATTGTTCTTTTTTCCTTCTTGTGACAAGATCACAAGGCATAGGGAATCAGCAGTTAGCGTAATGGCTATGTCGCTGGACTCCCACGTAGTTGACCGCGGTTCGTGTCCCGGACCCGGTGGCTTAAAACTCACGCCGGGTGCGTGTGCGTGCGTGCCCAAGATCCCGAGAGGAGAATGGAGGAGAAGGGATTGCGGCGTGACCATCCCCCCTGGGGG
>NW_006159547.1:1532777-1559934 GCF_000334495.1 Tupaia belangeri chinensis | reverse complement strand
AAAAAAAAAAAAAAAAAAGAGATCACATGGCATAGTATATTTTATGGAAGGAACAGAGGAAATTGAATTTTTTGAGATTAAAGTTGAAGTTCTTAGTACTTAAACTGTGTGATCTTGAACAGTTTTTGTTTTTTTTTAACTTTTTTGATTGACTGACTCTCCTTGAGCAATAAGAAATAATTATTGTGGTCAGAGTTGCTTGGAAGCTCAAATGAAAAAAATTACATGAGGATATGCCATATCAACTGTAAAATTCCATGCCAATATGAGGTTGCCTCTCAGTGTTGTGACATCCACGTTCGTCCTTTAAAAAATTTTTTTTAAATGCTGTTTAACCTTGTGGCCTACCTAGTGATATACTCTTAGTCTAACTTTACCTCTTCATTTCATAGATAAAAAATGAAATAGCAATAAGCCTTGGTATCTTGTCTATAATCACTCCAGTAACTCAGAACTGATATGAGACTACAACCCAGATAAAGTAGTACTTTCTATGCAACACCATCCTACTTTCCTTTTTGATTGATTTGCTACATTTTTATGGTTGAATTTAGGAACAAAAACTCTAACAATTGTATAAGACTTCTAATGTAGGAAAGATATAAATTATGAAAATTATGAAAATACGAGTAAACTTCCTTTTTTTAAAAAGAAAATTAAAGAACTATTCCCTACTTTTCTTTCTGTAATGTCACTGGAAACTGTTCATACAATGGTAAGCATACAAAGGGCTCTAGCAAAAGAACATAAAAATTGCCATCCTAGGTCTAATTTTGGAACTAAAGAATGTTAGTAGGAAGGCATGGTCATTTTCTCTGATGTGAAATTTTAAAAAGTTGATGTGCATGCTAAAGAGCTTAATTCATACCCTCTGAATGAATTTACCCCAGCTTTCTTTTCATCCAAATTATTTTCTATTCTATAGTACATCTTAGAAAGCAATAGTTATAAGTTAGCCGCTTATGCAAAATTCCTTAATTTTTGAAAACAACTTCTTTTAAGGCTTAAGTATCTTTTAATTCTAGTATTCTGTGAGTTTGGTGAGAAAATCTGTTTTCTTTTTGTATTACTCATGATTTTAAATGTCACGATCATTTTTAATTCACTGGTACAGACGTTTAAAGTCCATGTAATATACAGAACATTATGATTGACAAAAAAGTTGTATAGGTTATGAGTCAATGGGAGGCAGGGCATCCTGAGATTTAGTTTTTCTTAAATTAAAGTTATATTTGAGCAATTAGTAAGAAGTGGAAGATAATACTTTTAAATATTTGTTATTTGCCCAGCACCTTCCTAGATATTTATTTACATTCTTATTTAAGATTAACAACTTGATAGAATAATTGAAAATATATATTTACTTGATTTGAAGAAAACTAGTGGTATAATTTTTTTTGTTGGAAACACTATGAATAGAATGTTCTGGTAATGGGAACCAGCAGTTAGCATAATGGCTATGTCGCTGGACTCTCATGTAGTCGACCTCGGTTCGTGTCCCAGACCCGGTGACTTAAAACTCACGCCGGGCGTGTGTGCGTGCATGCCCAGGATCCCGAGAGGAGGATGGAGGAGAAGGGATTGTGGCGTGACCATCCCCCCTGGGGGGTGATTTCTCGCTTTCTGTCTCTATGTCTCTCTCTGTCTGACTGGTGAGCGCACACACCCTATAGCGAAAAAACCTCTCCAAAAAAAAAAAAAAGAATGTGCTGGTAAATAGTGCATTTGCCAAAGAAGCCAATGTTAAGATGAACAAACTGGAATAAGAGATTTATTCAAAATTATACCTTTCAGTGAAAATTATAGAACAATGTTAGGGTTTTTCAAATACACTATACTTTGAAACATGAAGACTAGCTAAAATAGTGGTCACAATGCTTTTGAAAGCATTCCAGAAACTGAGTGACTTTTGAATTGTCGCACATGTAATACATTAAACAATAATGGCCACACCACAATCCCTTCTTTTCCATTCTCTCTCAGAATTTGGGGAACAAACACCTACATGCTAGGTCTGTGTTTCAGGCTGCCAGGTCTGGGACTTGAACTGCAGAGTCAGCCATATGAGATCCAGCGCCTTAACCACGCACCACGTGCTGGCCCTTAAAGAAGATTTAAATGTTCTCATCACAAATAAATGGTAAATATTTGAGGTGGTGGATATGTTAAATTAGTCTAATTTGATCACTCCACAATATATCTGTTTTAAAACATCACATTTTATCCCACAAATATATACACGTTCTTTGTTGATCAAATGAAAAAATATAAACTTGAAAGCTTTTTCTAGTCCTAAATGGCTCTTTACTATAGAACTGCTCATCACGGAGTTTCTTTAAATAGCTTTCTTATTGGCTTCAATTGGATTTGTATGTGACTTTTTGCGTTTTCTGAAGTGATCTACCTTGACTAAAGCTACAGAAAATGTAGCAAAATAGGGCTATAATGATTTCATTCTGACATGTAAGTTAAAGGTGTAATAGCGATCTCTGATTTTTTCTAGGATTTTGAGTCTTCATGGTTAATTCTCAATGACAATGGCAGTGGCAATGGCAAGGTTGATTATGGAGAATTTAAACGTGCCATTATTGGTGAAATGAATGAATATAGGAAATCATTTGTTCGAAAGGTAACTTCGTTAAGCAATCTTTCAAATTATTACTTTCAATAGATCATTAAGTTCATTATTTAAAAATTTCAGGGGGAACCAGCAGTTAGCATAATGGCTATGTCGCTGGACTCCCACATAGTCGACCGCGGTTCACGTCCCGGACCCGGTGGCTTAAAACTCACGCTGGGCGCGTGTGCATGCGTGCCCAAGATCCTGAGAGGAGAATGGAGGAGAAGGGATTGCGGCGTGACCATCCCCCCTGGGGGGTGATTTCTCGCTTTATGTCTCTATGTCTCTCTCTGTCTGTCTGGCGAGCGCATGCGCCCTACAGTGAAAATCTCTCCAAAAAAAAAAAAAATTTCAGGGACCAGCAGTTGGCATAATGTTTATGTCACTCCCATGTAGTCAACCACAGTTTGAGTCCTGGACCCAGTGGCTTAAACTCACACTAGGCACGTGAGCGCATTTGCTCAAGATCCCAAGAGAAGAATGGAGGAGAAGGGATTGTGGCATGGCCATCCTTCCTGGAGGTGGGGATGGGGTGGTGATTTCTCGCTTTCTGTCTATCTGTCTCTCTCTCTCTCTTTCCGGCAAGCACATGTACCCTATAGCAAAACCCCTCAAAAAAATTCAATGAATTATCATTTAAAATGTTTTAAATCTTTTTTACATAATCTTATTATTGGGTTTAGTAAAACACAAAATAAGTACATATGCGTATAAATCTATCAAGAATAAAGCAGAACGACTTATGCGTATACTTTAGAAAATACTATAAATGAAAAATTCAAAATCAAGTTTGGTTCATATATTATTAACTCCATAATTGTGGCCTGTGCAAATTGCTAGCTATATAACTGTGCATTAGGAAATACACTGAGCCTCAGTTTTTCTATCTTAGAGAGTTGGTTAGAGTTCAAATATGAATTTGGAGATGGCACAATTCAGTCTGCAATATGTACCATATTTCTGTCAGTTCAATCTTGTAAATTATCAAACTTAATTCTAGTTCGACTCTTCTGCAAACGTGGGATGTTGCTTTAGGCAGCTTGTGTGTTTCTGTGTACCTAATCAACTTTCCAATGTTTCCAGAGTTGCACTGAATTAAAGGAGCAATAAAACAACTAGCATTTCAACAGGTAATATTACATTTCAAGAAACCCTGTAATGAAACTCAAAAAGTATTTCACTCTTATTGATCAGATCTAGAATATCTGCACACTCACTTTTTGAATTAAAATAATGCCCTTGGAAATTTGATTTGACCATTTACCAGTTTCATGTGACCCTAGAGCTGAAAGATACCTGAGAGGTCTTTAACTCAACTCCTGTTTGAAGAGGAGGAAAACCAGGGCCACAGAGGTTACTATCTCAAGATTAGAATGCTGGGAAATGGTAGAACTATTACCTGAGTGTAGGTTTCCTAATATCTTGCTTCATTGTCTTTTCCTTGTATGCACATTTATGGTGCTTCTTTCATATGCCAGTTTAATACTTTTAACTTGTCTTGTTTATAGATCGGAAATAATGTACTGCAAAATAGAAAATTAGATTCTCATGTCTAATGATTTTTAAAAAAATAACACTTCTCTCTTTGTTTAGGCCTTTATGAAACTGGATTTTAATAAAACTGGCATTGTGCCTATTGTAGACATAAGAAAATGTTATTGTGCAAAGAAGCATCCCCAAGTAATTTCAGGTAATAATTATGAGTCAAAATGTATTTGATTTCTAAAATGCTACTTAATAAAAGTATGGCTTTCAATGATGTTAATTTAAAGCATAGACTGAGGCCATTAATGGAGGAAATAAACAATTGTTTTTTAATCTAAAACTTGAGAGCTATTTGCCCATCTTCATTTAAAAATCTTTAAGTTTATTATCTGAATGTATTTGTTTCATTGATATTTATATCTAAGACATAACTCTAATGAGTGGAAACTTGAATGAAAAAGAACAGAATAGATTTAGAGAATAGATAATTATATATGCAAATTCTCAGAGTATATTTTTTTAAGAATTATTTTATTTAACTTTACTTATTTATTTTAATTTGATCAGAGAGGGACAGAGAGAGAAAGAGAGACAGAAAGTGAGACAACAAACTGCCAGGTCCAGGACTTGCACTGCAGTTGGCCATGTGGGAGTCCAGCACCCTTAACCACCATGCCACCTGCCAGCCTCCAAGAATTTTATCTTTATATAAGTTTATTTGTTTCTTCTATGAGAGAGAGAGAGTGAGAAAGAGAGAGAGAGGGCGAAGATGGGGAAAGAGAGAATAGGCACTTTTAAAAAATATTTACTAATTCTCTTCGTTGTTTTTATGTTTATAATTGATGGTCATGCAGCAATCCATACTCCATTTCTCCATCCTATTGGGTTTATGGACATGCACACACCTGTGCCTAATGTGTTTTTCAAGTTTCTGGGGCTGAGGTTTAAACTGTAGCCACCTTGTGGAATCTGGTTCCCTTAATCACTAAATTATGAAACTATCGCTGAAGGTTTTTTGAACATGAAAAAAAATCACTAAACATATTATTATGTAGCTTGCTTTTCACACTCAACAATACATTGTAGAGCTCTTTCCATGTTAATTCATATTGACTCACCTTATTTTGGTGTACTGTATGTTATTATTTTTCTACATTAATATACTATGATTTACTTAGGTATTATCCTACTGGTAGACTTTTAATTTCTAATTATTGATGTATTACCAGTGAAGCAATACATATGCCTCTTTGTGGCTCCTTAGGCACGTTTTCTATTTTCATGGAGTTATAACAATGACTAGAATTGCTAGGATGTCTACATTTAAAATTTTAGCTGTTATGTCCAGATTACATTGTAAAATGGCTATACTAGATTGCTGGAGAATACTGTTCCTCCATAACTTTGATAGCAACTTAGCTTTATACCAATCTGATAAGTTAAAAAAGAAAAATAATTTCAGTTGCATTTCCCTGGTTACAAGGGTGATTAAAGATATTTCCATATATTCATTGACCAGTGGTCTGTCTTTTATGAATATTGTCCATTTTTAAATGAAGTTTCTTACAATTTATAGATTGAATTATAATTACTATTATTGTAGAATTTCATTTTTTATTTTTGTTTTTAAAAGTTTCTTTCTTTCTTCCAAAAGAGAGAGAAAGTGATGGAAAGACAGCACTCTCAGCAGGGTCTTCATGCTGTGATCCACTCTCAGCTCCAGCCTACCCTACTTCATGGGCACGCATGCACCCGGTGTGTTCAGAGTGGTCTCTGGATATAAACCCAGAGCCTTCCCATGTGGGTCAGCTGTGCAGAGCATTGACATACTGCTGTACCACCACCTCCCCGCCCCCAAAATTTTATTTGTCTAATATGAAAGGAGATACACTGTAATGGCTTGGGTTTCTTTTTATCTTTTCTTTCTTTTTTTTATTTTTTTTCTTTAGAGAGGTTTTTGCTATAGGGCGCGTGCGCTTGCCAGAAAGACAGAGAGAGACAGAGAGACAGAAAGCGAGAAATCACCCCCCAGGGGGGATGGCCACGCCGCAATCTCTTCTCCATTCTTCTCTCGGGATCTTGGGCACGCACACACACGCGCCCAGTGTGAGTTTAAGCCACTGGGTCCGAGATGCGAACTGTGGTCTACTACATGGGAGTCCAGGACATAGCCATTATGCTAACTGCTGGTTCCTGGCTTGGACTTCTTATCTTTAAGTCTTATATATGGTATATTTATTACTTTTAATACTCAAGTGAAAAAAATAAAACTTATTATGAAGATTAAAGCTAATCATTATTGTTTCCCAAATTTCTAATGATCTATGTCAGGTCAGAATAGTTTAATTTGCTTATCCATGACTTCAGATTAACTGCATTTATTATAATTTCTAGTATTATTTGTCCTTATATTTCCCCTTTAAACACGTCATTCTTTCCTCCTGTCTCTTTAATTAGTGAGATTAAATATGAATACAAAATAGTTTACTCATTTCAGCAATTGGGTGATTTTAACACCATGAGTTTTTCTCCTTCCATATAATAATCTCAAATAGATTGCTTAAGTGACTTAGTTTTATTACGTATCATCGAGTTGTCGAGAGATTTTTGTTTCTGTTGCTGTTGGGAAAGCCTTAGCTTCAGAAAGTTCATACTTTGTCTTTACATTTATATTAAGGATGATAAGGCAGCAAGCTAAATAATCTCAGGAGAAAACTTCTTTGTTTTGTAAATAAGAAAAGAAACACCTATTTTTATCTATCATTACAAATTATAATCTATTACATGCCAATCTCTGAGGTATAGATTGTTTACAATTTATAATTAATTTTAAATTAAGACTCTTATACCACATATAATTTATTGATCAAAAACATTCTCTTTTTGGGAACCAGCAGTTAGCGTAATGGCTATGTTGCTGGACTCCCATGTAGTTGACCACGGTTTGTGTCCCATACCCGGTGGCTTAAAACTCACGCCGGGCGCGTGTGCATGCATGCCCAAGATCCCGAGAGGAGAATGGAGGAGAAGGGATTGCGGAGTGACCATCCTCCCTGGGGGGTGATTTCTCGCTTTCTGTCTCTCTGTCTCTCTCTGTCTGCCTGGCGAGCGCACGCGCCCTATAGCAAAAACCTCCCCCCGCCCCCCCAATTCTCTTTTTTACTTTGTTAAGTTTCATTAGAAAAAATTGCTTCCAAGTTTAATAGAAATGGGATAAACTATATGTATTTCTGTGTAATGGAATTAGAAGTCTAATGTTTGTCATTGTAAATATTTTTCAATATCTAAGAGGAGTGAAATAAATTTTAGTTATGGTAAAAGGTAGATATTTTCTGGGCAGGAAATTTAAAGGATGTATAAAGTTTTGACCATTTGGACTGGCAGGTGGCATGGTGGTTAAGGGCACTGGACTCCCACATGACCATCCAGAGTTTGAGTCCTGGACCTGGAGGCTTGCTTCCTTGTTTTCCCCCTCTCTCTCTCTCTCACTCTCTCTTTCTCACTCCCACCCTGTCCCTCTCTGGTCAAATGAAAATAAAGAATGAAATAAAATAATTCTTTAAAAAAAGTTTTGACTATACATTTAAATGAATATTTTTCTTTGAAACATTATGTTAAAACTAATCTGTTCCAAAGTATGAATAACAAACTATTCAGAGGGTTTCCAGAAGGAAATTTGTCCTGGCAAAATTTATTTTTATATAGAAATCTTGATTCATTTTTATTTTCAATTAACATTTAATCACAGATTCTCTTTACCATTGTATATTTGTGTGTGTACATAGCGTAATTATTTAGTCCTTTTTCATTCAACCTCTTCTTTATGAAACAATCACTTTGTTTTGTATTTCTCATGTATTTTTTTTTCCAGGACTAAATATCTCTACTGGTAAATTTACCAAACATAAAAAATTTATCAATTTATTTATCAATACCAATTTATCACAGATTCTTCCAAAAATATAAGAGGCAGGAACACCTCATATGATTTTTTTTTTCTTTCTTTCTTTTTTTTTTTTTTTTGGAGAGATTTTCACTGTAGGGCGCGTGCGCTTGCCAGACAGACAGAGACATAGAGACAGAAAGCGAGAAATCACTCCCCAGGGGGGATGGTCACGCCGCAATCCCTTCTCCTCCATTCTCCTCTCGGGATCTTGGGCACGCACGCACACGTGCCCGGCGTGAGTTTTAAGCCACTGGGTCCGGGACACGAACCATGGTCGACTACGTGGGAGTCCAGCGACATAGCCATTACGCTAACTGCTGGTCACCTCATATGATTTTGTCCATATTCTATGAATGGTGTGTTAAGTTATTTGCCTGCTTTGGATCGACTTTGTATTGCTTCTACAGATATGACTTGGTCATTATGTATAATCTTTTTTATGTTTAGTTGGATTTGGTTTGCTCATGTTTTATGAAGATTTATGGGTTTATATTCATAATGTATATTGATCACATGTATCTTTCTAAAAAATTAAAAAAAATAATTTCCAGAAGATAATAATTTACCACTATTTAAAGCAAATTTAATTCCTTTAGTTGGAAAGGCACTTTATAATTCATTATTACCTAAGGGCCATTAGAGAATCTTTAGTTTGTGAACAAGTCCCCACTCATTCCCTAATTTTGTCCACTCTTTTAGAGAAGAGATTAGGGTGGTATTTCCATTTAAACCTGTTATTACTTTACAGGTCACTGCACAGAGGAAGAAATCAAATCATCTTTTCTGGACACATTAGAAGAAGCCTGCAGCAAGTCTGATGAAGTGTCGTATGGTGAATTTGAAGATTACTATGAGGGTCTAAGTATAGGAATAGCAGATGATGAAGATTTTATTAACATCTTACGTATTCCATGGGGGATTTAGTTTTAATAATGCTATGTCATCAGGACTAAGCATTTTATAGAAGAAATAAATTGAATGTAAAGTATGATCAAACATTGTAACATTTTTCTGGGACTCTCTTCATCCTGTTTTTCTCAAAAAAGTTGAGTCAGGAAAGAGAACTATTCAGAAAGATATATGTTGGAGTATGTATGTTCATGCATGTGCACGCATGCTCATCATCTAAAAAATTGTAAAGATATGTCTTTTTCGTCTTTAATTTACTTTGAATATAATTTAAAAATTAGCCTCAATCAGAAAGCTTCATCTGGTGGCAAAAGGTGGAGTGATGGTTCAGGCACTGAACTTCCACATGGCTGATCATGGTTCAAATCCTGGACCTGGTGGCTTCAAAATCTTGCTGAGCACATGTGTGTGCATGCCCAAAATACCAAGAGGAGAACAGAGAAAAAGGGTTGAGATGTGGCCATGCCCCCCGGTGGGGGGGGGAGATGTGATTTCTCACTTTTCCTCTCACTATCTATTTTTGTCTCTCTCTAGTCAGCATGCTATGGCAGGAACCTAAGGAAAACAAAAAGTAACTTAAGTTTCATTTATATGAGAGCATCTATATAGTAACTAGGTTTTCTGTCCCTTCAACTTATTTTTTGCTACTTCTCCAGAGTATAAGTGCCACCATTCTTAATTTGATCAATTGGAATTGGGCCTGAATCCTATAAGACTGAAACACTTCAACTTGTTTTAAGCATATGAAAATGTTAAAGAACTAAAGGATATGCAGGAGAAATTTTCTGAGCAGGGCGATTATAGATGTTTTCTGTAACACTATTATTTAGAATGATTGAAGTTTATCCTTACAAGGCACGTACACACTCATTTGTCTTGCATTCTTCTCTTGTAAATTACATGCGGTTTGTTCAATAGGGTACGGTTTTTCTAGTGGCCAGTTATATTCATTCTTTAATTCTGTTTTTAACTGTGGTCCTTGTTACAGGCATAAAATTATTTAGTTAAAAACAATACTATATAGGAAGAAGAATGATCTCGTATATGATTAAATAAATATCTCAAAAAGTACGTGACCACATAAATGGATCTAAGAGATAATTTAATAATTCTTTCCCAGAATGCAATAGCGTATTTTTGATATCTTAAAATGAGTGTATGGCATTCTAAACATATCATTTTTGGTATACTAAACAACTGAAACATTTTATTCTAAAGATGTATTATTTAATGGTTAGATGTATTATAATTATTCTTTATAAATTCTATGTTCTTCACTTCTTCCTGGGAATACAGAGAACTTTATGATGTTTTTCTAAGTTCACAATTTAAAATTTTATTGGGGTGCTATCAAACTTACTACTCAAATATCAGAAAGAAAATATGTACAAACTTTCAGTGCTATTTTCCCTGGCTAAATTCCTTATGTTTTTTTTTTAAATATTAAGTTATTGAAATTAAACAATATTCTAGAAGACATTTTGACAGAAATAAGCCTGTAACATTTTTTTCTTTTTTTTATTAATTTGCCTGAGAGCTCACGAGCTCACCAAAGAGAGACAGAAAGAGGAAGAGGGAAAAAGCACCACCTATGAGGAATGACCATGCTGCAATTTATTGGTATACCTCTTTCTCTCCATTCAGGATTTTGGACACACATGCATACACGCCCAGTGTGCTATTCAAGCCCCTGGGTCCAGGACTCAAACAGCTTGGACAACTATGTGGAATCCAACTCCCTTAACTATCAGCCTGACCCTATAACACTATTTCTAAGTTACTTTTGTTTTTCTTGGAAAAATCCATCTGATTATAGACATCTTGAACTTTACAATTGTTCTCATGTTAAAGTGACTAATACTAAGGATTTTTGATATGCATATAGCGTTTTTTGCTGATCTCTTCTTAGTTTTTCTTAATGAACCTTGCCTTAGGTTTATTAGAAAATACATAGGTTGTCATTGTAAAAAACGGAGACATACTTCTGGAGTTGAATGTATTAGTATGTCAGCATACTCTTAATGTAAACTTTTATACGAATAAAAATATTCACCTGTGGTTAAATGCAGGAAGTATTTTTACTTACGAGATATAACTTTTAGTACAGTTAATTTCTTATTGTTTTTTATAATTGTTATTCCTATGTAGAGTTAAAAAAAGACATTTTTTGGTGTATTTTGTTAAATTACAATTGATGACACAATAAATCATCTTGCTTTTGAATTTGTCTCACTGTCTGTATTCTTTAATTTTAGTATAGTAAAACTTGTTATCTAGTATTCAATTTAGTAGAAGAGCATTTAATAAAAGTGGTATTGCTAAATATTCACAAATGTAGTAATCAGCTTTTTTCTTTTTTTCTTTTTTGAGAGGTTTTTCACTATAGGGCGCGTGCGCTCGCCAGACAGACAGAGAGAGACAGAGAGACAGAAAGCAAGAAATCACCCCCTAGAGGGGATGGCCACGCCGCAATCCCTTCTCCATTCTCCTCTCGGGATCTTGGGCACGCACGCACACGCGCCCGGCGTGGGTTTTAAGCCACCGGGTCTGGGACGCGTACCACGGTCGACTATGCGGGAGTCCAGTGACATAGCCATTACGCCAGCTGCTGGTTCCCAGTAATCAGCTTTTGAAATCTTAATAGTTTCCAAAATAATATCTTGGAGTAATTTAAAAATATTAGGTTATATGTTGAAATATTGTTACATGAATTTATAGCTGAGTGTATTTTATATGTGTGTCTAGATTTTTGAAAGTTATTTTCCTATTGTGATACAGACTTGTCTTCTCAGTTATCAGTTAACAGTATTTTTATTTGATTGTGTTTATTAATTTTATTCCTTTTTTTTTTTTGCTTCAGGATGCATATGCTTATAAGAGAGCGAGAGAGAGAGGGAGATAGATCACTCCCTATAGGGCATGGCCATGCCATCTGTTCTACCTAAGCTCATCTCTCTATACTCAGCTTATTCTTCACATTTCTTCTCTTCAGTTCGTCTCTCAGAATTTTGAGCATGCACATACATGCACTAGCCATGTTTTTCTAGCCATTGGGTCTGGGACTCTAACCACATAAGTAGCCCATGTGGGATCCAGTGTCTAAACAACCATACCACTTATTGGCTCAATTTTCTTTTTATAAATAAAATTTTACAGAATTCTCAGGGAAAAAAATCACATTTTGTTAGAAAATAAGTGATATTATATTAGAATTTTTAACTGTATTTTAATGGAAAAAGATATTTCCACGGTGGAGCATTTATAGTGTAGTTAAAAGTATATGTTCCTATTTTTAGTTTTATAACATGTGAATATAAAAGTTAAAGAGTTAATGGACCAGTGGCTCTGCATAGACTTAGAAGAATTTATAATTTTAATAAGCCATAAAATACACCTTATTTTACCCATTACTTTTGACTTCTAGTCAGTCTAAATTATTTTCAATTACTTCTGAGGAGAAAAGGCTATGTTTACTGCATATTATTTAGCACACCATGGTAAGATTATAGTTTTTATTATTATTTTTTTTTAAGAGTTTTTGCCTTAGGTCAAATGCACACACTGGGGAGAGAGAGAAACAGAGACAGTGAAAGGGAAAGTGAGAAATCACTCCCCACTTGAGATTATAGTTTTTTATTTGTGGAAATAAATAGGTGGCATGGTATGTACTGTGTTCACTACCAGGTTGATCCAACAAGGCTGATCGGGAAGAGCATTGTTAGTGAAAGTGCTTTAAGAAGTAGCAGGGTCTGGGCCTATGTAACATGAGTCCAGCAGCGAAAGAGCAAACAGATCCAAAGGGTGGACAGAGATGTATTATTTTATGACATTGAGAAGCTCACCCATTATGCCCTTTCATTTTTGATTTTAAAGTTATACAAACTTCTAAGGAAAATTCATTTATTGGATGTGCTTTGTATAAGAGAGAACAAACATCACATATTAGACCTACTGTGCATTTGATCATTATCTGTTCATTTAGTCAGTCCTTTGGTGAGTAGCACTGTCCATACAATTGCTCAAGGTTCCTAGATATTTTAGGTTTTTCTCACACTCCCTGTATACCCATTTAGTCTCAAGTCTTAAGTTTTTTCCCCTTTGAATCTGTTCCTTTCACTATTCTCAGTGCTGATGCCAGAATACAACTCTTATCACCTGTCGTGTGTATTGCCCCTCATCAACTCAGTCCCCTTCCCAATCCTATTCCGACCCACCACACATTGCTGTTAAGTGACCCTTTTCAGACTACTTCACTTCCTGAATAAAATTCCTCCCTGCTAGCCCATATCTTCAGAAAAGTTGAAACTCTTAACACATAAAACCTAAGTGCAGTGATCTCTGTAATTTCATCTATCTATTCTCAGCTCATTCCTCCCATTTCTCCAACCCTTCTGAATTACCTATAGTTTTAAAATGGAATATGAGGTTTCAAACCTCTCTACTGTCATACCTGTGTTACACAACTGTCTACAAAGATTTTCTCTACGTAATGAATCTAAATTAATTCATACTGGTCTCATACTATGTTAAGAATCTTTTTTCTTTTTTTCTGAAAAGTTAAATCCGACAAACTCTTGAATATGATATAGTTTTCGAAAGTGGGATTCCCAGTTACACACTTGTTCCCTTAAATTAGCATTTATCACTTTACATGATAATCATTACTTTGCTTATGTTTTATCCAGTACATTCTTTATTATTATTATTATTATTATTATTATTATTATTTTTGCAGAGGTTTTTGCTATAGGGCATATGCGCTTGCCAGACAGACAGAGAAAGACAGACAGAAAGCGAGAAATCACCCTTCACGGGGGATGGCCACACCACAATCCCTTCTCCTCCATTCTTCTCTCGGGATCTTAGGCACGCACACACCGTGGAGGTAGAAATGATATTTTATTTAGCCTTGTGATACTGGTCTCTGCCTGACACAGGGTTGGGATTAAGTCAATGTCTGTTGCTGGGTGAGTGTATGATTTATTGAGCAGTGATTATTATGGTTCTTGCAGTTGAACATGTTTGTATTAACATAGTTTAGCATAGGTCATGTAAAGAGTATGAATGTGCTATTTAGCACAAGCTTCAATTATAGGGACAATAAGTTATCTTTTTAAAGAATGTAGGTTCAACTAGACAGGAAGAAAAAACTTTACTGATCTATGGAACTGAAGAGTGATTGTAATAAATAATACATTGCATATTTCAAAATCTCTGTGAGTAGATTTTTAGTTTTCACTACACACAAAAAAGTGGGAGACTTCAAAAGTCTGTAGAAAAATGAAATTAAAATATAAGCTTATTTGGGTGCAAAAGAATTTTGAAATCCATGCATAGTGTTTTCATAATATGCATTTTCCATGAGATTTTGAAGACCTCTCATATGTGAGGTGATGGATTTGTTAATTAATGTGATTTAATCATTCCAGTTGTAAGCATGTATTAAACATCACATTGTGCCCCATAAATATATATAATGTTATTTATCAATTAAAAAAAAAACTGCACAAGCTGCAGATTTTAGCTTGCACATTTTCATTAAAGCCTCCCTGCTCAGCAGCTAATATATCACTTCAGTTATTTGGAACTCATTCAACAGTGGATGCTTAGCCTGTTGTAATCTCGTTGCACCTCCTTGCTAAGAAATATTTGTTTAATAAATGTCTGTATGCATGGCAGAATTTGGTCTGAGATTTATTTCATTATACTTTGGTAATGAGGTTAAAGGATAACACATAAAACCTAAGTGCAGTGATCTCTGTAATTTCATCTATCTATTCTCAGCTCATTCCTCCCATTTCTCCAACCCTTCTGAATTACCTATAGTTTTAAAATGGAATATGAGGTTTCAAACCTCTCTACTGTCATACCTGTGTTACACAACTGTCTACAAAGATTTTCTCTACGTAATGAATCTAAATTAATTCATACTGGTCTCATACTATGTTAAGAATCTTTTTTCTTTTTTTCTGAAAAGTTAAATCCGACAAACTCTTGAATATGATATAGTTTTCGAAAGTGGGATTCCCAGTTACACACTTGTTCCCTTAAATTAGCATTTATCACTTTACATGATAATCATTACTTTGCTTATGTTTTATCCAGTACATTCTTTATTATTATTATTATTATTATTATTATTATTTTTGCAGAGGTTTTTGCTATAGGGCATATGCGCTTGCCAGACAGACAGAGAAAGACAGACAGAAAGCGAGAAATCACCCTTCACGGGGGATGGCCACACCACAATCCCTTCTCCTCCATTCTTCTCTCGGGATCTTGGGCACGCACACACATATGCACCCGGTGTGAGTTTAAGCCACTGGATCTGGGGCTCGAACTGTTGCCAACAACATGGGAGTCCAGCGACATAGCCATTATGCCAACTGCTGGCCCCTTATACAGTAGATTCTAAACTCCCTGCAGGTAGAAATCATATTTTATTTAACCTTGTGATACTGGTCTCTGCCTGACACAGGGTTGGGATTAAGTCAATGTCTGTTGCTGGGTGAGTGTATGATTTATTGAGCAGTGATTATTATGGTTCTTGCAGTTGAACATGTTTGTATTAACATAGTTTAGCATAGGTCATGTAAAGAGTATGAATGTGCTATTTAGCACAAGCTTCAATTATAGGGACAATAAGTTATCTTTTTAAAGAATGTAGGTTCAACTAGACAGGAAGAAAAAACTTTACTGATCTATGGAACTGAAGAGTGATTGTAATAAATAATACATTGCATATTTCAAAATCTCTGTGAGTAGATTTTTAGTTTTCACTACACACAAAAAAGTGGGAGACTTCAAAAGTCTGTAGAAAAATGAAATTAAAATATAAGCTTATTTGGGTGCAAAAGAATTTTGAAATCCATGCATAGTGTTTTCATAATATGCATTTTCCATGAGATTTTGAAGACCTCTCATATGTGAGGTGATGGATTTGTTAATTAATGTGATTTAATCATTCCAGTTGTAAGCATGTATTAAACATCACATTGTGCCCCATAAATATATATAATGTTATTTATCAATTAAAAAAAAAACTGCACAAGCTGCAGATTTTAGCTTGCACATTTTCATTAAAGCCTCCCTGCTCAGCAGCTAATATATCACTTCAGTTATTTGGAACTCATTCAACAGTGGATGCTTAGCCTGTTGTAATCTCGTTGCACCTCCTTGCTAAGAAATATTTGTTTAATAAATGTCTGTATGCATGGCAGAATTTGGTCTGAGATTTATTTCATTATACTTTGGTAATGAGGTTAAAGGAAGTACCTAATTTTCACCTACCTCAAAGATTTGGGGGCAACCATGGCTCATCACCTGAAAGGAACCTGTTACTTGTGTACAACTAAATTGATTGCCAGTTCACAGCTGCAATTCTTTGTGAGGCTTTGCAGGAGTCACTGCAAAACAGCATGGCATAATACCTGAAGCAGCGTAAAAGACTCAAACACCCCTAGTTCATCACAGACTGGGAATGTTTATTTTATTTGTGTATTTATTAATTTTTTTTATCATAGACAGGTAACTTTTCACTTTCATGTCCATTAAATGTTTTGTCTTTTCCCTGATGCTTACCCCCATTATCCAACCCTTGCTACCCACTCCCCATTACTCACCCACTTCTATACTGTCTCTAGTAGCTACAGTTTGCCCCCTTCTGAATTACCTATAGTTTTAAAATGGAATATGAGGTTTCAAACCTCTCTACTGTCATACCTGTGTTACACAACTGTCTACAAAGATTTTCTCTACGTAATGAATCTAAATTAATTCATACTGGTCTCATACTATGTTAAGAATCTTTTTTCTTTTTTTCTGAAAAGTTAAATCCGACAAACTCTTGAATATGATATAGTTTTCGAAAGTGGGATTCCCAGTTACACACTTGTTCCCTTAAATTAGCATTTATCACTTTACATGATAATCATTACTTTGCTTATGTTTTATCCAGTACATTCTTTATTATTATTATTATTATTATTATTATTATTTTTGCAGAGGTTTTTGCTATAGGGCATATGCGCTTGCCAGACAGACAGAGAAAGACAGACAGAAAGCGAGAAATCACCCTTCACGGGGGATGGCCACACCACAATCCCTTCTCCTCCATTCTTCTCTCGGGATCTTGGGCACGCACACACATATGCACCCGGTGTGAGTTTAAGCCACTGGATCTGGGGCTCGAACTGTTGCCAACAACATGGGAGTCCAGCGACATAGCCATTATGCCAACTGCTGGCCCCTTATACAGTAGATTCTAAACTCCCTGCAGGTAGAAATCATATTTTATTTAACCTTGTGATACTGGTCTCTGCCTGACACAGGGTTGGGATTAAGTCAATGTCTGTTGCTGGGTGAGTGTATGATTTATTGAGCAGTGATTATTATGGTTCTTGCAGTTGAACATGTTTGTATTAACATAGTTTAGCATAGGTCATGTAAAGAGTATGAATGTGCTATTTAGCACAAGCTTCAATTATAGGGACAATAAGTTATCTTTTTAAAGAATGTAGGTTCAACTAGACAGGAAGAAAAAACTTTACTGATCTATGGAACTGAAGAGTGATTGTAATAAATAATACATTGCATATTTCAAAATCTCTGTGAGTAGATTTTTAGTTTTCACTACACACAAAAAAGTGGGAGACTTCAAAAGTCTGTAGAAAAATGAAATTAAAATATAAGCTTATTTGGGTGCAAAAGAATTTTGAAATCCATGCATAGTGTTTTCATAATATGCATTTTCCATGAGATTTTGAAGACCTCTCATATGTGAGGTGATGGATTTGTTAATTAATGTGATTTAATCATTCCAGTTGTAAGCATGTATTAAACATCACATTGTGCCCCATAAATATATATAATGTTATTTATCAATTAAAAAAAAAACTGCACAAGCTGCAGATTTTAGCTTGCACATTTTCATTAAAGCCTCCCTGCTCAGCAGCTAATATATCACTTCAGTTATTTGGAACTCATTCAACAGTGGATGCTTAGCCTGTTGTAATCTCGTTGCACCTCCTTGCTAAGAAATATTTGTTTAATAAATGTCTGTATGCATGGCAGAATTTGGTCTGAGATTTATTTCATTATACTTTGGTAATGAGGTTAAAGGAAGTACCTAATTTTCACCTACCTCAAAGATTTGGGGGCAACCATGGCTCATCACCTGAAAGGAACCTGTTACTTGTGTACAACTAAATTGATTGCCAGTTCACAGCTGCAATTCTTTGTGAGGCTTTGCAGGAGTCACTGCAAAACAGCATGGCATAATACCTGAAGCAGCGTAAAAGACTCAAACACCCCTAGTTCATCACAGACTGGGAATGTTTATTTTATTTGTGTATTTATTAATTTTTTTTATCATAGACAGGTAACTTTTCACTTTCATGTCCATTAAATGTTTTGTCTTTTCCCTGATGCTTACCCCCATTATCCAACCCTTGCTACCCACTCCCCATTACTCACCCACTTCTATACTGTCTCTAGTAGCTACAGTTGGCCTCCCTGCTGTTATACCTTCCAGTCTTTCAGTTTCTGCTCTAGAATGTGGACATTCAGTATATATTAAGTAGAGACATACAATTTTAAATGAGACGCAATAGAAAATGGAAGATCTGCTTTTATCATTCAAGGGAGTAAGAATAATTCCCTACTCTGAAAACATGCAATTTACTAAAGTATTAAGATGGAAATGAGAGTGCTCTCTATAAAAACTGAGACAATAAAATATTTTGGAGATTTGATTGTATAAATTGTGGAAATGTATTAATGGATACATATTTTCAGAATTTTCTCTTTAATTCCATGTAGGCTTGTTTGTATAATTTTTAAATTTCCATGGAAGATAAACTTATTTTGAAGGCTTTGAATAAAAAAAAATTACCTATCCAGTGACAAATTTTGTATAAGAAAAAATCAGTCAAGAGTCCCTCGTGTGTAGTTTTCTTTAGATCGAGTTACAGTGGAGCTTCCGAGCCATAGCTGAGTTTAGTTATAAAATGAAAAGATTCTCTCCTTCACAACTGTATGTCGAGTTTCCTGGGATTTTTAGATGATGAGAAAGCCAATATGAAATAAATTGCTGTAATTCAAGAAAGTCGTTATGTGCCACTTTTGAAAGTTGCACGCTTATCTGGTAGTTGAAAAGACTCTTAACTTTTAGAAAATATATGCTGTCAAGGAAAAGTAATTTTGAGGAAGCATTCGGATGTCCCCTCCATGAAGAAAAAGTAGGTAGTTACATTAATATTTTAATACAAATTATGTTGTAGAGAAAGCATGTTACTTGAAATCACTGGATACTTATTTCAGACTTAAGCTTTCCAACAAATCATCTGTATGACTTTGGAAAGCTATTTAATGTTACCAAGTCTCTACTTCCTCAATGGCAGGTTGAGATGAAGATCGAATGGTAGGTATGGATATACATAGAGATGTTTAATGAATGTCTGTGTGCATGGCAGAATTTGGCCTGAAATTTATTTCATTATAATCTGGTAATGAGGTTAAGGGAAGTAGCTAGTTAAGGGATGTGGCTGTAGAGATAGCACTTGCCACATCTCCTTGCAAATTTTGCTCAATATACATGTATTTCCTTTGTTTTCTTGTCTGAGCTAGTTTTTAAATTTTTTCCAGATTATCACGAATGGCAATCGTGATAATAAAAGAGCTATTCTTTCAAAGATATGTATTTTTAATGGATAGTAATAATTTTTGTGGCTCCATTTCCTCCTGCACTTAATAAATCTCTTCATTATTATCAATTCTTTTCCCTTAGTAGGGCCCATAAAATAAAGTCAAAATCTGGTGTGGAAGCTATGAACTCTTTTCCTTCAAAGAGCATAGGAAGTAACAGGATGAACATTCTTAATCTCTTTCAGATGTACACGAAGACTAGTGAGGACCTTGAATCCTGTAACAGATTATGTTTTCCAAAAGGACTGCAGCAGTATCTCCCATCCCATATACTCTTCTTCCATAGCGTACTTAACTTCCCATCAAGAAGTGGGGAGGTCTGTGTTGCCTCTGTGTGAATCTGGGTGGCTTGTGACTTGCTTGAAAATAATAAATTGTGGGGACCAGCGAGCGGATGGTGTAATGGTTATGTTGCTGAACTCCAACATAATCAACTGCAGTTTGAGTCCCGGGCCTGGCGGCATAAAACTAACATGGGGCGTGTGTGCATGCAAGCCTAAGATCCTGAGAGGAGAATGGAGGAGAAGGGATTGTGGTGTGGCCATCCCTTGGGAGGTGATTTCTCAGTTTCTGTCTCTCTGTCTCTCTCTGTCTTTCCAGTGAGTGCATGCACCCTATAGCAACAATCTTTAAAAAAAATTGTGGCTAAAGAGATGCTGTGTTACTTCCCAGATGATACAAGAAAAAAAAAATACTATTTTACTTTGTTTTCTGGGGCAGTTGAACCCCCAGGTATGAAGTCAGGCTACCTGGGACTGCCAAATCGGAAAGGCCACATGATGAACAGCCAGAGCTGGCTTCCCAGCTCATGGGTACTGTCAATAATTTGCCATGTGAGTAAGTCATCTTGGAGCCCCAGTCTATAATTTGTTACATTCACAAGAGACTCCTACTGAGAACATCCAGCCAAACCTTTCCATTTTTTGATCCATAGCTTTGTAGGCAAAATAAAATAGTTGCTTTAAGCTATAAAATGTTGGAGTTAATTTTCTTATAATAATAAGGAAAACAAATCCTTTATTAAAATTTGACTAAAGCAAGGATATTTTAATAGTTTGAATGAGTTTCCCAGAAATTCATGTGATTAAAATGTGGTGGTGGGGTCAGCAGATGGCATAGTGGTTATGTTGCTGGACTTCCACGTGGCCACCTGTGATTTGAGTCCCAGGTCCAGTAGCTTAAAAATCACACCAGGTACATGTGCATGCCCAAGATCCCAGGAAGAGAATGTAAGAGAAGGAATTGAGACATGGTCATCCTCCTGGAATGGGGACGGAAAGTGATTTCTCACTCTCTCTCTTACTGTGTCTGTCTCTCTCTTTCTGGCAAGCACCTGTGCCCTGTGGAAAAAATTCTGTAAAAAAAAAACATGGTTGTGGTAGGATTAAGAAGGTGAAAATCCAACTCAGGAAATAAGAGGGTGGGGCTTTTGGAAGAAGATTAGAATCAGGTCATCAGGGTGGGGACCCTATGATTGAATCCTGGTGGGTTAAGGGGAAGGAATGAGACAGATGCAACAGTGACACAGACACATGCTAATTCTGTGTAAACGCGTGAGGTCCCATGCCAGCTAGGAACTCCTCAGGGACTCTTCACATTCAGACACTTATTAGATATGGTCCCTTGACTTTGGACCTCCGAAATCATGAACTGAGTTAGCCACTATTATTATTAATCACCTAGGCCCAGTTATTTCTGTTATTATCAACGCAATGGATGGACTAATAGATATTAAAAACGTTTGTCAAATATCGGAGGATTTAGTCATACGAACCATAGTTTGCAAAATTCTTCTGAGACATTAAAGGAGAAAATAAGCGTGATAAATTTATATGATCTCAGTTTCATGGGAAAAAGTGATTTCATGGAATGTGTGGTATATGCAATGCAAAAGGTTGTTCTTCCTTAAAGACATTGAACTGTAGTGTGAAATCCAAGATTTGTTAAACATCAAGTGTAGCAGTTACATATTAGTTCTGGCAATTGGTGCCTTTATTCATTACTCTGTTAGATTAAATATCATATCATTTTCTTGCTACAGAATGTTGCCAACTTCCTCTGTTTCACTGATGACTCTTATAAATATAACAGGATAATTTGTAGAGAGATACCACTTTATGTTTAGGTCTTATCGATAAAAGATACAGGAAAAAATAGGAATTATCTTTCCAGCTCAACTCCAAGAAATTAGGCAAATGCTCATATTTGTTGTCTCAGAAACAGAAATAAAAATAGCTTAAAACTCAACTCAGAATCTGAACCTTTCCTATCATGTGTGTGAGTATGTGTGTGCGCTCTAGGGGGTATTTGAGTAGGGTGTAAAGGATATAGGACAATTTAGAATAAAAGAGAACTTTTTTTTTTTTTGGAGAGGTTTTCGCTATAGGGCGCGTGCGCTTGCCAGACAGACAGAGAGAGACATAGAGACAGAAAGCGAGAAGTCACCCCCCAGGGGGGATGGCCACGCCGCAATCCCTTCTTCATTCTCCTCTTGGGATCTTGGGCACGCACGCACACGTGC
Organism: Tupaia belangeri chinensis; assembly: GCF_000334495.1. Lineage (NCBI taxonomy): Eukaryota > Metazoa > Chordata > Mammalia > Scandentia > Tupaiidae > Tupaia > Tupaia belangeri. The sequence goes on along the minus strand of NW_006159547.1, from coordinate 1,537,749 downwards.
CCGGCGTGAGTTTTAAGCCACCGGGTCTGGGACGCAAACCGCAGTCGACTATGTGGGAGTCCAGCAACATAGCCATTACGCTAACTGCTGGTTCCCTAGAATAAAAGAGAACTTTTGAAAGTTTATTCTGAGATAGAGAATAAAAGGGATTTTCCTGATCTTGAGAAAAGTAGATTCGTGTACCTTATTCCCTCAGAGCAACTTCTTTGAAAAATTATGGACCCCGGGAGAAGGGCGATTGTATGGTTAATGCTATGCATCCAGGCTGCTAACCTCAGATATGACTCGCAGGTGTCAGAATACTCCCTTGAAAGAACCATGAGGGCTTAATTAATTAATATATTAATTTATATAGTTATCCACTCAATCATTAATTCATTAAACACATACTTATTGAGTAAAATTATGGGATAGGCAGTGTTCTAGGTTTAGGAGATACTGTCTTGAATAATATACATAAATTGCTTGCTCCCATATATCTAATGTATAGTGGTAGGAGATAATTAGGAAGTAAAATAACAAGATAATTTTAGTTACATCTTTCAAACAGAAGAAGAGCAGTGTGGGCAGAAAGTGACTGAAAATCCTTTGAGGAGGTAACATGCCACTAGACACCTAAATGAGTCAAAGTAGAGGAGAAAGAACATTACCTTTAGAAGGAGGAGTTAGTAAATTGGGCCTTGAACTACAAGTGAGTTTGGTGTGCCTGGAACATGGAGTGTTAGGAGATGAGATTGAAGACGTGAGCAAGAGTTGGATCACATAAAGTCTGGTAGGCCATGAGAACGAGCTTGCATTTATAGTCCATGTCCAAGGGAAGAGTGCTCTGATTTGACTTATGCTCTAGAAAGAGCACTTGAAAGCTAGCAGGTACATGAATTGAGGTTGAGGGCAAGGAGATCCACTAAGGGGCTATTTTTATAGTCCAGACCCAAGATAATGTGACTAGATGAGGACTTTGGAGGTGGTGAGATGTGGTTGGATTTGTGATTTATTTTGGAGGCAGCGCCCAATAGTACATATGGTTGTACTGTGTAGAGTGAGGAAAAAGAGGAAGCAAGCATGAGGAGCAACTGAATAGGTGGTGGTGCTATTTAATAAGATTGGGGAACACCAGGGGATGAATAGATTTGAGGAAAATAAAAATACTTTTTTTGGGCCATTGTTTGGGGATTCTCATTAAACCTTTACAGGCCAGCTAGTGGAGTGGTGGTTAAAGGAGCTGGATCCCACATGGCCAACTCCACACTTTGAATATTGGACCTGGGAGCTTGAAAAACACTCTGGGCAGATGTGTGTGTGTGTCTAAAATCCTGAGAAGAGAATGGAAGAGAAGGGAATGGTGTGGCCATCCCCTCTGGGAATGGATTTCTCAGTTTCTCTGTCTCTCTCTGATAAGCACATGTGCCTTATAACCAAACCAAACCAAACCAAACCAAACCAATCTAAACCAAAATAAAACAACAATCTTATTAAACGCTTAGAAGGAAATGTCAAATAGGTAATTGGTTTTATAAGTAAAGAGACCAGGGAAGAGATTTGGTTTCAGTCTAGAGGTGACATTTGAAGTCTTGAGACTATGCGACAGAGATTGTACAGACTGAAAAGATGAGACAGCTGACTTTGCCCTAAAATACATTTAAAGGTAGAAAGAGTGAAATGGCTAACAAAATAGACTGAAAACAGGTTGATTAGGGCAGCAGGAAGGAAGTCAGAGAGCTTAATGCCATGGAAGGCAAGAAATGGATCTAATCAAGAATGAGAAGTAATAAATGATCTTGAATAAAATGCGTCAAAGATGTGACAATTCAATTTAACAATATGAAATGAAGAAAAGCCAGACTGATGTGGGTTAAAGAAAGAATAAAACATCAGATTGTGGGTTTAGTAACTGTTAGATGACTCCTTTTTATAAGTTTTACTTTGAAAGGAAGCAGATATGGCACAGTAATTACAGGTGTATATACGATTGAGAATTTTTTTTTTTTTAACACAAAATAGTTGAGAATGTTTCCGTAGTGCTGACACTGATCCATCTTAGTAATCACGGTCAGTTGAAGACACAGCCTTAGTTTTTCCAACCTGTGCGAGATCCCAGACCCCTGTGGGATTCATCAGCAGCAGAAAAAAGCCCATTTTCCAAACAACTGAGATAAAATGTCTTGCCAGGAGTACAGGTAGGCAAGTGGGATACTCATCTCTGGTATAAAATGTAAAGTAGCATCCCCAAATACAATAATCAATAAATAAGACTTTAATACACTAATTTTAGAAGCTTAATTTAATTTTAAAATATCCAAAATGAGCCAAACACTAAAGTTCTAAAGAAATAATAAGAGTACCAGGCTGAACTATATTGGTGCCTGAGGTAAAAGGAAAACCAGTAATATCGACTTCATGTATACTTAAATTTTGTGTATTTTACTAAATCTGGGTCATCTTGTAGACATTTTTATTTTGGAAAATATTGCATTGTAGTAAAATGTCTCTTGACTACTGAATGGTTTGGTGTCCCTTAAATTTTACATGCCAGGAATATCCTTCTATCATCTCATCCCAGTCCCTGCTTTGCCTTCTAGCCCAGTGGACAGGGGCTCAAAACAGATTATATTGGATTCAGTGAAATGAAAGAATGGGAATGTTTTGCAAATATGAGAAGAGTATGGACTTCAAGATTTTTATCCTTAAAAATTCTTGAGTTTAGTGCCTCAAATCACAATGCCAATTTTTGTTTTCCTTTGAAAGTGTTTGGATAGGAAGTTTTAAAGGTGTGATTTCTAGTACTTCTTTAGGAATGTGATCTATGTTTACTTTAGAGATTTGTCTACCACAAAACTCAAAGGCTGTCAACTGTCTTATCATGCAGAATGAAATGCATTGCCAGGCACAGTAATAAGCCTCAGATCTCTATCACCAAGAAGTATTTCCCCTTAAAAATGAAGGGAATGAGGGCCAGCAGGTGGCATAGAGGTTAAGGTGGCTGGATCCCACATAACCCACTGCTGATTCATTTCCCAGAGCTGGCAGCCTGAAAAACACACTGATCATGTGTGCGTGCATGCCCCAAATACTCTTTCTGGGAGTGATTTCTCACTTTCCCTCTCTCTCTATGGTCTCTGTCTCTCTCTGGTGAGCACACACACCCTATAACAAACTACAGAAAACAATAACAAAACACATAACAACAAGAAGAAGAAACAAACAAACCTAAACCCCCCAAAACTAAAGGGATGAAATGAGAGAAAGTAAAACATTTTTAGGTGATAACAGGTCATCAAAAAGATGTCGATTGCTGTTATGAGTTGAACTGTGGCCCTTCAAAAGTTCTATGTTGATATCTCCATTCCCCATATCTGGGAATGTGACTTTATTTGGAGATGGGGGGCAGGTCTTTAAAGACATACATTAAAATGAAGCAGCTCAGAGTCGACCCCATAAGGACTACACGGCTGGTGTCCTTGTAAGAAAGGAAATTGATACACAGATATGTACAGAGAAAAGAGTACATGGCGGTACAGGAGAAACACCTTGTAAATATGAGAATGGCCCATCTGGAAGCCATGGAGAGAGAACTGTTACAAATCTTTCTTTCCCACAGCTCTCAGAAGGAACCAACCCTGCCAGCATCTTGTTTCAGACTTCCAACTTCCAGAACTGTGAGAGCATACATTTATGTTGTCTAAGCCACCCAGTGTGTGGTGCTCTGTTAGGGAAGCACTAGCAAACCGTTGCAATTACCTCTCTTTTTCTGCCTCCTCATGCCACACAACACAATAGTTCTTATTGCTAAGTCTTTATTAGTCATCACAAAAGAAACGACAGTTGTTTTGTTTTTGATACCAAAATGACCATCCAAGGAGGAATCTTCATCTCTAAACCTACTTATTTATTCCCTAAATCTATCTCCAATTCCCTGTCATTTCTATTCTGTATAAGAGAGAGCTGACACAGGGATAAGTTCTCATAAAAGTAATAGGTATCATTGTTATTAAATACGTTTTCCTTTGTAGCTATTTCCTTGAGGAATTTTAGCAGAATGTATTACTGTCTAATGTATTTTTAAATCATATACTCTACTTGTTTTAAGAGGAGGAGAAAAAGGGGTGCCCAGGGCATTATACAATTGATGTAGGTGGAGGAGGGAAACTTATGCTTGAAAAGTCTTGGAAAAAATTTGAAATTCAAGCTTAGGTTCTTTTGACAAATTCGTACTATTGTGATTTAAGTTTTTAAATCTGTATGGAGATTTTCAATATACAATGTAATTATAATATCACTTTCAATGTTGTAATTTTACTGTTGTAGCTATGGTTTGTAAACATATTTTCTTTTAAGTTTTGTCATGCTTCTTATTGGAGTTGTTTATTAAACGAATATTTATTGTGACACTATAATGTGCCAGTCATTGTTATAAGCGTATTCATAAAACAATTGAAGCCTCTTGGAGCTCACATTCTACTGTGTGGGGGAGTGGGAGAATATATGTGTTATGGTTTGATAGTTTGAGGCCCCAAATTTCATGTTCTGGAATTTGATGTTGGAAGTTGGTGAGGCTAACTGGGTGTAATGGGGTATAATGATTACTATGGAGTCCACAGTCTTGTGAATAGATTAATGATGTCTTCTGAGATCCGGTGAATTTCAGGTCTTGTGAGAAAAGGTTAGTCCTCATGAGAGCTGGTTGCTGAAAACAACATACTGTCTCCTTCTTTGCATGCACTTACCATCCTCTGGGTTTTTATTAGTTATGTTGTGGTTCTAAACCTTTGGACTTCCCAGTCACCAGAACGGTGAGTTTTGTAAATAGAGCTTTTTCTTTTCTCTTTCTTTCTTTCTTTTTCTTTCTATCTCTTTCTTTCTTCCTTTCTTCTTCTTTCTTTCTTTCTCTCTCTCTCTCTCTTTCTTTCTTCTTTCTCTCTTTCTTTCTTTCTTTCTTCTTTCTTTCTTTCTTTCTTTCTTTCTTTCTTTCTTT
>NW_006159547.1:1479474-1532714 GCF_000334495.1 Tupaia belangeri chinensis | reverse complement strand
TTTCTTTCTTTCTTTCTTTCTTTCTTTCTTTCTTTCTCTTTAAGGTTTTTGCCTTAAGGTGCATGCGCTCATTGGAGTGTAAGAAAGACAGAGACAATGAGAGGGAAAGTGAGAAATTACCTCCTGGGGTGGGGGCGGGGATGGCTGTGTCACAATCCTTTCTCCTCCATTCTCCTTACAGTATCTGGGGCATGCACACACATGTGACATGTGCCTGATGTGTTTCAAGCCACCAGGCCCAGGACTCAAACCACTGTCAGCCATGTGGTAATCCAGTGACTTAACTGCTATGCCACCTGCTGACCCCTTGTAAATAAATCTTTATCCTCTTTATAAAATCACCCAGGCTCAGGTATTTCTGTTGTCAGTATAAAAATGAGCTAAGAAAATAAGAAGATAGTCTGTTTAAAGAACAGTAAATGTAAAAGCGAAAAAAAAAAAAAACCCAAAGATTTGAATAAGAGAAGTCCGAATTGAAGATAAAGATTTTTTTTTTTTGAGAGGTTTTTCACTATAGGGCGCGTACGCTCACCAGACAGACAGAGAGAGACAGAGAGACAGAAAGCAAGAAATCACCCCCCAGAGGGGATGGCCATGCCGCAATCCCTTCTCCTCTATTCTCCTCTCGGGATCTTGGGCACGCACGCACACACGCCTGGCATGGGTTTTAAGTCACCGGGTCCGAGATGCGAACTGCAGTCAACTACGTGGGAGTCCAGCGAGATAGTCATTATGCTAACTGCTGGTTCCCTGAGATAAAGATATTTTAAACAGAATGGTCAAGTTGGGCATTATTGAGATGATGACCTAAAAGATATGAGAAAATGAGCCTTGTGGATACCTGGAGGCAAATGGACAGCCAGTGCAGATGACCTAGGACAGGAGTATGTTTGCTGTGTTTGAGGAACAGTGAGATGGCTTTTGTGGCTAGAGCCTAGTGAACTGGCGGAGTTAAAAAATGCAGTCAGATTGCTAAGCAGAGGTAGGTCAGGTTGGATAGGGTGGCTGAATTTCTTTTTTTTTGGGTAAAGAATTATTTTAAGCTTATTTATTTATTTAAATTTGACCATAGAGGGAGAGAGAGAAAGAGAGAGAGAGAGAGAGAGAGAGAGAGAGAGAGAAAGGAAGCCACCAGATCTAAGACCTGAACTGCAGTTGGCTATGTGGGAGTTCAGTGCCCTTAACCACCATGCCACCTGCCAGCCCAGGGTGATTGAATTTCTTTAAGAGCTACTTATTCATTCAAACATCCAGTCATTTAATAAGCATTTATGAATGTCTTGGTTACACTAGACCTTGGTGGTACAAAGTAAAAAACAAAACAAAACAAACAGAATAAACCATGTTTCTGTCCTTAAGAAGTCTTACAAGTCTTACAGATGAAGTCAGTGACTATCATACAGTAAGTGTGATTGACAGCCTGGATATAATAAAGGTAATATTCTAGCTGAGTGTGTGTGTGTGATAAAACTGAAGAAAGAGGGAAAATGATACTTGTGGTAGGCTTTAGGAAAAGTTACTTAAGACAATGAAGGCTATTAGAGAAAGGGTAAACTTTTGATGCCTTTCCTACTTATATTCTCTCTTCATGTTTCAGTATCAGGTAACAAGAAATGGAAAATTATTGAAGATAACATGTATGGTAATAGCCTTGACTAAGCCACTATGCAGTGTATCCTGGATGGGAAATTGCATTTTGTATGCTGTGATGATGTACAGTGAATGAATGCAAAATAAATTTATTTTAAAAAAAGAAGATAACTATGCTATTTCTAAAATTTCTTGTATATAATTTAAAACATGCTTTCAGGGCTCATCTGTAAAGCTAGAAATATTCTACTTCTTCGACCCTCCATTTCGTTCTGTGCCTCCTTTGCACGACTTTGCTGCTTGTGTTTGCTTATATCAATTACTGTCTTCCTTGCGGGACAGTTGGCATTTTCTTACTTGTTCATCCCTCTATTTTTATGGTCTAGTGCAGTTCCTGGCACCTTAATACACTGTAAATATTTGTTGACTGACACTAATACAATAATTTGCACCTACCCAAACGATCCTGCTACTTTTGGATCATTTTTATACCAAGCAATTTATGCTATATTTTTTTCTATCTTGTCTTATTCTTTATGATTTTTATATAAGGAGCTGACATTTGTGAGAGCATACTTTTGGTCTAAAAATTACAGCAGTTATTTAAAAGCCACACTGATATCTTTTCCTTGGTGCTTGTATTTTTACCCTTTCTTATTGCTATCTTTTAATATTCCCCCTCTACTATTATTTATGTATCACTGAAGCGAGTGGTTAGTTTACAAGACAGCCAAGATTTTCTTTGATTTTCCTGTTACTCTTTCAGTCACTGGAGTTCTCGATACTATAACTACTGTTCTGTGAAGAGACACCTGACTGGAAATAGTATTGGAAGTTGGAGTATCTCAGAATGGCTCTGTGGTTACTGTGTCATAGAGTCAACTTGAGTACGCTCTGGTAATCTTGGGTCACACTCTTCTTTTTTTTTTTTTTTTAAGAAAACAGATGTCATTCCACTGTCCTTGGCAGATTGAAATTTTCTGAGATTCGGTTTGCTGATAATTATCTGTTTACTTTTCCCCTATTTTTGAAGTTTGGATAATTATTTTTTTAATTGAATTTAGGGCTTTTATTAGAGCATATCACAGAATTGACTTGAGCTTGTTCATTTGGTACTAGGTTTAACTTTTCTATTTTTTGTTTTCATTATTATTTTTATTTATTTAGTTTTTAAGGTTTTTGTCATGGGCATGTGCCCTCACTGGAGAGAGACAGAGAGAGATGGTGAGAAGGAAAGTGAGGAATCACTACCCACACGGGATGGCCATGCTAAAATCCTTTCTCCATTCACCTTCTGGGATTTTGAGTACACATGCACATGTGCCTCGTGTGATTTTCAAGCCACCAGGTTTGGAACTGGAGCTGTGATTGGCCATGTAGGAACCCAGCACCTGAATCACCACACCACCTGTTGACCTAGTTTTTATTATTCTCAATTTTAGAATTTTAAAACTTTTTACTTAGTTTTTATTATTCTAAATTTTTAGTTTTTATTATTCACAATTTTAGTCACATATATCTTTACAGTGTATAACATTTCTTTTTCCAGCATGATTACCATGCATATTGGTCAAGACAAAGACATTACTATCCACATCAGTAGCAGCAAATAGCTTTTCCTTTTTTTAAAAAACGATTATTATTATTTATTCTCATATTTAAAACATTCCATCACAATACATCATTTGGCTTGTAAAGAGAATTTATCTAACTAGAAATATTTCTCAGACCAGTCCAGCTGAGAATACTATACATGTTAGGATCAACAGGTAATAAGCCATTTCTGTATCCCACAAATGTCATGATTCTCTATTTTTCCTCCTGTTTTCCTTCTCTATACTCTTCCCTTCTGCATCACTGAATCTTTATTTGATATAGAAGATCTTTTTTCATTGGTGGAGTCAGATTCATGTCTACCTCTGTTAATTTGTAAACCTCCCATTTCATTCTTAAGTTAAAACCTATCCAGTGTATCTTCTGAAACAGCTTCTTTTCAGAACCCAGTGAAAAGTGACCTTTTAGAAAAATTGAACAAAAGAGTATAAGCTTATTTATGTAATATACACATGTACATAGCCAAACATTATATTTTCCTCAGTTCCTGGTTTAGTACTGTTTTCTAATTAAAATATTGAGTTCTAGTTTCTCTACAGTCTCACTGTGTCCTTCATGGCCCACTAATTCTGTAGCTATAGATAAGTATGAACTTAATTGAAAATACTTAGCCCTAATTGCTTTTAATCATTAAGCAAGCCCATAGTTGTTCTAATTTATACCTTATTTTAATAAACATATATTGAGTACTTATTGCACGTCAGGAATTGTGCCAGGCATGAGAACAGAAACATGAATCAGAAGGTCACTTTCTTCCAGGACTGTTTGTCTAGTGTGTGAAATAGCTTCATTGTTAGGTAATGGTTAAATACAAGAAGTATAGCTGTCTCAGTAATGTGATGGTGATCACTGGTTAGAGAAAACTGCTTAGGGAAGTTTAAACCAGATATATTTCTTTTTTAATTCAAAATTGGACTAAATTTTAACCTGACCTAGTAACTCGTTTGCCACCTTAATGTGTGCCCACCAGCCTCTGAACGCCCTTCAATGGCTGCTTTCTATGGTTGGAGTTGGGGCCACTGAAAAACCTGTGTTTTATGGCAAGAAGAAGATATGGAATGTAGAACAAGAAAGCTTCCTGAACCTCCACTGGCAGGAACTATTATGACTGATGTGTACAGTAGCTTTGTTGAAATATTAATGTGGTAAACTTTTGTTGAGCAATCAGCCTTCTCTTGCTTAATAAGTAGTTATAGTCCTTTTTTTTTGGCTTTCAGCAAACACATAAAAATATGAGCCATGTGGTTCTGAGGACAGGTGGCTGACCCAGTACCTGATCCTGTAACAGCTGACAGTATTTATTAATTTCTTCCATTAGAGAGATGGAGAGAGGGGGGCACTTCTAACAGAGTTCTCATGCCAAATCCACTCCCAGTTTCAACTACCCATGATCATAGGCATCCTGACCTGGGAGACACAGGGCATCTCTGGTAATGAATTTAGGATTTCCCACGTGGCTTCAGTGTTGCAGAGTGCTGCCTCACTGCTGTGCCACTGTGGCTGGCTTAAGCCAGTTATGCTTCTTACAAGCCAAGGAAAAGTTAGTGAATATCAGGGATGGGATGGGAAACGATGGGAGAAAAAAGATATTCTAGACAAGGTCAGCATAAGCAACTGCACAGAAGCGGGAACAGCATGGTATAGGTGTATGCAGGTTTGTTTACATGCAAGTGGACATGAATGTTCTTGTGCAATTCAGTTTCTGTTGAATTCAGACTAGTCCACTGAAGATCAGTGGAAATCCTGAATGGTTGGAAGGACTAGAAGGACTTATAGTTTATGTAAAGGTATTTGAATTTTTTTTTTTTTGAGAGGTTTTTGCTATAGGGCGCGTGCACTCGCCAGAAAGAGACAGAGAGATAGAAAGCGAGAAATCACCAGCCACAGAGAGGATGGCCACGCTGCAATCCCTTCTCCTCCATTCTTCTCTCGGGATCTTGGGCACGTACGCACACGTGCCCAGCGTGAGTTTAAGCCACTGGGTCCGGGACTCAAACTGCAGCCGACTACATGGGAGTCCAGCGACATAGCCATTACGCTAATTGCTGGTCCCAAAGGTATTTAGATTTTATGCTGAAGGTGAGTGGCAGTTCTCAACCTTTTCATAAGGTTACCCTTTGAGAATCTGTTGACAGTACTGAATATCTCCCTGCCTCCAGCAAAAAATGGCGAAAAGTGAGCATGTCCACAGGTCAGTAATTCTCACTCAAGACAGGTCATAACAAGTACTAGCAAATGACAATCCAATAAAAATATAACTCCTGACCATAAAGTCATTTTTGTGTGTGTTTATTTAAAACAAAGGCTGGGACCAGCAGATGGCGTAATGGTTGCGTTGCGTCAACTTCCATGTAGCTGACCGTGGTTTGAGTGAGTCCCGGACCTGTTGGCTTAAAACTCATGCCTGTCATGTACACATGTGTGCCCAAGATTCTAAGAGGAGAATGGAAGAGAAGGGATTGCGGCATGGCCATCCTCCCTGGAGAGTAATTTCTCGCTTTCTGTCTTTTTGTCTCTCTCTGTCTTTCTAGTGAGTGCATGAACCCTATAGTAAAAATCTCTCTCAAAATAAATAAATAAATAAAAGTGATAATTCTATACAGCAACAACATGGTGCAGGAAGGGACTGAGAAAGAAGGTCTGATTGGCTGGGGGTGAAGGGAGAAATACTGTTAAATTCTGTTAAAAATTATAACTAAGTATCCTTGTCAACATTTTAGTGGTTTTTTAAAAAAATGAGAATATAGTTTATAGCTTTGCTCATCACAGAAAAAAAGTGTTGCATAAAAATATTTATTAACTGGATATAGGGGAGAAATCTAAGAAACTTTGATTAAACAGAAACCACAAAATAATATTGTAGTAAACTTCTAATATATTAATACCACATTTAATATAATTGGGCCAATCTTATCAGAAGAGTTTATCAAATTAAATAAAAACTTATAACATTTTGATCACATGCAGCTACAAGAAATAGCCAAATTTATTTTCCTAATTACTTACCTAAATTAAACTACACAGAAATGATGAAGAAATACATCTCATTCACAAAATGACCAAAAGAAAGCTGATATGCCTAAATTGACATCAGGCAAGACAACATTTATAAGGATAAAGTGGGCATAATACTTAATAAGAAGGTAAAATGAGAAGGAAGTAAAAAAATAGGAGGTACCAATGGGGTAATAGGCAGATTGGCTAGTTTGGGGTCAAGGGTACACATGAATGAACTTTGAGATTATGTAGAACTAAAACAGAGGAGATGGATGGGAGGATGGGTGCAACCTAATTAACTGTTGGCAGTTCTCTCCCATCTGAGGGTAAAAGAAATATGATTTGAAATGGGAGGGGGCATTTTCATTTATGCCCAGTGGGCATTAGCCACTTACCTATTGAAAAACCATTGGCCCAGCCAAGGTAGCACATGCTGGTTGACACTGCTACATGGTACAACCATGCACCTTTGCCCTACCTACTCAGGAGACTGAGGCAGGAGGATTGCAAGTTTGCAGCCATCATAAGAAAATTAAACAAAAAAGCATTAATCTTATTTCTGATAGTCTTAAAAGTAGTATTTCATATGTTTCATAACCCATGCTACTAGCTGCTTACCACAGATGCAGTAAATGCAGTTAGTAGGATGGGGATTGTGGTCAGCGGGGAAGGGATCAGGTCTCAACCTTGGTACTTGGTCAGGTACTTGTTCCCAGGACCATGCAGTTTTCATTTTTCTTTATATATTAGCTGAAAGCAAAAATAAGGACCGTATCTACATATTAAATAAGAGAAGGCGGATTGGTTAAACGTTTGCCACACTAATATTTTGACAAAGCTACTCTACACACCAGCCATAATAGTTCCTGCCAGTGGAGGTTTAGAAGACTTTCTTTTTCTGTGTTCTATATCTTCTACTCGCCATAAAATGCAGTATTTCAGTGGTCCAGATTCCAACCATAGAAAGCAGCCATTAAAGGGAGTTCAGAGGCTGACAAACACATCCTAAGGGAGCAAATGAATGACTAGGTCAGATAAAAATTGGGAGGAAGCTGAAAAACCTATTACTTAAAATGATTTCCAGGTATTTAGTCATTGAACATGAGATAAAATATCTCCTCCAAAAACTGGCAACCACACTCTGAGGCTGAAGTCAGCTATTATCCAGACTTCAGATAAGAAGGTAAGTTGTTCAATGTGCATGATAGATGGTGGTGCCTCCTGTAGGAATGGGTCATTGAATTAGCATGATAGCTGTTAAGAGGTTCAAATATTGATTATACTTAGAGGTAGAGTCAAAAGTATATTTTTATGCTGTATCTGCTACATGGCATTACATATTGCCCCAGTCCATATGTATACCTACGGTGCTGTCCAATGGGTTCAGTATCAAAGTTAACTCTTGAGCCCTTCATTTTCATTTGGCAGAGTGACTCTTGTTCATCAGCTCTCCCTCCAAAAATTTCATTAACGTACCAGCACAAAAATATATTAACTCATGAAGATAAAGAAAAATAAGAGACAATAATGAATTAAAGATATAAAAAAATTTGGAAGACAGTAAACTGATAGGAAAGATATAGAAGACTAGAAAAATAGGACTCTAAATGCTTGCCGGAAGTGGAGTACATAAGAGTTGATCTAATCTGCCTTGCAGAATGCCCAAAACATGAGGGGGGGTGTGTGATGACAATGTGATAGGATGAAAGTCTACATACAAAGCGATTGAAGTTCTGATTCTGTCCATCTCCTCGAGCCACCCTACCAACATCCATCCATGTCCATCATAAGTAACCGCAAGTTTATCTGGAGAAACTGAGTCAAATTGTTTCTAGATTTGGAAATAAGAGACACACAGGAGAAGATAGATGGGGTAAGTTTAGGAAACAGGAACACGCAAAAATCTATGTATTGAAGTGCAGGACTAGCAAGATCTTCCTCTGCCTTGTAAGAAAATCCTGATACCCTCTCCCACCACCACACACTTATGCCCATCTTCTAATCAGCTTTTCATTTTCACCTATGAAAGAACAACTAGTAATCACTAGACAGTTAAGAAGAGAAAATTTAGGAGAAGAAAAATAAAAAGGCACAAAAAGAAAATAAAAGAGAAGGATACAGAAAGAAACTTGGACAGAAACACAGATAATCAGAAGAAACAGACAAATAAATAATGGCCATAGTTAATATCATCAAAGATAAAAGAAAAAATGTCTTTAAAACAAATATTGGGTCATATGTAAAAAGAGAACAAGAAATAACTGTGGAAATACAAAATAAATAAACAATAAGAGATTTGCTTCAGCCTCTGTGGATGGCATGGCATAGCCTCCAAGCTGTTGGGAGACCAGTAGGCTGGATAAGAATTGATCCAGTTGGATAAGTGCTGCCAGAGAAGGGTGGGCACAGGCAACCATATGAAGTTGTCACTGTGAGGCTGAGGAGGAAATGACAGTAGCCACTGCATCTCTTACTTAGGAATTTGGGGTTAAAGGTCTTGGCAGCCTGGAGTGGATAGACCTATCTGAGCAGTTGAAACTTTACCTGAAATGGGGATAGAAATTCCAAACACAAGAAAAAAGGGTTGAGCTTGATAGAGTCTACCCTTGGGAATGATAATATTTTGCATTGAATATAGAGAAATGTTAAGATATAAGAGGTTTAACCAATTTTGCTTTGGATCTTGCACAGAAACTTTCATCCTGGCTGCCAGTATTTGGGACAGATCCTTGGCTCTTAGGAACTTTATTTTGCATTGGAGTCTTGTTTGTGCTGTCTGCCAGAATAGTTGAAAAAAAAAAAAAGAATGCAAACTGGATTAGTTGATGCAAATGCACTGCTTTGGACAGAAAATAAATAGAAAGAATAATTTTGAAAAAAATTCAGAACTGTGAATTGGAACCTATTGCTATCTTAAACTTTCATGCTTACATAAAATCATTACACTTCATATTTCAGAAAGGAAAGAAATATTGAGCTTTATAAACTAGAAGCTCAGCAGAAAGCTTTCAGTTTTCTACTAGTCATTGGAAAGCAAAGCCATCTGTATTAACATTGTGACTTCTTAATGTGGAAGTAGAAATGTTGTCATTGTATTATTTAAAATTCTGCTTGTTATAAAGCATACAGAGATTAGTGACACTGAGTTCTTTTACTGGAGGGAGATCATTTCTAAAAACCTAGCCGGATATTTTCTCTTAAATGTTGCAGAAGTTGGTCTGAATTGTTTTGGGATGTAGAAAATTACTATGGTGTTCCTCAGTTGTCAATACTGGAAGATAGCTGTCCTGATAACAGTGAAAGTGAGGACTCTGAAGATGTGAATTGTAGGGAATGAAGTCTCAGAAGCTCTCCATAGCAGTAATCAAAGATTGAAGTCTTTTTCAACTTGAAAGTGGGGCAGTGTCTGTTCTTTCCATGTAAGAAATCTAATTGTAGTTTGTCAGACTTTAAAGGATGTTTATGACTGTTAAGCAATAAATGCAGAAATAGTTTTCTCATCCAGTCCCTGTATAGGCAGGAATACAAGTAGAATGCTTGCTGTCTAGTAGTATTAACATCAGATCTGGTCTATATTCATATTCTAAGCCATCTCAATAAGTTAGGGCCTCTCAAATGATGGAAAATATTTAAATATTGACACTTTTTTTAAAAGTAAAAATAATCTTTAGTAACTTGGGGGAGAAGAAAAGGGGTGGACACTTTCAATTTATTCTTACCAGAGGATTTATAAAATGAATATTGTAGCTCATCTTGAACTCTGTGTAGTCTTCAAGCATTTCTTTTAAGGGTTTTGTCATAGTGCATGCACATGTGCTCACCAGAGAAAGGAAGCAGGCGGGGGGTGGGGGAGTGAAAAATCAGCCCTCAGGGGAATAGCCATGCTTCAGTCCTTTTGTCCTTCATTATTCTTCAGGGTTTTGGGAATGAACACACATACACCTGGCGTGATTTTCAGGCTTTCTGGTTCAGGGCTTGAACTGTGGTTGGCTATGTGGGAGTACTGTGCCTTAACCACCACACTACCTGCTGGCTCCCTTAAGTCATCTGTATTTGAACACATTGGGATGTGCAAATGCTTCTGCAACAGAGAAAGTGGGTAATCCTTGCAATGGTTTATTTTAGATCCCCTCAAATTCTACCCCCTACTGTATTTTTCAGAACAGAGAAGACATTGTTAAATGCCATGAATTCCCTCTCCTTTAATTTAATGCTCAATGTTCTTTCTGATTCAGGTTCTGTAATCTTAAGAGTTATAATGTTGACATTACTATAAATTTTTTATTATATCATGTCTTAATGGGGGTTTCAGGGAGGACATAATTAAACAACAGGCTAAGACTGCTAGATTGTTGCACTGCCAATGGCTATGCATTGCCTGACATTTAATTCCTTTCACATGTACAGGTATAAAGTTGTGTAAGCAGTTGAACAGATGTAGATAGCTGATGAATGTTATTCAAGCAGTGAATTTAACCTAATTTTCTTACATTAAATAGCATGTGTACATTATTGCAATTTCTTTGCTTTAGAATTACTATTTTAAAAATAATAATATTAGTATGTGGGTGTTAAGATTTTAACTAAAATTTTAAAAAAAGTGTTTGACATATTATAGCTTATGCATATTTCTTAAATATGGTGGTAGAGTCATAGAAATGGGGCATGAATTCTGAACACTTAAAATTTTGTATCGAGAAATATATGTGTTTAAAAATTTTATAAACTGCATACAAAGCAGGCATATGGAAAACGAACTTAAAATATTTTTAAACTTCATGTGTATAATAGTTGTCAAGCTGTGGCATAGTGGTTAAGGGGCTGTACTCCCACATGTCCAACTGCAATTTGAGTCCTAAACCTGGTGGCTTAAAAATCACAACAGGCACATGTGTGTGTGCCTGCCCAAAATCCCAGGAGGAGAACGGAGGAGAACGGATTATGGCATGGACATCTCCCAGGGGATTACTTCTCACTTTCTTTTTCACTGTCTCTTTCTGGTGAGCACACACATGCTATGGCAAAAACCTAAAAAGAAAACCAAAACACAGAAAAAGATGACTGAAGCATAAAATAAAAATGATTTATTTGAGGATGAGTTGTCTGGGGGACACAGACTCTTGATTTCCTGGAAATGTGCTCACCAAAATTGCTGCCATGAGAGTTGATTTATATAACAAAGAAAAGGTCAAGAAGAGAGGAAATTACAGATTATTTGGCAAGAGTGTACACTGGTCCATTTAAAATAACACAGGCAAGTGATTTGGCTATACTAATTCTTTATGTCATGAACTAGAGAACCCTGGGAGGAAGAATGGGTGGGATCATGCTGAAAATGTGTAATTACTTGCAATATCACAGTTTCTTTACTATAAATTAAACAATGCTAAAGTGATATCTTTAAAAGTTTTATCCAAGAAACATTTTCAGGTAACAACTCCTATGCAGTTTGTCTGTTGAAATTTACTCACTTGTTTAATAAAATAACATAACCGTCTTATGAAAAAAAAATAAACAAAACTTTTTTTGCAATAACCCTGATAGGTATGGTAACCAAAGTTCCGGGAACATGCTTTACTCAAGTCTTTAAAATTTAGATGGACCATTCTTTTCATAGACTGCTCTGAACTGCTTTTCTTTCCGGTACTGTAATCATTCAATGTAGACACAAATCATTATCTTTCTGCACTATGAATCACATTCACAGCTTTATTTTTTTAAAAAATATTTATTTATTTTATTCCATTTGTTATTATTATTATTATTATTATTATTATTATTATTATTATTTTAATTTGATGAGAGAGACTGATTATTATTTTAATTTGATGAGAGAGACTGAGAGAGAGAGAAAGGGAAAGCAAGAAAGCAAGCCATCAGGTCTGGGACTTGAATTTCGGTTGGCCACGTGGGAATCCAGAGTCGTTACCGACTATGCCACCTGCCAGCCCCAATAGCTTTCTTTTTTCCATTGGTAAGTTAAGCACCATTGGTTGCCCTTTCCCCCCATTTTAAAATCATATAGTACAAACTATATAATTTTAATCTATGAAAACAGTTAATGGAAATTTATCAATATTTTGGGGATTTTCAAATCACCTTTATCTATCTTTTACTGTTGTGAAGTGTATTCCCATTGGATAAATTCACTTTATGAGTAGTAATGATGTGTAGTGATTGAATATATGAAATAAATAAATACATATTTTACTGACAAAGATTATATATATATATATTTATATTAAAAAAAGTAAACATTACTCACTTTGTTAGTCTGACTTTTTTACCCAATGTATATAAGACACAGTAGTATTAACTTGAACTGCTTTTATGTTTTTCTTTGGCAGGGATTTATCTCCTTCTTATGTGCCTTAGAGGATTAATTCTTGCATATCTGTGTAATGTCTGTAAGAAAAATATTTATACATTTATATAAATGTATAGTGTAATTTAACAGAATGTACAGATATATTTTGAAAGCTGATTTATTCTATGAGTGAGAGAGACAGACAGATAAAGAGAAAGAGATACAGCAACTGAGACAGGGTCCTGATTCTGGTATCAACCCTGGCTCTAGCCAGGCCAGATCATGGCATATGCATTCCAGTGTATTCTGGGCTTCCTCCAGATGTGAACCGGAAATTCCCACGTGGGTCTGTCTTAAACAGCACGGTGTTCCATGACTACACTACCATCCGGTGTCTTCAGTACAAACAGATGTTAATCAAACAGTGTTCTTACATGGCTCTGAAATTATGGCAATGATTTCATAATTGGAGGAGCCAGCAGTGAAAAGAAGAAAGTTGTGGTTAGTAGTTCTTTACAGTCCAAGCTTTGTCATGTGCTTCGTGTTTTGGTTTATGACCACTTATGGATAACGATCGTGGAATTTGGATACTGATGAATAATTGCATAAGCAGACTAAGCATATTCAGAGCCAATGTTCTTAACAAAACAGCAAGTTAAAAAATCCCCTTTAATGTTAATAATACTATTTAATGTTAATTTTAAGAAAAATAAAAATTTTGTTGACATTTAAAAAATGTATTTTACAATTTAGTCACTTATTTTGAAACCCATATGGGGTAAGAGAGTAGCACTATAATATTTTCAGAGCTATCAATACAAATATAGGCAGTTGTCACGGTTAGTATCTCTTTTAATTAATGCGAGATCATAGCTGTGCCATTCCTCGTTTATGAGCTACTGATTAAGCTCCAAATCACTAAATGGCCTTTGGTCAATCTCTTAGATGCTAACAAAGCTCAGTAACAGTTGGATGATGATTTATCGAAAGTTTAGTGCACAGTAATGACTTTAAGATGGAGCCTGGGGCCAGATGGTAGCATGGTGGTGTGGTGGTTAAGGCTGCTGGATTCATGATGGTTGACCCAGTGGTTTGAGTTCTGGACCTGTAGGCTTGAAAAACACACCAGGCATATGTTCTAAAATCCCCCAAAGAGAGAAATAGAGGACAAGGGATTATGGTATGACCATTCTCCATGAGGAGGGGTGCTTTCTCATTTTCTCTCTCTCCCTTTCTCTCTCATGCATGCTCTGGCAAAAACAAATAAATAAATAAATAAAAATAAAAATATTGTTTCTTCTTGTTAAGAAAAAAAGGTTTTATTTACTCATAGTAGAAAGTTTGTGTGAGAGAGAGAGTCATAGAGAGTAAAAGAGAAAGAAGCTCCCTTCACAGAGTGTGCTCATACTGAGATCCTCTTCCTCTTGTTTTCTACTCATCAGATCTCAGGCATGCCTAGTATTAAGATAATATTTTACAGGATGACCTGGCTCTAATTTTGAAATGAAGTTGCTATGTGGGTTCTGGCTTTTGGAGCAGTGCATTATTCCTGCACCTTCAAGCTGGCCCATTACCATTTATTTGGTGTTTAATTTTGTTGTTTTTTTGTTTTTGTTTTTGCTTTGTTATAGGGTGAATAGACGGACAGAGAGAAAGATAGAGACAGAGACACAGAGAGAGAGAGAGCGACAAAGAGAGAGAGGGAAAGTGAGAAATTACCCCACAAGGGGAAGGTCCATGCAGCAGCCCTTCTCCATTCTCTTCTCTGGATTCTGGGGATGCATACACGTGCACTTGGCGTGATTTTCAAACTGCTGCATCTGGGACTCAAACTGCTCAGTTAGCCATATGTTATTCAACTGCCTTAACTTTAGTATCACTTGTTTATCCTGGACATTTCCTTCTTATTCAAGTCTTCTTTCGAGGTTATAAAGTAAAGCTGTGAACTCAGCTGCACAGAGAATAAAACGCACATACTAAGATAATTCAGCAACAGAACACAGTTCAATTCTTGTTTTGAAATTCCTAATTAGTCTGGGTCAGATGAATGCCACAGAAAATATTTTAAGATGTTGTGTATTTTTTGACTATGCATCCTCAACTGAGAATTTCTCTGGGACCATCTTTATGGTCCTTACCATCTTTCAGACTGCATATAACAGGGCACAGAAATGAGTAGGTCCTGAAAGAAAGGTTAAACAAGCAGAGCAGTTTATTATACACAGAGAAGGCTCTTGTATAGTAATCAGTATGGTAGGGGATTTGTAGTGTTAAACAGAGAAAGGATGAAAAATCTGAAAAAGTAATGGTATACTGTGGCTTGGAAAATAAGAGAGGGTGTGGATGTCGAAATCTTTCCATGATTAAGAAAATCAGGGGAACCAGCAGTTAGCAAAATGGCTATGTCTCTGGACTCCCACGTAGTCAACCGTGGTGCGTGTCCCGGATCCCGTGGCTTAAATCTCACGCCGGGCGCGTGTGCGTGCATGCCCAAGATCCCGAGAGGAGAAAGGAGGAGAAGGGATTGCAGCGTGACCATACCCCCTCGGGGGTGATTTCTCGCTTTCTGTCTCTATGTCTCTCTCTGTCTGTCTGGCGAGTGCACACACCCTATAGCAAAAATCTCTCCAAATAAAAAAAGAAAATCAGGAAAGAGAATTGTTCATGCCTAGGTGACTGCCCTCAGATAACTCTATTCTAGGTTTTGCACAGGTCATTTCTGTGTAGGAAGTGCTGTCTCTTGCCTGTCACAGACAGATTATAAGTACTGTGTGTGAGGAATTTTCAGCTGGTAGCAAGTGTTGTGATTTTTCTAGCCTTTTTTTTTTTTTTTTTAAATTGGATTAGAAATGGTGAGGAGTTGAGGAGAGGCACCAACCCAGGCCTATCCTGAGATGGCTACTGAACTAGAGCTGTGAAATATTGTGTTTTTTTTTGTCTTCATCTCTCTGTCTCTCTTAATTTTTTTTTAAAAGTAAAGTATTCTCTGGGCTCTTGCATCTTTCTATTATTGTGCTAGTTTGTTCCTTTCCCTATCCCATTTAGGAGAGGCACAAACCAAGGCCCACCCTGAGATAGTTACTGAACTTGACCTGCTTTTTAAAATTAAAATATAAAATTTTTTATTGTCTCTTTTTTCTTTCTTCTTTTTTATTTTAGTATATGTGCTGCCGAAGCGAGCACTCTTCTTTTTAATTTTATTTTTCTTCTTTCTTCTTCTCTAATTCATTTCCTTTTTCCTTTAACTTCCTTCTTGGCTGCTTAGCCTCCACCAACTGACTGTCTAGACAGGTCCAAGTGAACAGGATCCAAACATCTGAATGTGATTAGGGTCAGAAAATTCCGAATTCCCACTGAATCTGATGCACGAAGAGTGAAAAACAAAACAGAAGAGAGATTGCAGATCATCTTCTCCTGCATGCCTCTGAACCCTCAGATTGAACTTCAAAAATTAGGAAAAAACGCACAATTCATCAGATGACCAGAAATCATTGCAGGATTAAAGAAATATGAGAAAGTAAGAAAATACCTCTCCTCCAAGGGAAAAGAATAACTACTCTTTAATCCTCAGACAGTACAATGGAATTCATGGAAATGTCAGATAAAGAATTTAGAATATTCATAGTGACGAAGCTAACAGAGATGGAAGAGAAGAGAGGAAATGAACTGCAGAAGACACAGGAGAAAGGAGCCAACCAGTTCCAGGAGCTGAGGAAATTCTTGCAAGATCTGAAAGAGGAAATATACATCATAAAAAAGAATCAAATGGACCTGTTAGAGATGAAGGCTATAATACAGGAAGTCAAAACCTCCCTTGAAAGTATTAAGAACAGACTAGATCATACAGAAAATCAAATCTCAGATGAAGAAGACAGAATAGCTGGCCTAGGAAAATCCACCATGAAGACTGAGAAAATTGCCAAAAAAATGAGAATAATATATGAAAAATTCTAGATACCATCAAATGCCCAAACATTCAGATAACTTGTATCCCAGAAGGTGAAGAGGCTAATAAGGGAATTGATAATCTATTTCATGAAATCCTGAAAAAAATCTTTCCAAATCTAGAGAGGCATTCAAAGGTCCAGTCTCAAGAAATACAAAGGACCCCAAATACAATCAACCCAAGAAGATCTTCTCCAAGACACGTTATAGTCAGATTGACAAAAACTACAAACAAAGACAAGATACTAAGATTGGCGAGAGATAAACATCAAGTTACCTATAAAGGATAGCCTATCAGGCTAACAGCGGACCTCTCTTTGGAGTCAATGCAAGCAAGGAAAGAATGGGAAAATATATTCAAAGCGTTAAGGGAAAAGCAATTTGAACCAAGAATACTGTACCCAGCAAGATTATTCTTCATATGGGAAGAAAAGACAAGGACATTCATTTACCAACACCAGACCAGCTCTCTAAGAAGTTCCGAAGGGAGTGCTATACCAGAAAAACTAAATGCAGACACACAGAAATAAGAGCTCAAAAACAACAAAGAAAATGGTCAACCTAATGGTAGAGACAAGTACAGAGTTGAATATTATATCCCAGAATTTAATTGGGAAGATTGGACCACAACAGAAGATAGATTAACTACATGAAATTAAACTGGTGAAATAGCATTTTATGATTTTGAGTAAAACATTACTGATTTTCTTCTATGCTTTGTTTTCTAGATTTTAGGATTTTTGTCTTGTCTTGAGCTGCCGATAGGTTCATGTACCTATTATTTGAACAGAATCCTAAACTGTTTCCTGGCTTTAAGTTTTAAGCAAAGTTCTCTGAACTTTTCTTTGCTAAAGATGCTTTTTTTTTAAATTAAAAAATATATTAAAAATACCTATTTAATAACTGCAGTGAGCTATATAGCATCAGTTGGTGCTACTTTTTAATATATTCATTATACTTAGAGTTTCATGCCTAAAGTCGGACATGTATTCACAGATACATATATATAAGCTGAACTTGCTATTGAAAGTAGTTAGATTATTTAAGAAGTTTTGTGAGTCAATACAATGTGAGGGGGGGGGAAAGAAATGGTGTGTAGTCATTAGTTTAAGTGCTGTCATTCTAATCCACCATATATCTTACAATGAATTCATACAGTGACAAGATAACTTACCTCTTCCTAAAAGATCAGAAATGAGGTCCCAAAATGGAATATTTTGTTTTTATGATGCTTATTTCTTCCACCTCTTTATGACAATTAAATGTGTGCAGACTGCCCAACATTGAGATACTCAGTAAATTTAACTTATAGGTCCCAAAATGTCAGATCTTTTGGTTTGTTCACAATATCTTAAATTTTAATTATTTTATTGAACCTATTTGCTTTTATGAACAATTACAGCCACACTATAATTCTCTTCTGCTTCAGCAAGGTCTATTTTTTCATCATGCAAGATCTCTATAAATGCTGCATCAGAGTAAAGACATTTCAGAATCCTTGAAGCTCTTTTGCTCTGTTGCCAGAGTGATTCCATTCTGTTCACCTGGAAAGCTTTGTGAAGTACTTCCTACTTCCAATTGTTATTGGATATTGAATTATAGTTTTTTCCTGTGTAGGTGAAATAATATTTACATTATCCTCAGGTAAACTAAATTCAAGATTTATTAATGATCATATGTTAGTATGATTACCAGTTGACCTGGTAAAACTATAAATGGTAAAATAAAGAAAAAAATTTAGAAGATATTCTAAAATTATATCTTTTAATTTAGCCTGAAAGCATTTCCAGAAGGAATTGAAGGTACATCATTGAAAAGGATTGAGATTTTGAGCAACTGACAAAAGGGAGTTTTTCTTTCTTCTTAATTTTTAGAGAGGTTTTTACTATATGGTTCATGTACTTGCCAGAGAGACAGAGAAAGACAGAGATAGAAAAAAATCATACAGAAAATCAAATCTCAGATGTAGAAGACAGAATTGCTGGCCTAGCCCTGGGGGGATGCCTCCATTTCCCTCTTGGGATTTTGGGCATGAACGCATGAGCACCCAGCATGAGTTTTAAGCTGCTGGGTCTGGGACTCGAACCATGGTTGACTCTGTGGGAGTCCAACAATGTAACATTATGCAATCTGCTGGTCCCAAAAAAGGGAATTTTTCTAAAAAGGTAGGAAGTGGCCTTAGGAAAGGAGACTTGCTAAAGGTACGATGTAAAGCAGGAGATAATAAAATTGCCATATTGGGCTTTTGAAGATATTATGATGTTAACAGTGGGTTATTGGAACCAGACATTTGTCATCCCTTGGGAATAGTGATGCTGAATGTGCATCATTTTTGCCAGATTCATATACAGCTATATCATTGCATTATATCATTATATTTCTTACATTTATTGGAAATTTTTACATTTATTGGAAATATTTTGATAAATATATTGGTCTTACCTTTTTTATTACTAGCCTAAATTATCTAGTCCTCTATTTATTGATAGCTATCAACTGCTTCCAACTTTTTACTATTATTATATTTTAATGAGCCTCTTTATACATGCATAGTTTGGTATCTGACTAGGGCTGCTTCAGAATATTTTTTGATTGTGAGATGTACACATTTTCCTACTTCACTCAATGATAGTGATAGGCTTTATTTCCAAAGTGAATTCCACAGATTACATTCAACAGTAATGCATGAAGATTTCCATTTCCCTGAGTCTGCACCAATCCTTGATATTATTTAATTTTTGCCAACATGATGAACATACACTAAAATTCATTTTTTATTTGAACTTCTCTGATTCCTGAGGCTGATTTTCTCTTTATATATTTATGGCATTTGCTTCTATAAATTGATATTCATATTCTTTCCCCAGTTCTCTTCTTGTTTCCATATTTCTTGCTAATTTGTAAGAGTTTTTCATATATTCTAGATCTTAATCCTGTCACATTTGGATATTTCAAATACCTATGGATAAGTTTCCATGATATCATTAATGCCTTTTTTCTTCTTTAAAATTTTTTTTCCAGAGAGAGAGACAAAATAGAATACACTTTGTTTTAATTCTGGTATTTTGCTTTTTACAACCTGTCTTTAATTTATGGACCTTATTTTTGTGAAATAAAATCATAACCTATGCTTTCCATATAGCAACCTAATCATTTAGAAATTTAGAACTCATTCTTTAACTATTAAATGCATATTGTTCTCTCACTCTCTCTCTGTATATATATAATATTGTTGTTAGGAAACCTCAGATCAGTTTTGTAAATTTAAGGTTTTATTTTTTCTATTCTAAAATTTATAAGAATTTCTCTTTGTGCTGAATGCTGTTAGAGGTTACTGAAACATGTTTTTAGACATTGTCATGTGTAAGTATGCATTGTCTTGCCTTTTCTCCACTACTTTGTACTCCATGGGGCTTCCCAACTGAGAGCATGTATATTTCTTTAGTCACACAACTTTATGATTGTTATATTTTCAGTTATTTCTACCCTTCCATTTTCTTAATTATTTTTCTCTCTTTGGGATTTCTATCACATATAAATTGTTATTGCTGCCTTTAGTCTCTGCATCTCTATGTTCATTTGTTTTAACAAATCTTTTTATTTAAAAAATGTGAAATTTTGACAAATGCAGCTGAGGTTTTACAGAAACAAAATTTCAGACACCTGTAGAAATTTAAGTGAATGTCTGCTGCTGCTCTTTTATCGAAAGAACATTTTCAGATGGTCCAAAACACAACCCTTCCATCAATTAGTAAATTAAAAACACCATTTTCTTTTTTAAATCCAGTTTTTTAAAAAGATTTTTGTAATAAGAGAGACAGAGAGAGAGAAAGTGAGAAATCATCCCCTAGGGGGATGGCCTTGCTTCAATCCCTTCTCTTTCAGTCTCCTCTGTGGATTTTGGATACACATGCACTTGCACTCAGTGTGATTTTCAAACTGCTGGATCCAGTACTCAAACTGTGGTCAGCCGTGTGAATCCAGTGCCTTTACAACTACACTACCTGCTGGTCCCTTAAAACACTATTTTTTTTTTTTTTTTGGAGAGGCTTTTGCTGTAGGGTGCATGTACTTGCCAGAAAGACAGAGAGACACAGAGAAACAGAAAGTGAGAAATCACTCCCCGGGGGGATGACCTTCTCCTCCATTCTCCTCTCAGGATCTTGGGCACGCATGCACATGTGCCCAGTGTGAGTTTAAGCCACCGGGTCTGGGACTCGAACCACAGTTGACCACATAGGAGTTTAGCGACATAGCCATTATGCCAACTGCTGGTCCCAAAACACTATTTTTCAATGACAGTGAAAATGGATACAACAGACACATCTGATCCTCACCCGATTTGTACCCCATCTGGTGGTGTGGGTTATAACATTTAAGAACAGGGTAAGGACATTTCTTGTGCATAACATTTGGAAATTTTTTTTTTTTTAAAGTACACTTCTTTGGGAACCAGCAGTTAGTGTAATGGCTATGTTGCTGGACTCCCACATAGTCGACCGCAGTTTGAGTCCCGGACCCGGTGGCTTAAACTCACACCAGGCGCCACCCTACAGCAAAAGCCTCTCCAAAATAATAATAATAATAATAATAATAATAATAGTGTTTTAAGTGTCTCTCTCTGTCTGTCTGGCGAGTGCACATGCCCTATAGCAAAAAACAAAAACAAACAAACAAAAAAACCCCAAAAAAAACCTCCAAAAAAGAAAAAAAAATAAAAGTACACTTCTTTCATTTTTCATTCTTAAGAAATTAGTTAGGGTTTATAGAAGTACATAAACCCAATCAATTTTTAAAAATAGCTACATGATATGTTAAATATTATAAAACTAATTTATTATGGATATTTAGGTTTACAATGTTCACTACCATAACAGAGAAATCATTCTACTATGTACCTTTCTGTGCTCATCTGTATTTCTTAAGAGTCATTTAGAACTGCTGAGTCAACTGAGAAGCACAGTTTTATTTTGATAGACTGTCAACTTGTTTTGCGGAATGGTTTCTCCAATATATACTCCCACTTAGAGCATATAAAAGTACTCTTCTTTGTATACTTGCCAACGCTTGATATCACTCATTTTAATTCCTGACAATTTTATGAAAACTAATTCCTTTTAATATGCATTTTTCTTATTCCTAGTCAGTTTAAGCTTCTTTTAATATATATTTGTGTGGGTATTTGCCATTATCCTTTGTGAATCGCTTGTTTATATCCTGTCCATTAGTTCTATATTTTAAAAGTATATTGACTTTAGGAACTCTGCACGTATTTTCTGGATAATCTTTCTATATTTTTTTCTTGAATTTTGCTGACATTTGAACTTTATGGTAGATTTTGTTTTAGAAGGCTTTCAGTTTGTATGATTTAAAATCTGCCTATATTTTCTTTTGCCTTTATGTTTTAATTATAAAATCACTCTTTCTACTTTTTAAATATTAATTAATTTTGAAATTATGTATGTATACAGCTCTATTCTATTTTTCTTTGATGTACAAATACAATTGTTTGAATATAATTAAATAGTCGACATTTTCATTTTGATGGACAATGCTGTCTTTATTACAGACTACATTATAATACATATATGTATATTTACGGGTCTTTTATGGATTCTGTTTATAATATATTTGAACTCTCTTCCCCAAATTAACATTCTATTATTGAGGTCTTTTCTCATTATCATTATTTAAAAGAATCTTCATAGTTATATTTACTACAGCATCAACTTATACTTTTATTCGCTTTTAGAAACATTTTTTATTAGATTTATCCACTTGTTCCTCTATTATTCATACTACATCACTTCCTTTCTAGTTCTTTTCTGTCTCTCCATTAATTTCCATAATATATTTTTGCCCCTACATTTCATTTTTTTCACCTTCTTCCTTAAATTTTAGTATTTAAAACTTTTATTATTCTTTTTCAAAAATATTTGATTATTGATGTAAAACCATTTTTAAAAATTTATTAGCATGAAATGTGTATATTTCTCCTAATTTATAATATCCAAATGCATTATTTATTCTTTCTTATTTATTTATGTTTTTTTCTTGATAAGGTTTATTGTTGCCATTTTTTAGTTTATTTCATGAGGGGCAGAGGCAAAGAGACACCTCCAGGGTCTTCATGACACTACCTACCTCTGACTTTGGCCAGGTAGCCAGGATGATGGTGTGCATAGAGGAACCTTGGAAGGCAACGTGGGCCCTTTCCAAATGACTTCAGCATTGGGGAACAAAGTGTTACTACTATTAACGTATCATTTACCTATCATTACTTCTAAAATTTTATTGTTATTGCCTCAAAGAACCAGCTCTTAATATGAGCCCATTCTATTACATTTTCCTTTAAGTTAATAAATTCATTTATAAATTCTGTATTCATTTAAAAATTTGTTCTTTGTTCAAATATATTATGTATAATGATTTTAGAATGGAAGATAAATATGTTAACTTATTAAATTATGTACTTTTAAGTAATAAATCTTTGAAATTCATATTTCTGTTACAGTTTTGATTGTCTCCATATTATTTGATACATGTTTCATTGTTATCATCCTTAAGTTGTATTCCATTCTTTTACATTATAAACATGTAATTTTTTATTTTAATATTACTTGTGTCAAAACATGGGCTTTTTTGTTTTTGTTTTTCATAGAGCATGTGTGCTCACCAGAGAGAGACAGAGAGAGGGATAGTGCGAAATAATCTGAGGATGGATGACCACACTGCAATCTCTTCTCTTCCATTCTCTTCTCTGGATTTTGGGCATGCATGCACATGGGCATGGCAATGATTTTCAAGCCTCTAGATCTGGGACTCAGACTGTGGTCAGCCATGTGAGAATCCAGCCACTTTAACCTTCATGTCACCTGTTGCTCCCTGGACTGTTTAAATTAAACAAGCATTAGTTTATTCACTGATTATTTGAAGGTCTATTGTATGAAAAATGTTGAAATATGAAATTATATGACTTTTAAAATAAAGGAACATGTTTGGAAAGTGAAATATCTGCCTATCTATCTGTCATAGTTTGGAAGATAGATATAGATAGATACATACAGTTTTGCCAGAGGACTTATGCAATTTCCAGAGAGAGACAATGAGACAGTGAGAGAAGGAGAGACAGAAATCACCACTCATGGGACATGATCAGAATACAATCCCTTTTCCGTCCTTTCCTCTGTTCGGTAAATTGAACATGCATGTGCATGCATCCATCATGTTTTTTAAGCCATTGGGGTCCAGGACTTGAACTGCATGGTTGGTCATGTGGGTTTAGCACCCTTACTGCTCAGGCCATTGGTTGGCCCACTAAATTATATTTTACCGTGATTTAAAATTGCATTTTTTGTGGTCAGCAAGTGGTGTGGTGGTTGAGGCACTGGACTTCCACATGGCCGACTGGATTTGAGCCTTGGCTTGGTGGCTTGAAGATCATACCAGGTGCACATGTGTACATACCCAAGATCCCAGGAGGAGAATGGAGGAAAAGGGATTACAGTGTGGCCATTCTTCCCCCCTGCCGGGCAATAATTCCTCACTTTTCCTCTCTCTGTCTCCAGTGAGTGTGCATGTTCTATGGAAAAAAATGTGTTTCTCTGACCTTAAAAAAAGTAACATTTTAATGTATTTCAATGTCAATTTAGTAAATTGTACAATTTAAATTGTTTTTCCACTTGTTCTACTAATGTAACATCTTTTTCATATTGATTTACAAAATTTTATAAGTTACTTAAAATTTTGATTCAATTTTGTAGATTGTAATTAAAATGTTTTTTCATTTGCTATAGGGCATGGGTGTAATTAAAATGTTTTTTTCGTTTGCTATAGGGCATGGGTGCTCATCAGAGAGAGACAGAGAGAAAGAGGGAGAGAGAAAGTGAGAAAGAAGTCTTAAGGGACAGTGGCAATACTGTAATCTCTTTCCTTCCATTTTACTCTTGGAATTTTGGGCACATGTGCACGCACATGTCCTGGTGTGTTTTTCATAGGTCTAGAACTATGCAGTGCAATTTAGTTGCTTTAACTACCATACTGGTGGCTGGTCCTAAAATTTGTTTTTTAAACTCTTTTTAAAAATTACGATTTTGGGACCAGCAGTGGGTGTAATGGCTATGTCACTGGACTCCCAAGTAGTCAACCGCGGTTTGAGTCCCAGACCTGGTGGCTTAAACTCACACCAGGCACCTGTGCATGCGTGCCCAAGATCCTTAGAGGAGAATGGAGGAGAAGGGATTATGGCGTGGCCATACCCGTGGGGGGTGATTTCTTGCTTTCTGTCTCTCTGTCTCTCTCTGTCTTTCTGGCGAGTGCACATGCCCT
Source organism: Tupaia belangeri chinensis (assembly GCF_000334495.1). Taxonomy (NCBI): domain Eukaryota; kingdom Metazoa; phylum Chordata; class Mammalia; order Scandentia; family Tupaiidae; genus Tupaia; species Tupaia belangeri. The sequence continues at coordinate 1,507,933 of NW_006159547.1, read as the reverse complement.
ATAGCAAAAACTTCTCCAAAAAAATAAAAATGAAGATTTTTTTCAGAACCTTCTATATTGAGCAGTACTTTACATCTAGTGAAATGATCAATCACATTAATACATTTAGATGAGTTTTGACAAATATAAAAATCCAGATGTTCTACATCTCAATCATTGTATAGTTCAGTTACATCACTAGGAAGAGTCCCTTTCTATTATTTCACTTCCCCACTGCTTCCTGTTCTGATTTCTATTACCAAAGATTAGTTTTCCACTATTTAGAAATGTGTGTACATAGAATCATGTATCTGCTCTTTGGCCTCTGACTTTATTCAGTGAACATGAATAATATCTGTGAAATTCATCTGTGTTTTTGAATCTATCAGTAGTTCATTCCCATACTTACTGAGTATTTTACTTCATAAATTTACCCAAATTTGATTTTTTGTATTATTTTCTAGTTTTTGACTTATGAAAAGTTACTAAGCATTGATAAAATATGGTAAGATTTTTTTAGGAGACATATCAGAGTTATTTATTTATTTATTTAATTTAAGGGAGATTTTTGCTGTAGGGCACATGTGCTTGCTGGAGACACACACACACACACACACACACACACACACAGAGAAGCCATGCTGCAGTCCATTCTTCAGTCTCCTCCTGGGATCCTGGGCATGCATGCACATACACCCAGTGAGATTTTTTTCATTTTCATTTTATTTATTTAAGCTTATTTATTTTATATTCATTCACTAAGAATCATCACAGCATACAAAATGTGATTTCCCACCCAGGTTACACTACATAGTGGCTTAATCATACATGTTATCACTGACAAATAATTTTCCATTTCTTGTTTCATTTATATATGTGTGTATATATATATATATTTTTTTTTCTTCCCCTTATTTCTCACTCCCTGCCATTTCCCACCCTCCTCCCACACTGTCTCTGGTATCTACAGTTGCTTTTTGTTTCTTTCCCCCCATATATTATTGATTCACAAAATATCTTAATTAATCTATTTTCAATAGCAAGTTCAGCTGATATATACATATCTGTGAACACATTTCTGACTTTAGGCATGAAGCTCTGAGTAGAATGAATATACTATAAAGTAGCATCTAGCTGATGCCATATAGTTTACTGTGGTCATCAAATAGGCGTTTTTTAACTTATTTTTTTAATTTTGAGAAAAGCCATTTTAGCTTTAATAAATCAAAATGAAAAATACGCTAAAAGAACTTTGCTTAAATCTTACAGCCAGGAAACAGGTGAAAATTCTGTTCAAATAGTAGGTGCATGAACCTATTGGTAGCTCAAGACAAGACAAAAATCCTTAAATGTGTAAAACAAAGCATAGAAGAAAATCAGTGTTTTAGTCAAAAGTCATAAGATTCTATTTCATGGGTTCAGTCTCATGTACTTTATCTTCTGTGTTCTGTGATAGTCCCAATTAAATTCTGGAACATAACATTCAACTCCAGAATTGTCCCTACCATTAAGTTGGCCATTTTCTTGGTTGTTTTTGAACTCTTATTTCTGTGTGTTTGTATTTAGTTTTCCTGGTATAGCATCCTTTCAAAACTTCTTTGAGAGCTGGTCTGGTGTTGGTAAATTCTTCTAGGTTTTATTTATTTGAAAATGTTCCTGTCTTTTCTTCCCATATCAAGGATAATCTTACTGAATACAATATTCTCAGTTGAAATGATTTTTCCCTTAACACTTTGAATATATTTTCCCATTCTTTCCTTCCTCTCATTGTTTCCAAAGGGAAGTCTGCTGTTAGCCTAATGGGAAATCCTTTGTAGGTAATTTGATGTTTCTTTCTTGCTAATCTTAGTATTTTGTCTTTGTCTGTGGTTTTGATCAATCTGGCTATAATATGTCTTAAAGAAGATCTTCTTGTGTTGATTCTATTTGGGGTCTTTTTATTTTTTGGGACTGGATCTTTGAATGCCTCTCTAGATTTGAAAAGTTTTCTTTCAGGATTCATGGATTAGATTATAAATGCCCCTATTAGTCTCTTCACCCTATGGAAAACCAATTATCCAGATGTTTGGATGTTTAATGGTATCTAGTATTTCTTGTATATTATTCTCATTTTTTGGGTGCTATTTTCTCAGTCTTCGTTATGGAATACTTTCAAGGGAGGTTTTGATTTCCTGTATTACAACCTTCATCTCTAACAGCTCTGTTTGATTCTTTTTTAAGATATGTATTTCCTCTTTCAGATAGTGCAAGAACTTCCTCATTTTCTGGAAATTGTCGGCTCTTTTCTCCCGTGTCTTCTGGAGTTCATTGTCTCTCTTCTCTTGCATCTCTGTTAGCTTTATCACTATGAATATTTTAAATTATTTATCTGACATTTTTATGAGTTCAATTTTACTGTATGGGTGAAGAGGAGTTATTCTTTTCCCTTGGAGGAGAGGTTTTCTTCTTGCTTTCTCATGTTTCTTGTGCCTCTGAGGTGATTTCTGGTCATCAAATGTGTTGTGTGTTGCTTCCTAATTCTTGCAGTTTATCTGAGCATTCAGAGGCATGCTGGAGGAGGTGATCTGCAATCTCCTGTGTCATTTTTCACTCAATTCACTCCACTGAATTGAGGAATATTCTGACCCTAATAGTAGTCAGATGTTTGGATACTGTTCACTTAGACCTGCCTAGACACTCAGTTCATGGAAACTGAGCTGCTAAGGAATGAGATTAAAAGAAAAAGGAAAAGAAAAGAAGAGGAAAGAAGAAAAAAGTATAAAAAAGAAAAAAAAGAAAAATAAGGCAATAAAATAATTTTATACTTTAATTTTAAAAGGCAAAAAATGAAAACCACATGGCACACATCACAGCTGAAGTTCAGTAGCCATCTCAGAATGGGCCTTGGTTTGTGCCTCTTCAATATAGAAATGGATCCGGAAGGAGAAGCAGAGATAAAAGAAATAACAGAGAAAGGCATCACAGTGTCTGTTTAATGGACATGAATGTGGAGTACAAAACAAAAGGAGGGGTTTGAGAGCCCAGAGAATACTTTATCTTAAAAAAAAAAATTAAGAGACACAGGGAGACAAAGAGAGACAGAGGACAGGAATGGACATGAGCGTAGAGAAGAAACAAAACTATGAAAAGGTGAGATTCAGAAGCACGGAAATGGTCAGAATCAAAATTGCCAAGTCACACCCTCACACAATGTATGCCTGATAACTATCACAAGGACACTGTCAGAAGCACAACCTTGCACAAAGGCCACTGCAACCTTACACAAAAAATACTTCTAGGACATCTACCCAGTAAGTTCCTGTCCAACCTTGGAATGCTGCCACCCTTCTCATTGATCTTTGTAGCCAAAGATAATTGCCTCCAAACAACTTATGTAACGTGTCACATTTTTTTCTCTTTTAGAAACTATTGTCTCTCCTTATCTCCCTGAATACATCTGTAGTTTATTATGGCGTGTGTATTCTGCATTGTAATTCTTGCTCCTTTCTCCTAAATATATATCATTTTCTTTTGGAGAGATTCTTTTGTCTGTGTGTTATTTGGATTTTCACATAATATATAAAAAGACTCAAATCAAAAACTTTTTGTGATAAAAATATATCTGAGATAAAAAATAAAATAAATAACATTCATATTAGACACAAAGATCAGTGAATTTGAAAATATAGCCATAGAAATTATACAAATTATTCCAGACACACACAAGAAATATGGAAAAAAATGAACAGAGCATCAGTAATCTATGGGACATTAGTCAAACACCCACCTAAGTACAGTCTCATGAGGAGAAAAGAGAGGGAGCTGAGAAAGAAATATCAGAATAAATACACCTGCAAGGTTTTTAAATTTGATGAACACTATAAACCTATACATTTCAACAAATTCTAAGCAGAATAAGCCTTATGAAAAGTGCACTGAGTTATATACTAATCAAATTGAGGAAAACTAGTGATAAAGAGATTCTGACAAGCAGTCAGAGAAAATAAAGACACTGTGGTGTAATATTTGTGATTAAGATTTAATGAATCTTATACCTTAAACACCGATTATATTAAAAGTACAAAATATCCGTCCTTCTCACTTTTTCAACCCTGTACCATTCATTCCTCAGAAACCATCATTAAATTACCAAGGGGATATAATAATAATGAAAAATATGTTTCGACAATAAAAATTACAAAGCAGTGGGAATTGAGTTTTAAACATAAGAGTCTAAAGGCTATAGCGGTGAGGCGAGTATATCAGAAAGCCTTGTCAGTCCTTAACTCACTGTACATAAACACGTAGCTCAACTCAAAGATTTGGAGAAATTATTACAATGATCTAATTTTGAATGGCAAGAGCTAGGTAGAAGTGTGGTTTACAGAGCATTTGATAAGAAGCAAAATTTGATTCTAATGAAACTACCAACAGATCCTGAATGTCACTGTTTATATAGAGCAGAGAACCTTCTGTAGATATTATTCTTACATTACACTTTTAATTGAATTAGTGAGACAGCTGAAATAAGTTCCCAATGACAGCTGTCTAGCCAGTGAGAATCGTTATATAGAAAGCATTAAGACTACTCCATAATTACAGAAGAGAAACTCAGAAGAGAAAAATCCATGCTCTGATTGTATCCAAGTATAATGTCCTTGTTCACTAAATTGCAAAGTAGAATCATAAGAAACCAATATCTTTTTCCCGTTTGCTTCTGTGATTGAACAGAGACTTGCTAAATGTCTTTAAATTTACCTCAATCTCAATATTATTCAACTCTAAACCTTAAGATTACATTAAACAAAAACTTGACCGATGTATTAATAACTACACAGTTTTAAATAAGACTTGTATGTTATTTGAAATTGCTTAGGGAATAAAGCAAAAGCCCATCTATAAAACAGACTTACTGTAAGAAACTAGGGAAGATGCTAAAAAACCCTATAATCTGTAATGTGTTAAGAGTTGAGAAAATTAGAGTAAAGATTCATGAGAGATCCAAGAAAGACATCTATAGATTTAAAATGTGATGGCAGGCCAGCCCTGGGGCCCTGTGGCTAAGGAAGCTGGATCTCATATGCCTGACTGTATGTTTCAAATCCTGGCTCCAGTGGCTTGAGAAACATGCAAGCTGGCTCAAAATTTTAATAAGATGGAGAAACGTAGAAGGGACGGCCACCTGACCATGTCCCGTCAAAGGGGTACTTTATACCGTTCCTTTTGTCTGTGTCTTTGGTGAGTGCAAATGCCATAAGACAATTAAAAATAGATGATGGCTAGGTTTTGAAATAAATGAAAAAGAATGCTGAATTGTATCAAATACTGAGAAATGAGTTGATATTTTTATCTTGCCAAATAAAACGGTGAAGAGTGAAATAATAGAACAAAAGATGACATGAGAACACAGCTAAGTATATACTGCCAGTTCTAAGTGTCTGTTGCTTTTAAGATGTCTTAGGATAACTTCTCAGTTTTCCATAATGCTAGTGATGACAGGTACATAAAAACTTACCAAACTAAAGAGAAAAGAGAAAAGAATAAAAAAGATGCCAGAACATTCAAGGCTGTGGAAAAACTTAAAACAATATAAATATGTATAATTGGAATACCAGAAGGAGAAGAAAGAAAAAAACAGAGTAGAAGAAACATTTTAAGTAATGATCTCTGGGAACTTTTCAAAATTAATGATATACCAAACTATAGACACAAGAAGCTCACAGAACACAAATAAGATAAATACCCAAATTCATACATAGCTAAACTGCTGAAAACCAAGACGGAGAAAAATCTTGAAAATAGATAGAATGAATTGGGGTGAAGGAATATTACTAGAGAGTTAGAAACATGTCAATCATTGTTGACTACTTGTCAGAAACCAGGCAGGCAAGAAGAGAGTGGATTGAAGAAAACCTATGAAGTAGAATTCTATACACAGCAAATTTATCCATCAAAAGTGAACAGGAAAATAAAGACTCTTGAACAAATAATTAAATAAAAAAATTAATTACAAACAGATTTGGTCTGCAAGAAAAAATTTTAAAAAGTGTTCTTCAAAAGAAAAAGAAAATGAAACATACCAGAAATTTGCAACTCCATGAAAAATGAAGAGCATCAAAGAAGAATTAATGAAAATAAAATGAAATTTTAATTTTTATTCTTAATGAATAAAATGTTTCCAATGATAGTAACCATGTATTGAATGATTCCAGTGCATGGTTAAGTAAATCAGTGATACCAAGGTTACAGAAAGAGAAATTGAGAATACCATCATATGGTATCTGTACTATATATAAAGGTGAACTTTTATTTATTATAAATGTAGACTTATATTAGTTAAAAATACGTATTGTAAACTTTAAGGTATCCGCTAGAATAAAAATATCTACAACTGAAATTCTAAAAAAGGCAAGCTATAAGAATTTCGATTATAGAATTTAAAACTAGAGAAGGTTGAAAAAATAAAAGGGAAAAATGAATAACAATTGTTACAAACAGAAAACAGTTAAAAGCATAGTGGATATCAATCCATCTATAAAAATAATCACAATAAATATGAGTAATCAAAAAAACTAATTAAAAGACAGAGATTGTCAGAATGAATTAAAAAATAAGACAACTATGTGTATAAGGAAGATTTAGAAATGAAGAATTTTAAAATAATCAGACAAATGTAAAGAAATGAGAAAAATATATCATAGTAACACCAATCACAAGAAAATTAAAGGAGCTATATTAATTTCAGACAAAACAGACTTGGGAACAATGAAGGTTACCAGGTTAAAGAAAGGCATTCCATAATAATAATAATGGGAATAATTCTCCAAGAATACATAACAATCTTAAGTGTCTATGCACCTAATAACATGTGCTGGAATAACCCAAAGTCCAAATAGGAAACCTTGACACAAAACTTAAACCTTTCATAAAAGTTGGCCTAGATTGAATCATGGACCTTGTGCCTATTTTGGCAGCACATATACTAAAATGAATCACAGAGCTAAATGTAAAATGCACAGCTATGAACCTTCTAAAAGGAAACTTGTATGCCCTGTGTTTGTTCATGAGTTTTAAGTATAACACCCAATGAACAATCCAGAAAAAATTAATAAATTAGACTTTATTAATATTAAAACCTGGCCTAGCCATAGCCATACTGGCACAGTGTGGAGGAGGGTACTTTGCAACAGGAGGGGCCACATGAGAGGCCTGGATTTTGTTTCTAGATCAACTGAAACAGACCAGACACAGAGGCATGTACCTGTAGTCTCACCTGACTGGGAGACTGGGGCAGGGAGATTATGATGTGGTGAAAATTCATCAAGAAAAATCTCTCTCTCTTCTCTTTTTATAAATAGATTAAAAATTTAAAAAATTCTCTATGGAAAACATTGCTAAGAAAGTGAAAAGGTAAGTCACAGATGAGGAGGAAATATCTGCATGACACATATCTAATAAAAGATTTGTGTCTAAAAGGACTGTTAACATTTAGCAATAAGGATAAAACTAATTGAAATGGACCAAAAGCATGAATAGACATTTCATCAAAGGAGATGGCAAATAAGCATATAAAAATATGCTCCACAGCATTTGTCATTAGTGAAATACAAATGAAAACAACAATGAAAAACCATCATATCTATTAGGAAGACCAAAATCTAGGAAACTGACATCAAATTCTGGCAAGGACACCTAGAATAACTCTCATTCATTGGTAGCAAAGATATAAAATGTGCAGCCACTTTTTAATACTGGTAGCTTCATCTGAAGAGGAACAGAGCCTTATCATATGACCCAGCAATAATGCTTCTAAATATTTACTCAACTGACTTGAAAAAATTATCACTATAAAAAAACCTGCCAATGAAAGTCTGTAGTAGCCTTGTTTATAAATAAAAATTGTAAACAACCAAGATGATCTTCAATAGATGAAGAATGAACAAACTTTGGTGTGACCCAAATAGTATTCCAGTAGAATATTATTCAGTAATGAAAAATAATGAGGTATATAGCCTTGCAAAGACATAGATGAATCTTAAATGTATATTGCAAAGTGAAAGACGTCAGTCTGAAAATGCTACATATTTATAATTACAGTTATACAACATCCCGAAAAAGACAAAGCTATGGGACAGATTAGTGGTTTCCTGCAGTTTGTGTGGAGGAAAGAAGTTCGAATAGAAAACATATAGGGGGTTTAGGGGATCATTTTAGGGCAATGAAACTATTATGAATGGTAATGTAGTAGTGAATACACAGCAGTATACATTTATTAAAAGTGATAAAATTTCACAGCATAAAGACTGAAGATACAAACCAAAATAGTTGAGGAAATCAGGGATCTCAGGATGGAATACGTAATGTGAAAAAAAAAATCTATTGATATCTGTATTACAATGTAGGAGACCGTCTCACTGAAGAGTGTGGGAGGAATACTAGTTAATGTGAGTAACTTTGGAAGTTCAATAGCAACTATAAGACTGCAGACAAAGTAAATCTTACATAACTATTGTGCTGTGCTCTAGAGTACCATATTCTTCAAGTTATCAGTTAACAGTTCCAAAAACCACTATAGGTGTATACTGGAATTGAACAAGTAAACAAATGACAGGTTTGGAAGGTAGGTTTCTCACGAATATGAGCTTCTAGATAAACAAGGATAAGAAGCTAGGATGACCCATATAAATTAGAAATGAATACCTCAGTATGAATTCACATTAGCTTAATATACAATATTAAGCTCAATAAATAAATCAGGAGAATAGACAAATTTGAATAAATAAATCAGGAGAATAGACAAATTTCACAAGCACAATTACAAGAAATACAGACATTCCACTTCTTAACATGAGCTGAGCATAACAACTTCCAAAAAACACAGTATGAAAATAAGGAAGAGTAACTTCACAGTGAGACAATTTGACAAACACTACTTCAGCCCGGTGACTAAAGTAAGCATCAACAGTGACAAGACATATTCATCATAGGTTACTATTGACTGATGGAATGAGAAAAGCACTTTACAGCTGTGGTCTTCTCCCCAAAGTCCAAGTTTATTCATGAGAAAAAAAAACTAGACAAATTCCAACTGAGGACCATTCTATGAAATATTTGAACATTGCTTCTTGAAACTGCCAAAATCATTGAAGATAAGGAAAGCCTGAAAAATATGTCACAGTCAAAAAGAACCTAAGTGGACATCACTACTATTAATAAATATAGTGTGATATCTTAGAAGAAATCTCAAGGACCTTAAATAAATACTATGTAATATAAATAAAGTAGGGACCTTAGCTAATAATAATGATCAATATTTATTCATAAAATGTGATAAATGGCCCTAAAAATACATGATTTTATTAATAGTGGAAGTGGCATGTACATAAACTCTGTATTATCTTCTCAATTGTCTTGTATGTCTAAAACTGAAGTAAAAATTTATTTAAACTAAATCTGTGATTGGAGTAAATTTTCTTTTTCACAGTATGTTTTCTTTGATCTGTAATTCTATCCTGCATGTCATTTATATAGTAGCTTAAAATAGAAATAGAGGTTGAGATGAACACTTACTAATGTAGTTGGTAACTGAGTATGCTGGAGAGAAAAAGATCAATGGGAGAAAGAATGTCCTTGTGATATTATAGTCAGAAATCCTGCAGAAAAAAACACAAAATTCTTGAAAAGTTTCCATATGGGGACAGTGGTGAATCTCAAAATACAAATGGCTGGGTTGGGAGTGGTGCCCTAAAGTTGTTCCTTTCGGTCAAGTATAAGGTGACTTATTCATGCCAAGATAATGAATCACTGACTTACCATGTGATGTGACATTGAACACATAATATATACTGTCTCCAGACTGTTTAATCTTCATCCCTTGGATATAGTCATTTGATCTAAGTTTGATAATTCACTTCAACTGAACCATGACCAGATCATATTTCTCTTTCTTTACTTAGAGGATGCCACCAAAGACCTTTCTTATACCCACAAGCTGTCCTACAAATAATTTATAACCCAAATTTTCCTAACCTGGATGTGTGAAGTATAAAGATAAATAAGGCAGATGATAGAGGTTACAGTTTGATAAGAAAGTCAAATATTAAGCAAAAATTATCTATACAAATAGTCACTGTAACTATGATAATACTATAAAGTAAGATCAAGGGTAAGTTGTAGTCTGTTGTGTTACTAATAGAAATACGGAGTCTGGGTAATTTATAACAACTGAAAATTTATTTAGCTTATGGTTTTAAAGGTCCAAGATTAAGGGGCCACATATGGTGAAGGTCTTTTTACTGTTGGGAACTTACTATGAAGTCCAGAGATGGTGCAGGGAACCATATGGTCAGACAGAGAACGTGTACATGTGTCTGTGTCCACCTTCATTCCCTCTCCTTGTAAATGCAGCATCATTCAATTATGAAGCTCCACCTTTATGACCCAATCACTTCTCAAAGTCCCTACCTTTCAACTCTACAGTCAGATAAAGGCTTCACCCACCTAAACCAATCACAATGAGAACCAAATCTCAATGCATAAATCCTGGGGGAACTCATTCAAAATAAAGAAAGATAAGCAGGGAAATTTGCTCATTATTTATTTTTGTTTGGGAGTGAGATATCAGGAAAGAATTCCATGATGAGCTGCTGAATTCAAGACAGACAGGATGAATTGAATGAGCTAGATTAAGGCTTGTTGAGAGTGCCAATTTGAGGAGTGAGAGCATTACAGGCAGAGGGAACAGTGTATTCAAAGGGATTGTGTGGGAAAACCTACTGGAGGATGTCATATTAGAGAAGACTAAGTTATCCATCTAACAAACTCTATTGCCTTTGTCATATGCCTAGGTTTTGAATAAAAGCGAGGCATCTGTGATTGGAGCATGGAGATCAAAGAAGAGAAGGACAAATGCATTAGTATTATATAATTTATCATTAGTAAACTTAATATTTTCTAGTAATAAAGCATACCACTATAATAAATTCTAGAAGTGTTCTTTAGATAAAACAGTCTTCAGGATTTTTCACTTTGTTCTTTGCCACATTAAATATCAGAGAGACATTAGATTGTCTCAAGACTTGCAGTAACTCTTATGTTCACCACATTTGAAAACATTAATACTCATGTTATACCCTTCAGTAAATTCTTTTGTAAATTTTTAAACTCTCTAGGGTAATTCACCTGATCTAAGAGCACTGGCTTTGTTTTGAGATGTTACTGTGTCTTTTAAAATATCTTTTATTCTGACTTTGAACTCTTCTTTCTGACCTATTCTGCTCTTTAAATATAGTCATACATCTTGCAGGAAAACACAAATGCAAAGTAGTTAACTTTTATTTTCTTCATAGAATTCATTAATTTTTTTTCAAGCAGCTCCTTTTTTGGTAGTGCTTTTGCTCCAAAAATGAGCAAAAATTTGTTTAGTTATCTTTAATAATTTTTATAGTTTAATTTCATTATAAACAACACTTCTTTGTTTTTTTTTTTTTTTTTTTTTTTTGAGAGGTTTTTCACTATAGGGCGCATGCACTGGCCAGACAGAGAGAGACATAGAGACAGAAAGCGAGAAATCACCCCCCAGGGGGGATGGTCATGCCGCAATCCCTTCTCCTCCATTCTCCTCTAGGGATCTAGGGCACGCATGCACACGTGCCCGGCATGAGTTTTAAGCCACTGGGTCCGGGACATGAACCGTGGTCGACTATGTGGGGAGTCCAGCGACATAGCCATTACACTAACTGCTGGTTCCCAACAAGACTTATTTTTAAAATTTATTTTATTTTTTTTCTCAGGGAGAGAGAGAGAGGGAGGAGAAAGAACTTCAGCAGATCTTTACATGGCTCTCCACCACTAGCCTCAGCTAACCAGTATTATGGGTTTGTGTGTGCTAGTCTGGCATATACAGAGAGACCTTAGGATGTGAACCTGGGGACTTTCTATATGACTCCAGCATTGTGTTACTGCTGTGCCTACCTCATTGGCCTTGGAAATATTTTTAAGTCCTACTATTTCATAATTGTCATTAGTTTATGTCTTTTTAAATTGAGTCCATCAGAAGGTTTTTTTTTTTTTTTTAATAAAAAAACTAGCTTTTCTGCTGCCATGTTCTTTCTAATCAGAATCCCTCCTATAATGATAGAAACATAAATATATTTTGTGGAACATTCGGAAAATGATTGGAAATTTTCACGCTTAGGTTCTGACAGCCAGAGTTCATTTTTATTTTGTTCTTAAACAAACTAATAAAAATACATTTCCTCCAAAGACCTAAAGAGCATCTGAATGTTCCCACAATTTTTTTTTTTGTTGAGATTTTATAACCCTAAAATAGCATTGTTTCCTGTCCTCAAGGTTGTTGTCACTTCTGCTTTTCCAACCAATGTTTCCCTCTTGGTCATTAAGTTCAGAATAGCAATTTCCCAAGTTGCTGCCATTTCCAACAGGTAAAATTGTCAGTAGAAACTATCTAGTGAGTATTTTGACAGTCCAGAGCACCCCTACCAACTGAATGGGTTAAGGGTATTTTTTTTTTGTAGTAATTTGAGTAGAAATATTTTAGCCACAACTTAGTTGAGGTACAGCACCATAACTTATGTGGTATTCTATTAAAAAATGTTAACAGAACAAAGCTCAGCTGTTCTTAATACAGCCCACGAGTTTGTTTCTACGTGTTCTAGACTCTATAACATCCAGGCTCAATTTCCATTATTCTTTTGCTCACAAACCGTATTTTAGCCATGATCTACTTTACACAATAAGCTTTTTCTTCCACAGGGCAGTAGCCTCTGCCTGGGCACCATTTTCCAATCACTCTGCAGAGGAGACTTTTTTCTTAATGTTTATGTTTCAGCTTGCCATTTACTTTTCTATAACAGCTCATTGTTTATTTTCTTCATATCATTCATTATAATATAAGGCTATATACATACTTACATGTTTATTATACCAATGTTAAGAGCTAGGAAATGTGTGTGCCTTTTAATTATTGGTTTTTTTTTTGGGAACATTTTAGAATTTAATTTTCTCTTTTACATTCAATCACATTATTTAGCTTACAAACGGAATATTTCAACATGTGAACTTATAATTTAAGAAAATATACATAGTATTTCCTCAATAAAGAATTTTTAAATAAATGAAAAAATGTATTCTAAAATAAAGTCTTTGCAAACATGGATTAAATAAAATTGACAACTATTTGTCCTATGTAATTAATAAATTCAAACAGCTTGTTCATACTTCTTTTGAGTAACCTTTATCAGAAAATCATGGAGGGCCAGCAGTTGGTATGGTGGTTAAAGTACTAGATCCCATATGGCTGACTGTGCAGTTCAAGTCCAGACCTTGTGGCTCGAAAAACACACTGGGCCCATGTGTGTGCATGCCCAAAATCCCAAGAGGAAAATAGAAGAGAAGGGATTATAGCAAGGCCACCTCCACTGGGGTCTGTGTGTGTGATTTTTCACCTTCTCTGTCTGTCCCTGGTGAGCACACATACCCAATAGCAAAAACAAACAAGAAACTTAAAAAACAAAACAAAACAAAACAAAACAACAAAAAAACTCAAAAAGGTTATGGAGAAGTTCTAGTAATACCAGGCAAAGTAATGTAGACCATATGTAGTAATGTAGAACATACGTATAAATGGACAAAATAGAAATAGAAAATTGCTTGAAAGAATACAGAGTAATAAGCTAGTGAGGGATTAAGAAGCTAAGATTCAGAAATGGAGAAAAACTCAAAGAAATAAGCTTGACAATTTAGGCAGTATTTTAACAAGGGATTATCTACCAATTCTAGTAGAGAATAGGTCTTAGAGAGTGAGAGTTCAACAGAGCATTAGATATAAGGACTGTGGGGAAAATTGGCACCTAAAATTTACTAGGAAGAGATAGCATTGGGGCAGGCAAGTGGCGTGGTGGTTAAGGGCGCTGGACTCCCACGTGGACGACCATGTGGTTTGAGTCTTGGACCTGGCATCTTTCTCTCTCTCTCTCTTTCTCTCTCTCAACCTGTCCCTCTCTGGTCAAATTAAAATAAATAAATAAAGTTAAATAAGATAATTCTAAAAAAAGAAAAAAAGAAGAGAGAGCATTGATAAGTCGCTTATCTTTAGATTAGAATTTGAAAGACTATATCCTAGGAATAAGATTCAACAGGAAGTAAAAAAACTCTTCAAGACATCTAAGTCTAAATTTAAATAATTTTATCCCATAAAGGGATGTAAGTGCTATGATTAACAGCTCTCCGGCTGCATGCATTTAATGATAATTTATTTAACAATCAAGTAGATGAATTTAAAATTCTTTTTTTTTCAAAAAATTAAATGGTCCAGCATTTTTTTCTGTGTAATTGCTAAATTAGAGTAGCCAATTCATAATTTTTCAACAACCCTTAACACAAGATCATAGAACAGTAAATTAGAAGGTAGTGAAAGTAATTAATCTCCAAAGAAAGTTAATATTGTCATAAATATCAGGTTATTTTCATAACATTTTACATATAATTTTAATAAGAAAAGGAGTAATGAATGGAAGAAATAAAATGTATCACTGATTAGGATAGAAAAAAAATGACAGCCAGAAAAGACATATTGGGGAAAACTTTAAAATTTACTATGGAATGTTTTCAAACATCATTAAATTATTGTTATTTTTCTTAAGTATTATGGGTATGTAGGAAAATGTCTTCATTTATAGAACATACATACTGAACTTATCAGAGATGAAGTGTCAAGTCATCTACAATTTACTTTTAATTTACAATTTAACAATATATACACACATATATTTATGCGCATATATATCTATATTTAAATGTATGTTCAAAATTTTCTTGAAAAATGTGTATTATAGTAAAACACTGCAGGGATTTAATTTTTTGTACAAACAGGAACTTGTACTTTAATTTCATTTTTCTGTGAACTTTTCATTGTCCCCTTGTACATAATGAAGTAAGCTCACCAATAATCAAATGAATACAAACTAATAAAGTAATAACATAGCAATTTTCTCCGAAATAAATAGGAAGGGTCAGTTATGTTTGGCGCACACTTCTTACACTAAGACAGCAAATACAAAAACACTTTATAGATAGCTCTTCTTCAAATAATAAAAAATAAATATTTGAAATATAATGGAACAGCTGCTACATATCTTGAAAATGTGAACATCCAGAACATTTCCCATCTGTCTAAACTAGAAATGAAATCCTCATTTTATTATATGCTAATCTAGAGCTGCTATTTTTTTTTCCTGAAATGAAATGTTCGAACTTGTGGAGTCTCTTATCTCTTTCAGGGTAGGGTAGCATATGTGCAGTAGACATGTTGTGGTATTATTCAGCAAGTTATATTTTCAGTTGCCCTTTATGGTTAGAGCTCCTTTATTCAGTTTTTATCGTAAGTATTTCTGCTCCAATAGAGTAATTTTTATCTCCATGTGAAGAGATTCAAGACTTTGTTTGGCTAACCTGAGAACAGGACTTCTGGACACATTTTGTTAATGGCTTGGGCAAGTTCCTTGCCTTGCCTGTGCTTTTTTAGTTCAATAATGGCACAATGATATTTTTGTACTGTTTTTTTTCCCCACTCTGTAATAGATCCTAGTGTAATTCCCATGAGATGCATTCTGTGGAAACATTTTCCTTACTAAGAAAAAAATGCATGTGAACTCAATTTGCATCTCCTCTCTCTCGCTGTAAGTGATAAAACTTGATGCTTAATGATATTCCCTTATAATTTGGAGTGCACATTTCTAAGACAGGGATGAGACTACAATTAAATCTCTAGTCTCCTGTATTGCTGAGAGAATGAGTTCATCCAAGCTTATTCAAGCACTGCTTTTTAATAATTTCCTTAGCATGTGCTATTACAGTGCATTTCACTCTAATACCCAGAGAACTCAGAATGTTCTTCCTAAGTCCCACATAAATTCTTAGACTTGCTACTTCGTTTGGTGTTTTGTTGTTTAGACAGAAATGATGAGAGTTTAAGAGATTTTTTAAAAATGAATAAAAATATAAAATGTTTGTTTTATGATGGGCATTTTCTCCACTCACTTTATGTTGCTGCTATGCTGAGGATGTGGCAGTAAAACAGAATAGGAAGATGGTTTGGGGTCATTGGCACAGTTGATGGGAGAAGGACTATGGAATTTCAGGGCTGGTGACGGTTCTCTAGTTCTAACTGGATCTTAACTTGTTTCTTCTTTTTGTAGTTAACAAATTTCCCAAACCTATAGGCGAATGAGAAGTAAAAAAAAAGGCATATAATTACACTGTGAATAACTTTCCTTTTCATAAGACCACAAAGATTAAAGGAAGGAACGAATATGCCAAAAGAAAAAGTCTTAAAATATGTGTAGTTGGTCTTATCTGCAAATGAGGGTTCTTTTTCCTTTTAACCATCTTCCCTCACCTAACATCTTTCATCTCATTAAGAAAAGTGACATTCCTCCCTGGATTCTGGGTGACTTACGTTGGGTGACCTTGCTCTGGGTGATAGAACAAGTGGCTCTGTCAAGATAGCCACTAAATGACATTAAATCTGAGCAGAAACATAAATGACATCAAAGGCAACCCAGGAGAAAAATGAAAAAGAAATTGTAATTCAGGCAAGAGGAACCCAAGGAAGAACCTGGTTAGAACATTAAGTAGCAGAAGTAAAAGCGCTGGGAATAGAGCTTAATGTTAGGTTGCAACATTATAGGAGTTTTGTACTTTCCACCCGAATTTATTAGATCTACTGGTTTTGAAGCTCTGAGCTTCCATGTATAGTGCCAACTGCCCTGTATTTTGTTTAATGGAACAGATTATAATTTGATACAAAAAGATTTTAAGGGAATTATATCAGTTTAGACTAAAAAGGGAAGCAGTGTATGAAATGAAAAGAGGTTTTTAGACTTCAGCCTACTTCAGGTAAAAAGCAGGCTAAGAAGATTTTTTTTATTCAGGATTTTTTTTCTTTTAATTAATTAATTAATTAATTATTTAAATTGCCAGAGGGCATGTGTATTTGAGAGAGATAGAGATAGAGGGAGAAAGCACCCTCCCCCCCCACACACACACGGGCTGAGGTCACATCACACTCTCTTCACCTCCATTTCTCTATCCTGTTGGGATTTGGGGGACAAAGCACATCATTGGGTGTTTTCAAGCTGTCAGGAACGGGACTTCAACCTAGCAGTTGACCATGTGGATCTTGCTTCCTTAACCACTAGGTTATGGGTCCAGTTTTTCTATCCTTTTTAAAAATGCAGATGACTAATGTTAGAATAGGACATTAACTAAAGAATCATGAAACAAAATTAATTTAACAATTAGGAGACTAATTTATAAACTTCTAATATCTACTAACCTTTCAGCTTTGGAAATTTATTGTATATTATGGGCTTCATAATTATCCAAAGAGATGCTACATTTAGAATTCTGAAGAAAATGAAGCAGAGGTGAAGCCAGATTATATTGTGAATGATTAAGATCAGAAGTCCAATACAGTAAGAATCCAATATCTAAAATTCTCAACGCTCAAACTCATAAAGAATGATTTTCTCCACATTGCCTACAACATCCAACAAAATTCAACACAAATACTGTATGAGTGAAAACTCAAACTTTTAGATTCTCGAGATATTTTCTCCAACTGCTGGGGGTTTGACATCAGACAATCTAAATAACTTTTCTATACCTACATGCTTTTGTGTATTGTATAAAATGGGAATAAGGAGTTCATATACTATAACACTGCTGTGAGAATTAAGTGGAAGAATAAATGTAAGTTATAGAACCTGATAGGTAGTAGGCATACAATAACTGTAATTATGATCACCACTTGCAATATAATCACCACAGCAGTTATTTCATCATCATCATCTTGTCATCATCACCGATTGTCTTAAACCAGGCACTAAATGGGACGGAGGGTATCTAATTATGGGCAAGTCACACTTGATTTCAGCACTTACAGTCTAGCATGGGAAGTAAGCAATTGAGCAAGTAATTACAATTTTGGCTTCTAACTGTCCTGATACGGGAAATAGAGAATGCTCTGTGCATCTATACTGAGTACGCAAAGTACCATGTATTTTAGAGCACAGAGAAAGCGTTGGAGAAGGTAACAATCTGAAGGTGGAGTAGGAGGTGAATCCATTCACTCAAATCTTTTCATAAGGGCCCTAAATTGCATTCTTGTGGGATCAATCTTCATGATTTAATCACTTCAAAAGACCCCATCTCTCAATACTATCACACTGAAAATTAAGTTTTAACGTGGATTTTGGGGATACATTCAGATTGTAGCATCAATTAAAGATATTCTTAAATCTATTTAACTAAATGTCCAGATTTAATAATGGCAAAGATTCAGGGCATTCAGAGAACACTGCACATTTTAGGGTTTTATATATCTAAATATGGCATTGTAATTTTTTTAATTTAAATTTATTTATTTACGTTCATTCACTGTATATCATTACAGCATACAAAATCAGATTTTCCATCCAGAGTACACTGTGTATTGTCTCAATCAAGCACATCAACATACATGTTATTGTCAACAAATAATTTTCCATTTCTTGTTTCCTGTATGTTTTGCTTCCCCACCTCCCCATCCTTGATTACCTATCTTTTACCCTCAGCCATCTCCCACTATCTTACCACACTGTCTCTGGTATCTATGTTTACTTTCTATACTGCTTTCCCCCCATTTTTTATTGAATTATTAAAGATCTTAATTAATCTAAATGTTTTCATAGCAAACACAGTTGATATATACATTTCCATGAACACAAGTCTAACTTTAGGCATTCTATAAAGTATCACCTAGCAGAGGCTATATATCTTACTACGGTCATCGAATAGATTTTTTTTTTCTGAAACTTTTCTTTTCTTTTTTGTAACTTAATTTACATTCTTTATCTAAGCATCATTATAGCATACAAAATGCGATTTCCCATCTAGAATATACTGCATAGTGACTTAATCATGCATATTATTATCCAAAATTTTCTACCCCTCTTTCTGACCCTCTGTCCTTTCCCACCCTCTTCTCCCACTGTCTCTGGTGTCTACAATTGTCTTCTATTCCTTTTCCACCCACATTGTATTGATCACACAATTTCTTAAATAATCTAACTACTTTCAATGGTAAGTTCATCTGGTACTATTAAGAAAACCAGTTTTAACTTGAATTATAGAAATGCTAAGGTACTTTTCTTAAATTTACATTTTCTTTTTGGCCAAAATTTTATAGGTTTATATTTCTTGGAAACAAGTCACTGTGTATTTTGGTGTGTCTCTTAACCCTTTTTCTGAAGAGTTGTTTTATCACGCTAACTCATATGGAAGTTCTATAGTATATTTTAATTTTGTTCTTTAAGTTACACAATAGTCTATGCTACCCCCAGTCTTATTTATTTAAAAATAAATAAAAAAATTAAAAAGTAAGTTTTTACAGTCTTACTAAAGGGAAAGAATTTCAATAATGTTTGCCTCCTTTCTATTGTAGAACTGGTTCTTTGCCCTGATGTTATTTTTACTTCCCTTGATTCTGTTTGAAAGCTGCATATAGTAGCATTTCGGAAGCCTACTTTTCTACCTGTCTAGATGTCTCTCTAAATAATAAAAACCAAACTGGTGTGCTTAGGCATGCTTTCGTTCTATTGCAAGTCTGTTTCAGCTTCTTCATTCCTTGAGTTTTTACTTTTTCTTCCTGAGGAAACCAACCTGATTATTCCCAACAATATGATTTCGCAGAATAATAATTGTGACTTATGCTTTCTGCTCTTCTTTTGCTCTATCTAAGTCTAAACAGAGTGCATCTTTTTAAAAAGTCACTGTACTTACATTGATTACTGCTTTTAGCATAAACTCCATATTAAACAGAAGGCGGAAATAGAACTCTGAGATACTTTGATAATGGCTTTTTAGTTCACTAAACAATTGGGATACAACAAGTTTGATATTTATTTTTTTGTCATGGTTATTATCTTCTATGTCTTATCCAAATCATGGTCTACAAATATTCAAATTATGACTCCATTATTTACTCTCTCACCAAGGACACAGACACTGGAATTAAGCACCTGTGCATTTGACTGCTACCAACTCTTTGTTAATAGATGCTTGAATTTGGGCAAGTTATTTAAAAATGTTAGCCTCATTCTCCTCATTGGTAAAATCCTGCAAAATGATAGGTTAAGGATTGAGTGAGTTGAATATAAAGTATTTTATTTTTCATTTAAATACTTAAGTAAAATTTGACTCTACAATTACTTGTAATATTTTCCCTTTCATTACTCTTACAATCCTTTGTCAGAAGAGAAAAAAGGAGTGTTTTGATACTTGCTTTGCACATTTATTGTAATGAATATTAACATATTTAAGTATAGTGTCTGGCATGATGATTTGTCCTTAACGAACATTAATTCTCTTTATGTCCCACTCTTTGCTAATGCAGTTTGTAGATGGAATGTTCAATTGAAGCATTTTTATAAATATTTGCTTCAATACAGGTTCCTATGGATAATGTTTTATAAAATATGGAAGGATTTTTTAAAACACAGATTTACAATTTCTTTGCCAAACCAACTGAATCAAAATTTCAGCTTAGAGCCTTTTGCATTTTTAAACAAAAATAATTTTAGCTATAAAGCATATATACTCACTGGGGGAGGGAAGAGAGAGAGAGAGAGAGAGAGAGAGAGAGAAGGAGAGGAGAGAGAGAGAGAGAAAGAAAGAGAGAGAGGGAGAAAGAAAGTGAAAAAATATGCTCTAGAGGGCACAGTCATGCACAATCTCTCTCCTCCATTCTCCTCTAGGGATTTTGGGCACGTTTGCACACATGCCCTGAGTGTTTTTCAAATCAGAGGTTCTGGAACTTGAACTGTGCAGAGGGCAATGCAGGATCTGGCTGCCCTAACCTCCATGCCATTTGCTGACTTAAGTCTTTGCATTTTAAAATGATGCATGCCAGGGGCCTGCCCATGATTCTCACTCTGGTTGAGACTGGGGGTGGAGCTCAGCATGAAGACCCTATTGGGCATGTCTGTCTCTCCCACTCTCTCATGGAAGAAAAAAGAAAATGTTATGACAGAGAATCTATGAGTATATAATATAGTAGAATAAGTAATATACATATGAAATAATTAGCAGTAAAAGATAGGAAAGTACTAATAATATAGATGATAATTTAAAAAAATTGAAAGAGGGTATGTGGCTCATTTTAGGGGTTAGGTGGGGGGGAGGAGACATGGTCACATGAGACTGTGGGACATGGTCTTGCCATAATCCCTTCTCCTCTATTTGTCCCTCTTTTCTGGATTTTGGGCATGCATGTAGACATATCTACTGTGTTTCTCAAGCCACTGGGTCTGGGACTCCAACTACATAATCAGTCATGTGGGATCCAGCTGCCTCAATCACCACACCACAGGTTGACCACAGATTATAAAATTTAAATGAGATGTCTTATCTAACATGCATGACCTACTGAAGAATAAGGACAACGTCCCCTTTGTAAACGATAATGATTTCAAGTAGTGCATAATTAGATACACCATTTACTAAATTTATTTATCCGTCTGTCTTTCGGTCTATCTTCATTTTATGATTGCATCCTTGTAATAAATCTCAAATTACTTTTGTGTTAAAATATATATCAACCATCTTTTAATGACCTACTTTATACAAGACATTTTTTCTTACCCAAACTAATTACTCGTGATGAACAAATGGCTGGCTCAGAAGACTATGACCCAGAATTCTTCATCACAAGAAGGCAATTTTCAACTCTTGCTTTTGATCCTCATCAGTCAACATCATCCTATATTCATGGAAATCTTTTTCTCTACCTTCAATCTAAAATGACTTTTCTCAGCACTCTTGCATATTAATTTTCCAAGTATGCAATATGCCTAAATTGGCTAAGTATCCATGTTGTTATGCTGGGTATTTATGCAGCGCCTCTGGTTCTTGAAAACTAATGCAAATATGTGTTTCTTACAAATCAAATGGCCAACTGGTAAAATTAGTAATCCATGAACTCTTCATATGTAGGTCCAACTTATATTTGTCACAAGTGATTAATTTGGGTGAGAAAAATTTTATTACATAAAGTAGGTAATTAAAAGATGGTTAATTACATCTTAAAGTGACATAATTTGAGAAGAATGAGGATGCATTATAATGATACTAGAGTTTCAGTTTTATTACATCTTTATGGAATATTGAGTTTTAGAGCTAGTTTTGGTCTGCTTCTGTATCAGGCAGTATGGTATCACAGATTGAAGTAAGGATCGCCACCTGAGGATAGGACATAAGGTCCTGCTCTGCCAGTTATTCACTGTGAGTTTTGGAGGTGAGACATATTCCTCATTCAACATCAAAAACTACCAATTAGTAGATACCTAAGATGTGTTGGGGATGGGGGGCAGCAGATGGCATAGTGGTTATGTTGCTGGACTCTCACATGGGGAGCCACGGTTCAAGTCCTGGAGTCAGTGACTTCAAAAATCACTCCAAGCATGTGTGCATGTATGCCCAAGATCCTGATAGGAGAATGGAGGAGAAGGGATTGTGGCATGGCAATTCCCTTTTGGGAGAGAGGATTACTCACTTTTCCTTTCACTGTCTCTGTCTCTCTCCTCTTTGGTGAATAAACATGCCTTAGGCAAAAACCTCTAAAAAAAAACCCAACCAACCAAACAAACAAAAACAAAAAAACCCCAGATGTGCCAGGAAAGTTCCTAAGTGCTCTCTAGGACTTAGGTCATTTAATCCTCATAATTACTATGGTATCGTCATCCCATTCTTTAAAAGAGGAAATTGAGGCTCAAGGAGCTGTAAAACTTTCTCCAGATCAAACAGCTAGCGAATGATACTCAGAAGATAAATTCCATTTTACTCACATCAAGGCCTGTGGAGTGAATCAGTGCAAAATTCAGAAATACATGAAGTGATAAAAATAGATGTATAAGAGATACTAGTTTTTCTTTAGAATTCAAATACATGATATACATATTAATTATTGTTCAGAAGGTAAATTGGTTCATATTTTTTACTTTTAAGATCAAGGGAACTTAGAGGAGGAATCAGTAGTGTGCTCCTTCATAATAAACCATTTCAAAATTTCATAGCTTAATTATAGTCTTTAATTTAGTTCAAGATTCTGTGGGTCAGTGCCTGTGGGCTAGGTTCAGCTGGACAGTTCTTTTGGAGTCATGAATAGAAGCAAGGTATGAATAGTTCTGCTTTTGAGATGAGTTATCTCATCTGGGGACAAGGATGAGAATTTTAGTTGTTTTGGAAGGCACTTCATTTTCTTTAGGTATAGTCTTCTATAGAGTTCTTAGAGTTGGTTCCTAATACTGTTTAGTATACTAAATTTGTGTGTGTGATATGTATCATATGTGTCATATACTAATATACATATATATATACACATATGACACATACACATACATGTATGTGTGTATATTTTTGGAGATACGTATTTCACCAAGATGCCAAATAGCTATGATTTATTCCCATAGGACCAGGGTAGGTGCCAATAAAGGGAGAGAGAGAGAGAGAAAGAGAGGAGAGAGAGAAAAAGACAGAGAGAGCATAAGCATGCCAGACCTTATAAAGCCTAGACTTGGAATTGGTATACTGTTGCTTCTACTTCATTTTATTGGCCAAGACAAGTCTCAAAGTCACTAACAGACTCAAGGACTGGAGAAATCCACTTGATTGGAGTAGTCACATCATAAGGACACAAACCTATGGGGGCAGATGGAAACATGTGGCCACATTTTCTAATCTACAGCAGACATATTTTACTTGTGAGTATATTACCTTATGAGAGTGAATAATTTAAAAAATCTTTGTGTTAGACTTTATAAGAGTTTACTTGTTCAAATGTTAAAACTTTTGTAAGTATGTCATTCTGATGGTCACAATGTGGTTTCATGAGAGAAATCCATGTTTCTTATGGTGATGTAATGTTCGGTTTCTATAGCCCTGTGTGATGCTGACTCAAGAATATAAAGGAAGCTGCATTTTAGTTTCTTCCCTACAAGGGGTAGTGTCCATACAGTCCTTTAAATACTTGCTCCTCACAGGCCACAAAGGAAACCACAGCTGAGTTTTCCTTCTCAGTTTTCCATTGCCACCTTTCAAAGCTTTGCTGTCTTTTCACTTTTATCTAACTTTCACAGCAGGAGCAGTGGAGTTAGTTGGCTGAAGGGGTTTTCTGTTCTCTCCTGTCTTATATAATGAAACCTGGATATTTGTCTTAGGATCTTCTCTTATATTGACCAGAAAAAAATGAAAAGACATCACTTTTCATTCACTGCTCTGTGCATCAATTTTTGCATTGACATGAAAAATCTCATCCTTTTATCTTCCCACATTCTTATTTTCAAACTTATCTGACATGTTCATTAATTTCACATCTAATCCTTTACACATCACAAGAAGTCTGAGTTCTAAACGATGATCCTCTTGTCAATGTGATTATTTCTAGATAGTTTATATAACCTTAGACCCAAATTTGACTCATTAGATCTTTGGGTTTTTATTTCTCTTCCTGTGAGTGCTTTGTATTATTCTCTCCCTTTCTTTTGGTTTCTCCATAGATCCCTCATAATACAAATTAATATTATGATACTAAAGGCTTCCATTACTGATTCTTGTTATCTATATGATGACAGTCTTATAATTTAATGTGAATATTTTCTCCATTTAAATTAAAAGGGATAATTTAAGTAAAGTATATAGTATACTATTGACTAATGTTATATATTACAAATGTTTTTGCTACTACTATTATTAATGTTTATTTATATTAAAGCAAACCATATCCCTGTTTTTTTCCCTATCGAATTTATAACATTGAGCAATGTATGACACCATCTAGACAATTGGAGGATGCATGTTAGAATTCAAATGTAGTTTTTCTTTATAATTTTCCTGGAAATTAAAATCTGCTAGTACTGTCACTTTTAGGAATTTCTCAGTGATTGATAACTGTGTAAAACTGAAAGAGAGAAAAAGACAGAGAGAGCATAAGCATGCCAGACCTTATAAAGCCTAGACTTGGAATTGGTATACTGTTGCTTCTACTTCATTTTATTGGCCAAGACAAGTCTCAAAGTCACTAACAGACTCAAGGACTGGAGAAATCCACTTGATTGGAGTAGTCACATCATAAGGACACAAACCTATGGGGGCAGATGGAAACATGTGGCCACATTTTCTAATCTACAGCAGACATATTTTACTTGTGAGTATATTACCTTATGAGAGTGAATAATTTAAAAAATCTTTGTGTTAGACTTTATAAGAGTTTACTTGTTCAAATGTTAAAACTTTTGTAAGTATGTCATTCTGATGGTCACAATGTGGTTTCATGAGAGAAATCCATGTTTCTTATGGTGATGTAATGTTCGGTTTCTATAGCCCTGTGTGATGCTGACTCAAGAATATAAAGGAAGCTGCATTTTAGTTTCTTCCCTACAAGGGGTAGTGTCCATACAGTCCTTTAAATACTTGCTCCTCACAGGCCACAAAGGAAACCACAGCTGAGTTTTCCTTCTCAGTTTTCCATTGCCACCTTTCAAAGCTTTGCTGTCTTTTCACTTTTATCTAACTTTCACAGCAGGAGCAGTGGAGTTAGTTGGCTGAAGGGGTTTTCTGTTCTCTCCTGTCTTATATAATGAAACCTGGATATTTGTCTTAGGATCTTCTCTTATATTGACCAGAAAAAAATGAAAAGACATCACTTTTCATTCACTGCTCTGTGCATCAATTTTTGCATTGACATGAAAAATCTCATCCTTTTATCTTCCCACATTCTTATTTTCAAACTTATCTGACATGTTCATTAATTTCACATCTAATCCTTTACACATCACAAGAAGTCTGAGTTCTAAACGATGATCCTCTTGTCAATGTGATTATTTCTAGATAGTTTATATAACCTTAGACCCAAATTTGACTCATTAGATCTTTGGGTTTTTATTTCTCTTCCTGTGAGTGCTTTGTATTATTCTCTCCCTTTCTTTTGGTTTCTCCATAGATCCCTCATAATACAAATTAATATTATGATACTAAAGGCTTCCATTACTGATTCTTGTTATCTATATGATGACAGTCTTATAATTTAATGTGAATATTTTCTCCATTTAAATTAAAAGGGATAATTTAAGTAAAGTATATAGTATACTATTGACTAATGTTATATATTACAAATGTTTTTGCTACTACTATTATTAATGTTTATTTATATTAAAGCAAACCATATCCCTGTTTTTTTCCCTATCGAATTTATAACATTGAGCAATGTATGACACCATCTAGACAATTGGAGGATGCATGTTAGAATTCAAATGTAGTTTTTCTTTATAATTTTCCTGGAAATTAAAATCTGCTAGTACTGTCACTTTTAGGAATTTCTCAGTGATTGATAACTGTGTAAAACTGAAATCATTTCCTCAGTATTCAGGCTGCCTTATATTTTTGTGTGTGTTGGTAACTCAAATGCTGGTCCCTATAATTGTTTACATTAACATTACATTTACTTTCATATTGGCAGTAATTTTCTTATAAATGTATGTATACTATGTTTTCTCAGATTTCTTTTCTTGATATCAATGAACTTCCAAAGACCTTTTAATTCATCAGTCTAAGGGTTTAATATGTCACAAGT
Source organism: Tupaia belangeri chinensis (assembly GCF_000334495.1). Lineage (NCBI taxonomy): Eukaryota > Metazoa > Chordata > Mammalia > Scandentia > Tupaiidae > Tupaia > Tupaia belangeri. The sequence goes on along the minus strand of NW_006159547.1, from coordinate 1,481,289 downwards.
GAGTGTTTTATTTAGTGAATTGTTTAGTCATCCCACTCGTAATCCTCTACATTGTTAAAACTGTCTTATTAATAGCTCATAACTTTTGCTCTTTCCAAATCATAGTGGCAGTATCAATATCTGTTTTTGAAAGACATCTTTCACAGCCAATCTAGTGTCTTACTTACTTGGTGGATTTAGTCCTAACAAACTATGCCTGTGGAATATAATTTCTTTCTTGCTTTTTAATTTTTAAAATTTATTTTAAAATGTGCCAGAGTGCTCACAGGAGAGACATATAGAGAGTGTTTTGGGGAAGGAGGTAGAAAGTACCACCCTGTGGAGATTGGTTATGGGCGAAATCTCTTTTCCTTCAATTTCTCTCCCCCTTTTGTGATTTTGGGCATGCATGCACACATGCTGAACATGTCTCTCAGGCCACCAGATCCAAGATTTGAACCACACAGTTGGCTATGATAAGATCCAGTCACCTTAACTACCATGCCACAGGTTGGCTCATTCTTTCTTTCCTTCCTTTCTTTGCTTTTCTCTCCCTTCTTTCTTTCCCTTGAATATACACACAGACACACACACAAGCACACACACTCCCTCTATTTCATGGTGAGGCCTGTTATGAGTTGAATTGTGTCCTCTGTCACAAAAAGATCTGACTCGTAAACTTCAGTTCCTTAGAATGTGTCCTTATTTAGAGATAGGAACTTTATGGAATGATTAAGTTGTAATCAGTCATTAGGGTGGGCCCTAACCTTTTATGGCTACTGTCTCTATTGGGAAATTGGGACTCAGAGATAGACATTTGTAGAGAGAAGGGACCAGGAGTTGGCATAATGGCTATGTTGCTGGACTCCCATGTAGTCAACCATGGTTCCAGTCCCAGACCTGGTGGCTTAAACTCATGCCAGGCATGTGTTCGTGCATGCCCAAGATCCTGAGAGGAGACTGAAGGAGAAGGGATTGAGATGTAGCCCACCCACCTGGGGAGTGATTTCTTGCTTTCTGTCTCTCTGTTTCTCTTTGTCTTGGTGAGCACATGTGCCCTATAGCAAAAACCTCTCTAAAAACAAACAAACAAACAAACAAACAAACAAACAAACAAAGACATTTGTAGAGAGAATATGATCTAAAGACACTCAGGGAGAAGATGGCCAACTAAAAGCCAAGGAGAGAGGCCTGGAGCAGGTTATTTTCCCACAGGCCTCAAAAAGGGCCAATCCTGATGACTCCTGAAGTTCTAGGACCGTGAGACAATACATTTCTGCTATTTAAGCCACTGACTTTGTGATATTTCGTTATGGCTGCCCTAGCAAAGTAATACAAAGTTGAATAAAAACCCAAGGAAGGAAGAAACCAGTTTACTGGAGAATTACGTTGGGTGCTTAGATATCTGTAACTCGTTTTTAACTTCTGAAAAAGAAACCTGAAGTTTTCCTTTCTAGAGCATTATATTCCTGGGATAAACTTTTAAAAGTTGTTTTGCTTTATATAACCATCATGTGGTGGCTGCAGACCTATATTTGACTGAAAAGAGCAAGCCAGAGCCATGTATGAGACACAAGAAACAAGATTCACTGTCACCTGTAAGTAGACCTCTCTCTCCCGTCAGCTGTCATTAAGAAAAAAAATGCAATTGGTCTTGGATTCCCTCTCTCACTTGTTGGGAGGGGTGGGGCATGGGGAGGGAGCGCGTGTGGAGAGTGGGTTGTAAATAAGGCAGGCAGAACCTCCAGAGAGGGTGGGGACAGAGCTTCATGGAAGAAAAATAGAGGAACCTGTGCGGTACAACATAGCTTCCCCAGAACCCCCCACCCACCCACC